>NC_137788.1:136772583-137257195 GCF_963383645.1 Muscardinus avellanarius | reverse complement strand
GGCCTCCGACCCAGCAAGGTCCTCAAGGCCCTGCCCTGGGCTCCCTCGCTGCGTGCTGAGGTGAGCTGGGAGCGTGGTGCAGGAGGACCCAGCCCCAGCCCAGCACAAAGGGCCGGCCGCGCCTCCTGGCGCTGGAATTGTGGGTGTGGCCGCCCTAGCTGGACCAGGAACCCAGGACTTCCCAGCCCTTCCCAGGGCCAGCACAGAAAATAGACTGGCGGTTGGTGGCTGTGCATCGGCGGGGTACCCGGGCGCCCACCAACCCCCTGCCCTCCCCAGGACCCCCGGGTGTCCTACCCTGAGGGAGGGTGCAGGCAGAGCCCGAGGTTGGGGTGCGCCGAGCCGTGGCCTCACTTGAGGTCTGATGCAGGACCGGCCGCGCAGAAGTGGCCCTTGCTAACGTTACCAGACGCAGGGCTGCCTCCCCCAGCCCTGCTATTCCTTGGCTTCTCAAGCTTAGTTTCCTTTTCCTCCTCTGGCTTCCATGAACTTTTTGTTTCTTAGGAAGCGCTCTCCTAATTTCCGTGAAGATCTCCCCCCCTCGTATCTGGGCCTCCCAAGTACCGGGATTAAAGGTGTGCGCCTCGGTGGCTCTCCACACAATCTCTAAACCGTGTGGTCCTTCTGGTCCCAGGCTTCTCTCCTTCCTAGCCTCGTCCCAGCCTCATTTTTATTGAGATATAATTGGCACACCATAAAATTCACGAATTACCCATTAACTCCCAGGGCTGGTGATGGAACCCAGGGCCTTGCGTGTGCTAAGCTCCAGCTTCAGCCCAGCTCTCACCTCTCGAAGTGTCCAGTTCAGTGGTGTTCAGAATACTCACCAAGTTGTGCAATCACCACCGCTAATTCCACAACAGTTTCACCACCCCCAGAAGACACTCTATCTCCATTTCCTCCCTTCCTACGCCCTGAAAGTAAGTACCAACCTACCGGCTGGATGAATTTGCCGATTTTAATATTTCCTATACACGGAAGCTTACGATCTGCAGTCTTTCGTGACCGGCTTCTTTCTCAGCTTAATGTTTTTAAGATCCGTTCAAGTTACAGCTTGTGTCCGGGCTTCATTTCTTTTGTGGCAGAATACAAATACCAAGTTATTTGTTTACTTAACGGCTTGATGATGTTCGGGTTGTTTCTACTTCTTGGCTATTATGAATAATGCGTCTGTGTAATATTTTGCGTGGACATAAATTTTAAACTGTCCTGGGTTAGCCAGTACCACAAAAAAATTAATTAATTAATTAGTTCTCTTAGGAAGATATGTAGGGGTAGAATTGCTGGGTTGTGAGGAGGCACCAAACTTTTTCAAAGCAGCTGTTCCCACTAGAAATGTATGAGAGTCGGCTCCCCGCATCCTCACTAGCACTTGTCACTGACTGTCGTCTCCTAAGGGTATGGAGTAGTGTCCCAGTGTGGTTTAAATTTGCCTTTCCCTCATGATTAATGATGCTGAACATCTTTATTCTTTTCTTTCTTTCTTTCTTTCTTTTTTTTTTTGTGTGTGTAGTGCTGGGGATTGAACCCAGGAGCTTCCTACATCCAACCCTACATTGATTGATTGATTGATTGATTGATTGATTGTGGTATAGGGGATTAAACCCGAGTGTTCTGCCTCTTAGCTATATTCCCAGTCCTATTTTATCGTTTATTTTAAAACAGGGTCTCACTAAGTTGTGGAGGGCCTTACAAGTTGCTGAGGCTGGTCTCAAGCCTGCAATCTTCCTGTCTCAGCCTCCCAAGTATTGGGATTATAGGCGTGCGCCACTGTCCTCAGTTGAGGCATTCTACCTCTGGGCTCCCCCACCCAGCCCTTTTATTTTTTATTTATTTAATTGATTAATATTTTTGGTACTAGGATTGGACCCAGGGGCATTTTATCTCAGAGCTATGCCCCCAGCCGCCACCCCCACTTGTGTGTGTGTGTGTGTGTGTGTGTGTGTGTGTGTGTGTGTGTGTGTGTGGTATTGGGGATGGAACCCAGCGGCATTCTACCTCCCAGCTACACCATCAGCCCTAATTTTTATTCTTTATTTTGAAACAAGTCTCACTGGGTTGCAAAGGGCCTCACTAAGTAGCTGAGGCTGTCCTAGAATTGCAATCCTCCTGTCTCAGCCTCTCAAATCCTGGGATGACAAGCTTGCGCCACCATTCCTGGGCCCCCAGCCCTTTTTATATTTTGCTTTTGAAACAGGGCCTCACTACATTGGTGAGGTTGTCCTTGAACCTGCAATTCTCATGGATTTGCAGTCCCAGCCTCCGAAATCCCAGGACTACAAATGTGTACCACCACACCTGGCTTTGTTTTTTATTTTGAGACAGGGTCTTACTGAGTTGCTGAGGGTCGCATTGAACATGTGATCCTCCTGTTTCAGCTTTCCAGGTACTGGTATAACAGGCATGCACCACCATGTCCAGCTCATTTGCTCTTTTTTTTGTGTGTGTATGTGGTAATAGGGATTAAATCCAGGGGCAGTCTACCTTGCTACACCCTCAGCCCTACTTTATTTATTTTATTTTATTTTATTTTTTAATTATTTTTTTTTATTGGTGCACTGTATTCATACATCATAGTAGGATACATACTTTTGTAGACATACATGCACACTTTTCCCAGTCAGCCCCCACCCAATTCCCACCCCATTCTCTCCCTATCCCTCCCTCCCATGCTTGGCTTAGTAGTTGACATCTAGTATTATGGCAATTTATCTAAAATTAAAAATGATAATCTCACATAACAGTTTCATTTGTCTGATACCAAGCTTTTGATGACTTAAAGATAACATTTCAATATTTCTTTTTGCTTTCTTTCTTACAAGAGAATATTTTTTTCTATTTTTTAGGTGAAACTATCATATATTTATTTATTTTTCAGAAAAAAATCTATCCTAATATGGAATATGGAGTCTAGGTACCCAAAACGATCTTGAAAAAGAACAAAGCTAGAAGATATATATTTTCTGATTTCAAACCATATAAAGCTACAATAATTGAAACAGTGTAGTACTATTCTAAAGGCAGATATATAAACCATTGGATTTAAATAAAAGCCTAGAGCTAAATTCTTCCCTATATTGTCAAGTTATTTTTGACAAGGTTTCCACGAACATTTGGTGGTGGAAATGATAATCTTTTAACTAAATATTGTTAAAAAATAATAATTACATGGAAAAGAATAAAATTGGACCCTTATCTAATCCCATATACAAATATTAACTCAAAATAGATAATAGACCTAAATACAAATCTTAAGACTATAAACTTTTAGGAGAAAATCTGGGTCATAAAACCTCACAACATTGAAATTGGCAGTGATTTCTTGGTTATGATTTCAATGACACAGGCAACAGAGGAGTATACAGACTCCCTAAAAAATAAAAAAATAAAAAAATTGTATATCCAAAGACAATGTAAACAGAGTTAACAATTACTAATAGAATGGGATAAAATATTTCCAATCGCTATATCTGAAGGTATATTAATATTCCAACTAGAAATCCTAAAAATTAACAACAATAAAGGCAAACAATACCATTTAGAGATAGGTAAAAGACTAACATAAATAATGAATCTCCACATATAACCAATCTTAATTGTCTGTTGGATGGAAACTCTTGTTTCTCTGGTTCTGGTGTGTGTTACCTATTTCTTCTTTGTAGTTAAACTCTTTGAGTATTTTCTCTAGCGCTGGTTTTGAAGACATAAATTCCTTCAGTTTCTGTTTGTCATGGAAGCTTCTTATTTCTCCATCTAATTTGATAGAAAGTTTTGCTGGGTAGGAAATTTTTGGCTGGAAGTTGTTTTCTTTCAGAGTTTGGAATATGTTACTCCAAGCCCTTCTGGCTCTCATAACTTGGTTTGGGAAGTCTGGAGTGATTCTAATTGGTTTGCCTCTGAATGTCACTTGGCTCTTTGTTTTTGTTGCCTTTAAGATTCTCTGCTTGGCTTCCACATTGGTCATTTTGACAATTATGTGGCGTGGGGATCCTCTTCTCCGATCCTGTCTAAAGGGAGTTCTATATGTTTCCTGGACCTTTGTATCAACCTCTTGCTCTATGTTTGGAAAATTTTCTGCTATTACTTCCTTGAAGAGATTGTTGATCCCTTTGGTTTCACTTTCTTTTCCCTCCTCTATTCCAATTATTCTTAGGTTAGCTCTCTTAAAATGGGCCAATATTTCTTCAATATCAGATTCCTGCTGTCGGATATTTTTTCCTAGATTAGAAACTATGAGTTCATTTTTGGATTGCTCATCTTCTAAGAGCGAGATTCTGTTCTCCATGTGTTCTAATCGGTTGTTTGTGCTTTGAATTGAGGCCTTTACTTCATTAATTGCATCCTTTATCTCTTTTTGGCTCTCTCTGAGTTCTTTTCGAAGCACCTCTATTATTTCTACAGTTATTTTCCTGATTTGATCTTCTAGAAATCTCTGATTTTCTGTTTTATCGGGTTCTGATGTTGTGGGGTTGTGGGCATTCATTGCTCCAGTATTATTCCTCTTTCCCATGATTTCGGATGTTTGTGCCTTCTCTGGGTTCTTCCCTTGGGTCACTATGACTTCCCTTAAGGTGCTCTGGATCTCGAGTCAGTAGTTTCTCAGACCCCACTACTTCTTTACTGGGTTTTATTACAGAGTCTCCGACCCAGAGAGTCGATAGAGGCTGCTTTAGACTGTGGGGGGTGCCAGGTTGCACGTTCTCCTATGGTGTGATATCACTGCCACCGCCCCTCTCCCACTGGGTCAAGTCCCAGGGAGTACAGTACTGGGATTTCTCCTCTGTGGCCCGCAATTTGACTCACTGTTCTTGAGTACGCAGATGTGGCTGTACTGGCCTCGCTGAATTCGCTGCTGCCGCTGGTGGCAATATGGCACCGCTGCTACGCCCTCGGCTATGGGGCTGGCGTTTTTCTTCTTGATTTTGATTTCTACTCTGAATCCCTGCAGCGTGTGCTGAGCTCGGCCACTGGGAGCTTTAGATGCTCTCTGCGTGGAGAAATCCCGCCTGGCTGTTCCGCAGTGGCTCACCTCGGCTTGCTGTAGCCGTCCCGTGAATTTGCCGGTGCCTCCGGCAGTATGGCGCTGCTGCCGCGTCTGCCGCGTCCTCGGGCGCGAGGCCGGTGTATCTCCTCTGTGGCTCTGTTCTCAGTCCGCTTTCTCTCTGGAGCCTGGTGATTTTTTGTTTCACTGGTGATGGTGTTTTCTGGCTATGAAAGGCGCTGATTTTGTGGTAATGGAGATTTGTTGTTAGCGGGGCTCTTAAGCACCGCTTTTCTCGGTCGCCATCTTCTATTTTATTTTATTTGTTTATTTATTTGCGGGTCTGGGGATGGAACTCAGGGACACCCCCTGCCCTATTTTGTATTCTTAATTTTGAAACAGGGCCTCACTAAGTAGCTGAGGCTGTCCACAAACCAGGATCCTCCAGTCTCAGCCTCCCAAATGCTGGGATTACAAGTGTGCGCCACCACGCCTGGCTTTACTACTTTATTATTATTTTATTTATTTGCGGTACTGAGGATGGAACCCAGGGGGATTCTACCTCCAAGCTATTTTTCATTCTTTATTTTGAAACAGCGTCTCACTGAGTTGCAAAGGGCCCCACCCAGTAGCTGAGGCACCGCTGCAAACCACGATCCTCCTGTCTCAGCCTCCCAACTACTGGAACTACAGGCAGGTATCACCATGCCTGGCACTCGAGTATTTTCTCATTTTTAATTGAATTATTTGTCCTTTTATTATTGTTATAAAAGTTCTTTAAAAAATTGACTTTGGGTTTAAAACCCCACATAACATAAAATTCACCATTTTAAGCCAGGAATGGTAGCACATGTCTGTAATCTCAGTACTTGGAAGTCTGAGACAGGAGAATCACAGATTTGAGGCTAGCATACAGTAATTTAGTGAGGCCCCCTGTTCAAAATAAAAAAAGAAAGACAGTAAGGCTGGGGGTATAGCTCAGAGGTAGAATGCTTCTGCTTCTGGGTTTGATCCCTGGTAAGACACACACACACACACACACACACACACACACACACACACACACACCATCTTTTTTTTGGGGGGTACTGGGAATGGAACCCAAGAGTTTTTATTCTTTTTTTTTTTTTTTTGGTGGTACTGGGAATAGAACCCATGGGCCTTCTACCTCCGGGCTACACTCCCAGAACTATTTTATATTTTATTTGGAAACAGCTGAGGCTGGCTTTGAACCTGAGCAATCCTCCTATCTCAGCCTCCCAAATGCGGGGATTACAAGCGTGTGCCACCACGCCCGGCTTTTTTATTCTTTATTTTGAAACAAGGTCTCACTAAGTTATGGAGGGCATTACTAAGTAGCTGAGGCTGGCTCCGAACCTGTGATCCTCCTGTCTCAGCCTCCCAAGTACCAGGATTACAAATGTGCGCCACCATGCCCAGCTAACACTTACCATCTTAACCATTTTTAAGTACACATTTCATATTAAGTATATTCATGTTATTGTGCATCCAATCTCCAGATATTTTTATTTGGAAAGAGGGTCTCACTAAGTTGCCGTAAGTTGCTGAGGCTGGCCTCGAACCTGCGACCCTCCTGTCTCAGCCTCCCAAGTACTGGGATTACATATGTGCACCGCCACAACTGGCAGAGTGATTTTTTTTAGCATACAAAGTTGATACTACACTTCCCTGGTTAAATCCCTTTGTTGGTTCTCCTTTGTAAGATAAAGACCAAAACCCTTCTGGGGCCCACAGGGCCCTGTAGGATCTGGTTGGGGCCACCCCTCCTCTACAGACCTCTACCTCCACACACAAAGGCCTAGTTCGGTTGTCCCTCGTAAGTGTCACACCCCCTGGCCTCAGGGCCTTTGCATGTCATAACCCTGTTCTAGTGACTCCTTCAACGTCCATCCCCCTTTCCCTTTGGATACCGGCTCAAAAGCTTCATCCTGGGGAAAGTTCTCCCACATCTCCAGGGTGGGTCCTGACTCTGGTAGAAGTCCTCCCCCAGCCCCGTGGGTCTCCTTCATTGCATATATTACACAGTTTTAATTATGTATTGCTTTATGTAAATATTTGTTCCGCGGCTGCCTCTCCCGGCAGGCCCAACCCTCCTGGTTACACAGCACTTACCCAGAGCTGAACAAACAGCAGGCTCTCAATTGGCATTTGTAGACGGAGGGCCGAGAGGAGACACGTTGGCGGTCCCTGAGGGCCGCGCCGCTGCCAGCCTCTCTGGTGACGGCTTCTTCTGACCACAGAGTGCCGGTGGCCATCTGCACCTCGCCCAGTGCCGGGCCTCTGCTTTCACCCTCAGAGTGGCCGCGGCCCAGAAAGAGAGGCCTACTCAGGCCCCTCAGCAGTAAGGCCTGTTCCAGGCCTGCCTCCCTGGGCGCTCAGGACCCGAGACCGTCCACACTTGCCTGTGGTCTCGAGAAGAGCCCGGTGGGTCCACACAGCCACAGGAGTTCGGAGGTGGGAGCTTAGGGTGGGCTGGGGTATGCTGGCTAGTACCCATGGGTGGACAGAGCTGACTTGTCCTGAGTAGCCACGCCCCCTCACAGCCCCGTGGGGGGCCGTCTGTGGGTCCCCCGCCCCAGCAGAGTGGCCACGAGTAGCACAGGGGTGCTCTGTTCCTTACTGAATGCAAGTCTGTTTTTAGAGCTGAATGACAAGCTTCTTGTGTGGAAATGGCCAGGCCCCAGGTGGCCTGCCAAGAGAAAGTGGTCTGTCACTGGGCCCAGGGTGCCAGTGCAGACAGATGCCGCCACAGCAGTGGGCACTGTGGTCGGGCCAGCCGAGGGCAGGATGCTTGCTCACGGATATGGCCTGGACTCTGGGAGATTCTGGCCACCCCAGGAGTGACGCCTCCTACTCTCATGTTTGTCCCTGTCTAACTCACTGGTGACTGTTCTCCCTCTGCAGGCCTTCGAGCTGGGGCAGGGGAGAGGAAGCTGCTAGAACCATCTTCCAATCAGGGCAGGGAAGGGAGGGATCCTGAGCGGGGCTGGGTCTGAGACTGCCTTCAGGCCCCAGAGGTGGGAGGCAGGGGGAGTGGGGGAGACAGGTGTAAAGAAGGCCTTCCCTAAGCCAAGTGTGGTGACACATGCCTGTAATCCCAGTACTTGGGAGAGTATGACAGGAGGATCACAGGTTCAAGGCCAGCCTCAGTAACTTAGGCCCTATTTCAAAATGAAAAATAAAAAGGGTATACACACTCAAAGTTAGAAACCCCCAGGAAGCTAAGTATGGAGGCGCACGCTTGTAATCCCAGCATTTGAGAGGCTGAGAAAGGAGGATCATGGTTCATGGCCAGCCTCAGCTACTTGGGCCCTTTGCAACTCAGTGAGACCCTGTTTCAAAATAAAGAATTAAAAAAAAAAAAAATAGGGCTGAGGGTATAGCTCGGAAGTTGAATGCCCCTGGGTTACATCCCCAGTACTGGGGGGAAAAAAAAAAAGAAAAATGATCAAGAGGGGAAGCAAGCCTTTTCATCTAGTTCTGTGGATTACAGACCCAGAGGAGAGACGTACACGTGTGTGGAGCTTTGTGAACGCAGCTGAGACCCAGTGCTGCCGCCATCTTTGCTTCCCACTGGCAGAGGGGCCTCTAGGTGTCATTCAGATCCCATAACAGTCCTGAAGATCTGCCGGTCAGAGGATCCCTCCCTCATCCCCATATGACAGAGGCCCAGACTCAGAGGAGGTGATGGGAGCTTGGAGGGGGCGGAAGGGGCTCGTCGAGGAGAGAGACCAGAGCTGGTGAGTTGCTCTCGCTCCAGGTCCTGTGTTTGTGCCGTGAGGGCCATTGCTGCTGCTCCTGCTCCTTCAACTCCATCTTCTTGCAATTGAACTAAAAGCATTCTACCTTCAAGCTACACTCCAACCCTTTTTATTTATTTTTGGTGCTGGAGATTAAACCCAGAGGCATCTACTTCTGAGGTATACTCCTAGTCTGTCTGTCTGTCTGTCTGTTTTTCTTTCTTCTTTTCTCTTTCTTTTTTATACTGGGGATTGAACCCAAGGGCATTCCCTAGCGCTAGGATTACAAGCATGTGCTATCATGCCCAACTTTATTCTTTCTTTTGAAACAGGGTCTCACTGAGTTGCAGAGGGCCTCACTAAGTAGCTGAGGCTGGCTGTGAACTGCGATCCTCCTGTCTCCGCCTCCCAAATTTTGGGATTACAAGCGTGCGCCATCACACCCTTCCTTCTTTCCTTCCTTCCTCTCTCTCTCTCTGTCTCTCTCTCTCTCTGTCTCTCTCTCTCTCTTTCTCTCTCTCTCTCTCTCTCTCTCTCTCTCTCTCTGCAGTTTTTGTGGATTTATTTTAGCACACATGCAAAAAACCTGTCATGAGCTGTCTGTTCGTTTTCTTCCCTGCGCAGCCTGGCACGGGGTTGGAGGCTCTGGTGGCCAGCTGGGCGGCTCTTTCCACGATGGTTTAGCAGTTCTTGGAGGAGTCATTGTGAGCGGTTTCAGCACAGTAAGAGTTGCTGCGCACCAGGCAATTGCGGAAACCACCGGGCAGCCTGTGCTCTGCTTCCCTATTGTTGCTGTTGGGCATCAGGATCTGGCCCTTAGGCCGGCTGTGGCAGCGCACACTTGTAATCCCTGCGCTTGTAATCCCTACGCTTGTAATCCCTGCGCTTGGGAGGCGGAGACAGGAGGATCACGCAGGTTCGCAGGTTCGAAGCCAGCCACGCTGGCTTAAGAGACCCTGTTTCCAAACAAAATATAAAAAATAGGTCTGGGAGCGTAGCCCGGAGGTAGAAGGGCTTCCAGGAACCCCAGTATCACAAAAAAAAAAAAAAAAAAAGAAAAAAAAAAGATCTGGCCCTTGGGTCTTCTCTGCACCTTGTTGTCAGTACCTTTGGGTTTCTGCCAGCTTCACTTAATTTTGATATATCCTTCTGACTGGTGCTGGACGAACTTCTTGGTTCTTTTTTTTTTTTTTTTTTACAATCTTGGGCTTCATAAGAGGTCTGAGGGCAGCCATTATGCCAAGTGGAAGATGGCTGCCACCTCCATAGGCAGCACCGAGGAAGACAAGCTAATCTCGCTACTTCCCCCCCCCCCCCAGTATTGGGGATTTGAACCCAGCGGCTACACTCCCAGTCCTGTTTTTTATTTTTTCTTTCTTATTTATTTATTCATTTATTTAGTGGTACTGGGGGTGGAACCCAGGGGCATTCTACCTCTGAACAACACTCTCAGCCCTATTTTTATTCTTTCTTTCCTTTTTTTTTTTTTTTTGTTTGTTTGTTTGTTTGTTTTGCAGTACCGGGGATGGAACCCAGGGGCATTGTACCTCCGAGCTATACTTCCAGCCTTATTTATTCTTTGTGTGTGTGCGTGTGTGTTTGGTACTGGAGATGGAACCCAGGGGCTTTATATCTCCAGGCTACACTCCCAGACCTATTTTTTTTTTATATATTTTATTTGGAAACAGGGTCTCACTAAGAAGCTGAGGCTGGCTTTCAATCTGCATGATCCTTCTGTCTCAGCCTCTCAAGTGGTGGGATTGCAAGCATGTACCACCACGCCCGGCTTTATTCTTTTTTTTTTTTTTTTTTTGGTAATACTGGGGATGGAACCTAGGGGTTTTCTACCTCTGGGGTACACTCCCAAACCTATTATATATATAATTATATATATTATATATCATATATATATATATATAATTTTTTTTGTGTGGTACTGGGGTCCCTGGAAACCCTTCTCCACTGGGCTACATTTCCAGATCTATTTTACATTTTTTATTTGGAAACAGGGTCTCCTAAGCCAGCGCGTGTGGCTGGCTTCAAACCTGTGCGATCCTCCTGTCTACCTCCCAAGCGTGGGGATTACAAGTGTGTGCCACCACGCCCGGCACCTATTTTATTTTATTTTATTTTTTGTGGGTCTGGGGATGGAAACCAGGAGTATTCGACCTCCGAGCTACAGCCCCTGCCCTATTTTTTATTTTTTATTTTGAAACCGGGTCTCACTGAGTTGCAGAGGGCCTCACTAAGTAGCTGAGGCCGTCTGCGAACCGCAATCCTCCGGTCTCAGCCTCCCGAATGCTGGGATTACAAGCGTGCGCCACCATGCCCGGCAGGCACCTATTTTAAATTTTATTTGGAAACAGGGTCTCTTAAACCAGCTGAGGCTGGCTTCGAACCTTTGCGATCCTCCTGTCTCCGCCTCTCAAGCACAGGGATTACAAGCTTGCGCTACCAAGTCCTGCTTTATTCTTTATTTTTGAAACAAGGTGTCATTGAGTTGCGAAGGGCCTCACTAAGTAGCTGAGACCATCCACAAACTGCCATCCTCCTGTCTCAGCCTCCTAAATGCTGGGATTACAAGTGTGTGCCACCAGGCCTGGCCCAGTTGTTTTTCATTTTGAAGCAGGGTCTCACTAAATTACGGGGTGCCTCACTCAATTGCTGAGGCTGGCCATAAAACTGCTATTCTCCCATCTTAGCCCCTCAAGTATGACGATCACAGGCGTGTGCTTGTACTTGAGACTACCTTTTATTTTTTTTATTTTGAAACAGGGGCTTGCTGAGTGTCTTGCTAAATTGCTGAGGCTGGCCTCAAACCTGTGATCCTCCTGTCCTAGCCTCTTAAAGCCTGGGATTACAGATGTGCACCACCACACCTTGCTAAGGGCCCATTGCTTTTGTTTTATTTTATTTATTATTTTTTTTTGCGGGTCTGGGGATGGAACCCAGGGGCATTTGACCTCCGGGCTACACCCCCTGCCCTATTTTTTATTCTTTATTTTGAAACCGGGTCTCACTGAGTTGCAGAGGGCCTCACTAAGTAGCTGAGGCTGTCCGCGAACCGCGATCATCCAGGTCTCAGCCTCCCAAATGCTGGGATTACAAGCGTGCGCCACCACGCCCGGCTCGGCCCATTGCTTTTGAACGTATTACACAGCGGAAGACTTTCCACTATGAGTGTTTGTTTAGTGTGAGACCCTGGGGATAAGAGGCAAATGAGACCCAGTCCATGAGGACAAGTTACTTAGGGGCAGAACAGCCCAGGAAGTCACCTGAGCAGACAGCTAGTGGGAGGGGCAGGAAGGATCAGCTTTTCCTGGAGCCACAGGTCCAGCCTCAGGGAGAAGTGCTGTGGATGAGAATGGGAAACTCGACCTTGGACAGGAGCAGGCTAGCTAAGCAGAGCCCTTTCTCAGCCCCAGAGCAAAACTGAGTACCTTGCCTTGAATTCCATCCCCATGAGGAACTGGTGTGCTGACAAGGCCCAGGCATGGGTCGGAAGTCAGGGAGCAGGGGCAAAGGGCCCTAGGATGGTCCAGTCATCGAAGCAGCGAAGGGCTTGGTGGGCCAGCACTGGCTCTCCTGAGAAACCTAGGCAATGTCTTGCCTGTCAAGGGGGAGAGATGGGGCCAGCCTTGTCAGCTCCCAGCACCCACCGGACAGTAACACACAAGGGTTTCTAAGATCCCTGCAGGGAGAAGGAGCTCTTGTTAGCTCCAGAGCTCAGAGGGGTTCTTGTTCAGCCTGGAGCCACCTCCCCCAGGGCTGGGCCAGCCCACACCTACTCCTGAGCCACTACCTCTCCCAGCTTGTTTAGCTCTTTGATTAGGGTAGAAAAGGCTGGGGGAGGGGGTCTAATCTAGGAACCCCATCCCCCAGAGGGCGCCCTGCATGGTCATCTCAGCCGAGAGACCTCCCTTTTGTCTGTCTCTCTCAAAGATCATCTACCAAGGATGGGAGAGTCTTTGGGGCGACTTGGTACCTGGCCCTGCAGCCAGGGAAAGCCACAGCAGGGTGGGATTCCAGGCCTCTCGAGCCATCCAGGCTGCGGTGGAAAGAATCCACACTTCTGCCAGACTGGAGTGTGAATTACTTCTCCGCTGCTCTCCAGATCCGTGCCGGGAAGTAAGGTGATTTACCTCTCTGGGCCTCAGGTTTTACCTGTATATCAGGGTGATGCCGTTTTCCTTCTCCCCACGGGCCACCCAGGAAGGAACATGGCTACCTAGGCTAACACGTCTTAATGTTCTCTTGAGTCTTTCTCCTTCCTGGCCCCCAAGGCTCATGGTAGGTATGGCTGTGATCCAGACTTAGGTGTCAGACCATCCATGGAGTCCCAGCCCTGAAGGAACAAGTCACGGAGCCCAGCTGCCTCTGTTTCCCACTCGTAGAATGTAGGTAGCACCATTTGCCCCTTGGCAACAGCCTAAATTTTTACCATTGTAATGACACGGTGGGCTCTTTTCCTCAATTCAACTAAGATTTGTTGAATTGGGAAATTAAAACCAATGGCTGCATTGCAGCCTCAACAATTCTTTTTTTTTTTTTGGGGGGGGTACTGGGAGTGGAACCCAGAGGCTTTCTACCTCCGGGCTATACTACTCCCAGACCTATTTTATTTGGAAACAGAGTCTAAGTTGCTGAGAGCCTCACTAAGTAGCTGAGGCTAGCTTCAAACCTGTGCGATCCTCCTGTCTCAGCCTCCCAAGCGCGGGGATTACAAGCGTGCGCCACCACGCCTGGCTTCAACAATTCTTTATCACTAAGTCAGTAGGAAATAGAAAGGGAAGAGAAGAGCGGCATGCTTGGCAGACACACTGGAGAACCCCAAAATAAAACTATACCCCCTTTCTGTCCCTAGCCTTTAAATACAGATGTTATGTTGGCATATTAGATATATGTTTATTTATGTATAAATATATATATATATATATATTGTGTGTGTTACTGGGAATGGAATCCAGGGGGCATTCTACCTCTGAGCTATACCCCCCAGCCCTATTTTCCATTCTTTATTTTATTATTATTATTATTATTATTATTATTATTATTAGTGGTGGTGGTGGTACTGAGGTTCCTGGAAACCCTTCTACCTCCAGGCTACACTCCCAGACCTATTTTATATTTTTATTTGGAAATAGGGTCTCTTAAGCCAGTGACTGGCTTCGAACCAACGCGATCCTCCTGTCTCCACCTCCCAAGCACGGGGATTACAGGGTCTCACTAAGTTGTGGAGACCTCACTAAGTAGCTGAGGCTGGCCACGAACATACGATCCTCCCGTCTCAGCCTCCCAAGTACTGGGATTACAAGCATCTGCCAGTGTTACCAAGGAAACAGGCTACTAACTTATTTCTTGGGCAAGTGGTGCCTCTGTCTCCAGGTAGTGCACTCACTAAGTGCAGGGGTCAGTAATCTACCTTGCTTTCTGCTTCTTTTTATATTGGTTGCCCATCAACTATGGGTGCTTTGGAGCAGTACTTAGAGTTCACCTTTCTGGGTCCCAAAGAATAGGAGGGAAATACAGGCACAAATTACAGCCAGTGTTGCTGTGTATAATCTCTAAGAGTGAGACATAAGGCTTTTGCTATCTTTGTGGTTCTGAAATGCACCAGGCAGAGTCACTGATCTTAGGGTTTCCCATTGTCTCTACATATTTTTAGGGCTCAAGGCTTTGCTATGGGTAAACACTAGGACACAGGACAGAGGGAAAGCAGGCCCTGCAGCGTAACGCTGCTGCCCCTTTGCCTGAGTGTCTGCAGCACCCAGGCTCTGGCTGCTTTTTTATTAATTTTGGAAATTAATACCAGAAATATTTTCCAATACCAGCACATAAATGAATAATAATATCACCTGTGCTGGGCGTGGTGGCACACATTTGTAATCCCTGCGCTTGGGAGGCGGAGACAGTAGGATCGCACAGGTTCAAAGGCAGCCTCGCTGGTTTAAGAGACCCTGTTTCCAAATAAAATATAAAATAGGTCTGGGACTGGGACTGTAGCCCAGAGGTAGAAGGGTTCCATCCCCAGTACCACCAAAAAAAAAATTATATATATATATATATATATATATATATATATATATATATATATCACCTGTGTGCCCTGGTTTGCCATTTTTGGGCAAACCAGGCAAGAAGGTTTATTTTTCTTTTCTTTTCTTTTTCTGGTATCAGAAAGACCTTCTACAGTACCAGCCTTTTTCATTTTTCTTTCTTTTTTTTTTTTTTTGGTGGTACTGGGGTTCCTGGAAGCCCTTCTACCGACCTATTTTTTATACTTTTATATTTGGAAACAGGGTCTCCTAAGCCAGTGCACGTCTGGCTTTGAACCTGCGTGATCCTCCTGTCTCCGCCTCCCACGTTCGGGGATTACAAGCGTGCGCCACCACGCCCGGCCTTCATTTTTCATTTTGAAACAGGGTCTCGCTAAGTTGCTGAGGCTGGCCTCAAACCTGCAATCCCCCTGTCTCAGCCTTCCAAGTACTGGGATTAGAAGTGTGTACCATGGTGCCAGGAAAGGCGCAAAGGCTTCTTCTGTGACTGCAAGTGCTTGGCCACTGGAAGCAGAGCGGGAGGCTGATGGGTGGCCAGAGAGCGGACCTTGCTACCCCCACACTAGGGACCTGGCCATGGCCCGTCCCTTCCTGCACTCCGCTTTCTCTTGCCCCACTTACCTCAAGGTGCACCGAGGTTCAGCTGCAGCATCCACACGGCTTACCCCTGCCACGCGCCCCCTCACTCCGACTCCCCCGCCGCGTCTTCCCGAGTTTCTCAGAGAGGGTTCATTAGAAAGGGAATCTGACGGGCCAGTCTGTCTTCTCAGTCTCTGGAGGCTGCTGGGTGGCCTGCGGGTGGCTTGGTCCAGTGCACACCTGTGGTGCCAAGGGCTGTGGCTAGGGGTCAGTTGGTCAGTGTTGGGGGAGAGTAGAGGCCCTGCCACATCACCCTACATTTCAAGGCTGCTCCAGCTAAAGGGAAGCTAGTCAAGGTCCAGTCTTGGCATCCTCAGTCCCCTCCCCAAGCTGCTTGCCAGGAAAGCTGGGCAGGATGACAGTGTTGGGACCCATGAGTCCCCCTGCTCACTGGCCCTGACCTCCTATGCACTGTGAGACTCAACTATGGGATTTTCAGGTCAACAGAAAAGGCATAGCAATTGGTGTAGATATTGGTGAAGTATCAGCTTAGAAAATAAATAGTGGGACGTGACTTCTGTGCAGGCAATGAGACAGCGAGAATAGGATTATTTTTGCAAAAGAAGGAGATGCCTGAGCTGGGTGTGGTGGCACAGGCTTATAATCTCAGTACTTGGGAGACTGAGACAGGAGGATCCCATATTCACAGCCAGCCTCAGCTAATTTGTGAGGCTCTCAGCAACTTAGTGAGACTCTGCTTCTAAATAAAATAAAATAGGGCTGGGGGTGTGGCTCAGAGCTAAAAGGCTCCTGGGTTCAATCCCCAGTATCACACAAACACATACAAAAAAGGAAATGCCTTTATTCTCAAATTTCAGCATGTTGATGATGTACCGGACTCCACCCACATTTTCCTGGTTTGCCCCCAGGAGAGACCTTACCAACCCATTTCTGGGCTGTGTGTCAGGACTGTGACTTGAAGAGAACACAGGGAGGTTCCCAAGAAGGACCCTGTGCAGCTGAGAGCCAGTCTCTGCCACTGGGGAAGCTGTCTTGACATTTCCTTGGCACAGCCTAGGAACTGGGCTCTGAAGCCTTAACAGACAAAGGAAATCGTTCATGCTCCTGAAACTCAGGAGGGGCAGGTGAAGGCCAGGTCCCAGGTCTCAAGCTCAGGCAGGTGAACTGGCCTTGGAGAGGAGGGTGTATGTTTCTCCCCCAAGCCATAGACAAAGCGGGGGTTAAGCAAAATTCTTGTAGTGGCTTCTTTTATTTATTTATTTATTTATTTATTTATTTATTTATTTAGTGTGTGTGTGTGTGTGTGTGTGTGTGTGTGTGTGTGTGTGTGTGTTACTGGGGGTGGAACCCAGGGGCTTTTCTACCTCCGGGCTACACTCCCAGACCTGTTTTTATACTTTATTTGGAAACAGGGTCTCACTAAGTTGCTGAGAGCCTCACTCAGTAGCTGAGGCTGGCTTCGAACCTGTGTGATCCTCCTGTCTCAGCCTCCCAAGTGTGGGGATTACAAGTGTGCGCCACCACGCCCGGCTAGTGGCTTCTTTACGCAGTACTGGGGCTTGAACCCAGGGCTATTTCACATTAATTAATTAACTAATAATTTAATTAATTATTTTGCGTACTGGGAATTAAACCTAGGCCTCTGAACTACACCCCTAACCCTTTTTGTTTTTGTTTGGAAACCGGGTCTTACTAGGTTGCTGAGAGCCTCCCTGTATTGCTGAGGCTGTCCTCAAACCCGCCATCTTCCTGTCTTTGCCTCCCAGTTACTAAGATTACAGGCATGTGCCACCATGCCTGGCTTCTCCCAGCCCTCTTATTATTAGTGTGTGTGTGTGTGTGTGTGTGTGTGAGAGAGAGAGAGAGAGAGAGAGAGAGAGAGAGAGAGAGAGATTGGTATGAAACTCAGGGGCCTTCTATCTTCTATCTCTGGGTTACACCCCCCAGACCTACTTAAGGTTTTTATTTGGAAACGGGTCTCACTAAGTTGCTTAGGCTGGCTTTGAACCTCTGATCTTCAAGCATGTGCCACCACACCTAGCTTATTTTTTTAATTAATTTTTTTTTTAAATTTTGAGACAGGATCTCTCCAAGTTGCCCAGGCTGGCCCTGAACTTGTGAATCTCCTTCTTCAGCTTCCCAGGTTGTTAGAATTGTGTGCACATGGCTCCTGGTTCTTCCAGTACTTGATTTCTGCTTTCTTTTTCTTTTTCTTCTTCCTATTCCTTCTCTTCCTTTCTTCCTCTCTTCCTTCTCTTCTTTGCATTCTACCTCCAAACTATACCTCAGCCTATTTTTTATTTCTCTGTGGTACTAGGAATGGGACCCAGGGGCTTTCTAACTCCAGGCTACACCTCAGACCTATTTAATTTTTATTTGGAAACAGGGTCTTGCTAAGTTGCTGAAAGCCTCACTAAATTTCTGAGGCTGGCTTTGAACCTGGGATCCTCCTGTCTCAGCCTCCCAAATCCTGGGATTACAAGCATGTACCACCATGCCCGGTTTAATTTTATTATTTTTATTTATTTATTTATTTATTTTGGTGGTACCGGGGTTCCTGGAAGCCCTTCTTCCTCCGGGCTACACTCCCAGACCTATTTTATATTTTTGAAACAGGGTCTCTTACGCCAGCACGGCTGGCTTCGAACCTGCGCGATCCTCCTGTCTCCGCCTCCCAAGCGCGGGGATTACAAGCGTGCGCCACCACGCCCGGCGTTTTTATTTTTTTTATTCTTCATTGTGAAACAGGGTCTCACTCAGCTGCAAAGGGCCTCACTAAGTAGCTGAGGCTGTCTACAACAGCGATCCTCCTGTCTCAGCCTCCCAAATGCTGGAATTACAAATGTGCGCCACCATGCACGGCTTATTTTTTATTTTGAAACTGAGTCTTACTATGTTGCTGACAATCTCACTGAATTGCTGAGGCTGGCTTTGAACCCACAATCCTCCTGTCTCAGCCTTTCAAGTACTGGTTTCACAGATGTATACTACTTCAGTAATTTCTTCTCTCTCTCTCTCTCTCTCTCTCTCTCTCTCTCTCTCTCTCTCTTTCTCTCTCTCTCTCTTTCTTTTTTGCAGATCTGGGAATGGAACCCAGGGGCATCCTACCTAGGAGCTACACCCTCAGCCCTATTTTTTATTCTTTATTTTGAAACAGGGGCTCACTGAGTTACAAAGGCCTCACTAAGTAGCTGAGGCTGTTCTCAAACTGTGACAGTCTTAGCCTCCCAAATGCTGGGATTACAAGTGTGCGCCGCCATACCTGGCTTACCTTGGCATCTTTTTTTTGTTTTGTGGTACTGGGGGTGGAACCCAGAGGCCTTCTACCTCCAGGCTATACTCCCAGACCTATTTTATATTTTATTTGGAAACAGGGTCTCACTAGGTTACTGAGAGCCTCACTAAGTATCTGAGGCTGGCTTCGAACCTGTGCCATCCTCCTGTCTCAGCCTCCCAAGCGCGGGGATTACAAGCTGCGGCACCATGCCCGGCTCCTTGGCATCTTTTAAAAGCCTAAAATGGAACATGCAATCTGCCTTGTGACCCAGCAATTCCAGTCCTAAGTGTTTACCCACAGGAGTAGATACTTGTGTTCACAAGACTGGCTCTAGAATTTCCATTGTACTTTCATAACAGCCCCCAAATGGAAACCGCCTATGCCCATCAATAGTAAATTGAAAAAAAACTGTATCCAGGCAAAGGAATTCTAGGTATTAGCAAAAGCTCACAGTTTACACTTCTGCACAAGGCTGTGGACCAGTCTTTCAAATGCATTGCTGAGCAAAGGCAGCCACGTAAAAGAGTATGCATGGCCTGACACAGTTTGCACGCAGTCCCGAGAGAGGGGAAGGCAGTTCATGTGGTTGGAAGTCAGGATGATGGTTTCCTTTGGGGTGGTGGGGAGCAGGCAGTGAAACTAGGGCTCAGGGAGGGGTGTGGGAGGCCGGCCTCAGGTATGTGCTCATTTTTTTTTTTTAATTTTTTAAATTTTTTATTGGTGCATTATATTCATACATCATATTGGAGTAAAAATCTTGTGTGTACATACATGTGCACATCACTGATTTAACCCCTACCCAATTCCCACCCTCTCCATCGCTCCTTCCCTTGCTTGACTTAGTGGTTGACTTCAATATGTTTAAGTACATTGTGTGCTTTAGAGAATTTCCTTCTTCCCCCCTCCCATCCCCTCCTTTAGGTTGTCTTGTTTGCTCCTCTATAGAATTTCCTTTTTCATCCAGAGTTCCTCCTATGACCCATTTCTCCTTAGCTCTTACATATTAGGGAAAGCATCTGCTTTCTTATTTTTTGTGACTGACTAATCTCACTTAGCATAATGTCCTCCAGTTCCATTCATTTCCCTGAAAACGATGTAATTGAGTTTTTTAAAACGGCTGAGTAAAATTCCATTGTGTACATATCCCACAGTTTTGTAATCCATTCATCTGTTGATGGACATGCGGGCTGGTTCCATAGTTTAGCTATGGTGAATTGTGCAGCTACGAACATAGATACACATGCATTAGTTTGGTAGTTTGGTTTCCTTTCTTTTGGGTAGATACCCAGAAATGGTATTGTTGGATCAAATGGTAGATTTGTTCCCATTCTTCTGAGGATTCTCCATACTGTTTTCCAAAGTGGTTGCACTAATTTGCAATCCCACCAACAATGTCTTAGAGTTCCCACTTCTCCGCATCCTCGCCAGCATTTGCTGTTGTGTTTTGAATGACGGCCATTCTAGCTGGAGTTAGGTGAAATCTCAGGGTAGTTTTGATTTGCGTCTCTCTGATTGCCAGTGATGTTGAGCATTTTTTCATGCATTGTGCTCATTTTTTAAATGCATTGAATTGTATATATATTTGCATGACCTTTTCTACATGTAAATAATTTCTGTGTGTGTATATGTGCAGGTGCGCGTTCAGGGATGGTCTTCCTCTGATCTACACCCTCAGCCCTGTTTTATTTTTTATGTTGGAACAGGGTCTCGCTAAGTTGCTGAGGATGGCTGCAAACCTGTGATTCTACTGTCTCACCCTCCCAAGTACTAGGACTACAGATGTGTGTCACTGTACCCAGCTGTAACTATATGTATACTTAAAATTGTTATTTTAAGGATGTGGTGGTGCGTGCCTGTAATCCTAGTATTGAAAGACTGAGACAAGATGATCACGGGTTTGCAGCCGGCCTCAGTAATTTAGCAAGGCCCTCCACAATTTAGTTAGACCCTGTTTCAAAATAAAAACTAAAGCCAGGCATGGTGGCACATGCTTGTAATCCCAGTTCTTGGGATTATGGACAGCCTCAGTGAGCCCCTCCACAATTTAGTGAGACCCTGTTTCAAGCTCAGAATGCCCCTGGATTCAATCCCCAGCAGCACAAAATAAATAAATAAGTAAATAAATAAATATACTAAAAAGGACATAGGCGTGTAGCCTCAAGATAGAATGCCCCTGCATTCAGTCCCTAGTACCACAAACTATAAATAAATAAAATAAAACAGACCCAGGGGTGTAGCTTAGAGGTAGAATGCCTGGATTCAATTCCCAATACCACATACACAAAATAAATAAAATAAAAAATAGGTTTGGAAGTACACTGCCCTTTGGGTTCAATCACCAGTATCAAGAAATAAAATACTGCCAGGCATGGTGGCGCACACTTGTAATCCCCACGCTTGGGAGGTGGAGACAGGAGGATTACGCAGGTTCGAAGCCAGTGCGCTGGCTTAAGAGACCCTGTTTCAAAAAAAAAAAAAAAAAAAAAAGTAAAAAATAGGTCTGGGAGTGTAGCCCAGAGGTAGAAGGGTTTTCAGGAACCCCAGTACCACTAAAAAAAAAAAAAGAAAAGAAAAGAAAAGAAAAAAGAAAAAAAAAGAAAATAAACATGCATGCACACATGCACAGTCACTGAAATGCTGCCTACGGAGATCCTGATACAATTTGTCTGAAATAGGACTCAGACATCTCCCCGCAACACACTAAAATCCTTGTAGGTGATGCTAATGTGAGCTCACCAGCTCCGCACATTAGGAGAGCATGTGTCTTTTTTCTGTGAGTAGGAGATTTTCATGAGAGGTCAGGGTGGGATGAGAGGCTTGGGGGAAATTGGAGCCACCACCGGGGATTTGCGGGGGAAGTCCAGGTTGCTGGACCTCGGTTTTCAAAGTTCCATCCAGGACAAGCACCCACGCAGCTCCTTGTCCCCCAATGGCGACTCCGCGGCCTCTGGCTTTGCACTCCCTGGGGCCGTGCCGTGATGTGTGCATTTTGTTTGGAGAAAAATTATATTTTCATATCTCTCCCTGGAGATCGTAGAGGCCTAGCGGCCAGCCTGGAAGGAGATGTGCTGCTGGCCCTGGGCCTGGCCGGCCAGAGAGCTAACAGCACCTACAAGGTGGACCCGAGAAGTCAGCTTGAGAGAGTGTGGACGCCTCCCTGGACAGGCGGCGCCCAAGGGACCACCCCACCACCCCTGTGAGCGTGCAGGCTCAGCTGCCTCCTGCTGCCAGGCCTGGCTGAGGCTTTGCAGGCTCCTGCCAGGGCCCAGAGGAGTCCCGGAAGGAGCCTGTGGTTAGGGAGGGCTGGGGAAACTCCGGGGAGTTGACCACGTGGACGCTGCAGTGGAGGCCAGAGGGGCCCAGCCTACACTTTCACTCACTGCTCCAGCCCACCCTGGTCTCCATGTTCCTCTTCCCGCCCGAGTTCCCTCTTTGATCAGTCACCCAGTGTGGGTTGAGTGCCTCGTGGTGCTGGGCCAGTGCCATCTGCCTCCCAATAGGCCAGGGCTCCGGAGCAAGGACCAGGTCCTGGCTGGCTGGCCCGCCTCTCCCGCTGGGGGGCATTCACTCTCTGCCCCCCTGCTCCTGCTGCCTGGCTTTTTCTCTCCACCTCTCTTTCAGGTGTCTTCATGTCTCTTTGTCTGCTCTCCTTCCTTTGTGTAGCAAACCCTGGGTGCCCCCGTGTGCTGGGGATGCAGACATGCACAGGACATGCCCCTGCTGGCGCCCAGAGTGAAAGGGTGGCAGATGTGTAAGCAGACAAGCGCAGGCTGGCGTGGTAAGTGCTGGAGCGGCAGCCTGCAAAAGGGGACAGGGCCGCCGAGGAGGGAGTGAGCCACTTGGCTGGAGGAAACCAGAGGAGGTTTCGCAGAGGAAGTGGGATTCCAACTGAGGTTTCAGAGAGCACCAGGAGCCAGGCGTGGTGGTGCATGCTCGTAGCCTCAGTACTTGGGAGTCTGAGACAGGAGGATTGCAGCTTCGAGGCCAGCCTCAGCAACTTAGTAAGACCCTAAGCAATTTAGGCCCCGTTTCTAAATAGAGAATAATTTATTTATTTTTGTGGTACTGGGGGTGGAACCCAGGGGCTTTTCTACCTCTGGGCTATACATCCAGACCTATTTTTATACTTTATTTGAAAATTGCGTCTCACTAAGTTGCTGAGAGCCTCACTAGCTATCTGAGGCTGGCTTGGAACCTGTGGGATCCTCTGGTCTCAGCCTCCCAAGCTCTGGGATTACAAGCATGAGCCACCATGCCCGGCTATAAAAAGAGCTGGGGATGTAGCTCGGAGGTAGCGTGCTCCTGGGTTCCATCCCCAGTACAAAAACAAAGAGCACCAGGAATTCCCCAGGTAGATAAGCACAGGAGGAGATTCCAAGTGGAGCTGGGAGGCAGGGCTGGCTGCGGAGGGTGAGGTGCTCAGCTGCCCTGCCTAGGGGGGAGTGGCAGGTGGCGTTGTTGGAAAGGGAAGCGGGAGGTCAGGGAGGCCAGCTGAGGTGGGGTGGGGAGCTGCGGGACAGTCTGCAAGAGCCTGGCAGACTCAGACCCAGGATCCTGATGGATGTGGGAGAGAGGCAGGTGTGTGAGGGCGAGGCTGGGGCCAGGTGCGGTTAGGGAGCTGCTGACGGCATCCAGGAAAAAGACAAGCACGGCCTGGGCTTGCCTGGTGTAGCAGGAATGGAGGGGATGGGAGGAAAGGAAATGATGGTGGGGTTAGGCAGTGGACGGGGCCACAGGAGAAGGAGCCGATGACGTGGGGGTACTGCTGAACCTCCTTTGATGGGTGCATCTAGATGGCAGGTCTCAGCTTAGGAGGGACGGATGTCAGGTGAGAGGTAGAGATTTGGGGGTGTCAGAATTGCGAGTCTGGGGGAGGTGTGCAGAGCAGGGCACACCTCGCAGGTGGCTGCAGGGCCTCGTCCACAAGGTCTGTGGGAGGCAGGGAGGCTTGCATCTCTGGGTTCCTGCCTCACTGCCTCTCTCCCTCTTCGATGCTCTCAGTGTCTCCACTCCTGACATCTCCCTGTGCTGGCTGCCCACATCCCCGCCCTGTACAGTAGGGTGGGCCCCATACCAGGCTCACAGCGCAGCAAGCAGGTGCCCGGGCAGCCTGTGGGCCAGGCTCTGCTCCGCAGAGGGAAAGGGCCTCATCTGAGGAGTTCCCACCCGTTGATATTCCTCAAGTCAAAACACCTCCATGCAGGGTGTGGTGGCCTATACCTAGAATTTCAGTACTTGAGAGGCTGAGACAGGAGGATCACAGGTTTGAGACCAGCCTTAGCAATTTAGTGAGACCCTATTTCAAGAGAGAGAGAGAGAGAGAGAGAGAGAGAGAGAGAGAGAGAGAGATTGGCAATTGAACCCAGGGGCATTCTACCTCAGAGCTACACCCCCAGTCCTATTTTTATTATTATTATTTTTTGTGTGTGTGGTACTGGGGATGGAACCCAGGGGCTTTCTATCTCCAGGCTATACTCCCAGACCTTTTTTTTTTTATTATTATTATTGGTGGTACTGGGGGTGGAAACCAGAGGCTTTCTACCTCCAGGCTATACTCCCAGACCCATTTATATTTTATTTTGGAAACAGGGTCTCACTAAGTTGCTGAGAGCCTCACTAAGTAGCTGAGGCTGGCTTCGAACCTGCGTGATCCTCCTGTCTCAGCTTCCCAAGCGCGGGGATTACAAGCATGCGCCACCACGCCTGGCTTTTATGTTTTATTTGGAAACAGGGTCTCACTAGATTGCTGAGAGCCTCACTAAGTAGCTGAGGCTGGCTTCGAACCTGTGCGATCCTCCTGTCTCAGCCTCCCAAGTACTGAGATTACAAGTGTATGGCACCACACCCGGTGACTATTTTTTATTTTGAAACAGGATCTCACTAAGTTGCAGAGGGCCTCACTAAGTAGTTGAGGCTGGCCTCAAACCTGTGATCCTGTCTCAGCCTCCCAAGTATTGGCATTACAAGGGTGTGCCACCATGCCTGGCTAAAAGAAAAAATTTTAAAAAGGGAGGATCGCGGTTCACGGACAGCCTCAGCTACTTAGTGAGGTCCTCCGCAACTCAGTGAGACCCGGTTTCAAAATAAAGAATAAAAAACAGGGCAGGGAGTGTATCCCTGGGGTTCCATCCCCAGACCCGCAAAATAAATGAATAAATAAATTAATTAAATTAAATTAAATAAATAAAAAGGGGCTGGGGGTACAGCTCAGATGTAAAATGCCCCTGAGTTCAAAGCCTAGGACCCCAAACAAAAACCCACTGACATTCCTCCCCCCTCCCCCTCATAACAGTGATAATTTTTGTGTCTTTGATTGAGAAACTATATACGGATTTCAAACCCCAATATGAACTCCACAGTCTGAACATGGGGATGGGATGAGATGGGGTGGGTAGGAGGTATGGTTTATGACCCACAGCTACAGGAGAAAGAAACGGCCTATGGAGGGATGGACAGAGGCTGCCGGCATAGGCTGAGCTCCGGCTCTCAGACCCCCTCTTTGGCCTTCCAGGTCAGGGCCTAACTGGTCATTAGTTATTTCCCTGCCTGACCGGTCCTGATGGTGAATACCGGATGACCTCCCTGCCCCAGACCTTTCCCGAATTACATCACTCCTGTTTCTTTATTATCTAAACAGTCACTAGAGAAGGGAAGATATGGCTAATTAGTAGAAAGTCTGCTGATTATTTTGAGGGCCCCAAGGGCTCTGGGTTAACAGCGTTATCAGAGAAGAGATGGGAAGGACTGGCCTTTCTCTCCTGTTGGTGACATGTAAAGGGATTGCTTTAGTTTAAAGATATTTGGGCTAAGTATGGTGGTAACAGCCTGTAATCTTAGTCCTTGGGAGACTGAGGCAGGAGGATCACAGGTTCGAGGTCTGCCTCAGCTACTTAGTGAGGCCCTCTGCAACTCAGTAAGACCCTGTTTCAAAATACAGAATAAGAAGTTGGGCGTGGTGGCACATGCTTGTAATCCCTGCGCTTGGGAGGTTAAGACAGGAGGATCGCACAGGTTCAAAGCCAGCCTCAGCTACTTAGTGAGGCTCTCAGCTACTTAGTGAGACCCTGTTTCCAAATAAAGTATAAAATAGCCGGGCGTGGTGACGCACACTTGTAATCCCTGTGCTTGGGAGGCTGAGACAGGAGGATCGCACAGGTTTGAAGCCAGCCTCAGCTACTTAGTGAGGCTCTCAGCAACTTAGTGAGACCTTGTTTCCAAATAAAATATAAAATAGGTCTGGGAGTATAGCCCAGAGGTAGAAAGCCTCTGGGTTCCACTCCCAGTACTACCAAAAAAAAAAAAAAGTATAAAATAGATCTGGGAGTATATCCCAGAGGTAGAAAGCCCCTGGGTTCTACCCCTAGTAACACACACACACACACACACACACAGACTAAAAAATAGGGCTGGGGGTATACCTTGGAGGTAAAATACCCTAAAAAATAGGGCTGGGGGTATACCTTGGAGGTAAAATACCCCTGGATTCCATCCCCAATACCACAAAAAAAGTAAAAATTAAAAAAGCTGGAGGTGTAGCTCAGAGGCAAAATGCCACTGACTTCAAACCCTAGTACAAACAAAAACAAAACAAAGCTATTCGCAGCTCTCTGTTCCAGGCGGCGTAGTTTATTCCCCTGGTTTTGTGCGTGGAGATGCTGTAGGTGCGTGCAGCCTTAGCGGCTGCTCCCTCACTGCACACAGTCAGCTCCCTTTGAAACAGGCGGGAGTGCCTACTGTGTGCTCAGCCCCAGGTTCTGGGGATTCACAGATTGACCTCCCAGAGCGCCTGGAGATGGGCCCCATGTGACAGGTTCTGAGAGGGACGCTTCTGGTTGGGGGGCCCTGAGTGCCTGAACCAGGGGCTCCTCGCATAGGCTGCGGGAGGCTAAGGAAACCCGCTCCAGGAGAAAGTCACATTTGGACCTAAGAATTAGAACCCAGGCAAAGGCATGATGATCAACTCTTGGTCCTCTCAAGATTATTAGAGTGTGTGTGTGTGTGTGTGTGTGTGTGTGTGTGTGTGTGTGTTACTAGGGATGGAACCCAGGGGCATTCTACCTCCAAGCAATCCCCCAGCCCTATTTTTTATTCTTTACTTTGAAACAGGGTCTCACTGAGTTGCAAAAGGCCTCACTAAGTAGCTGAGGCTGTCCACAAACTGCAATCCTCCTTTCTCAGCCTCCCGAATGCTGGGATTACAAGCGTGCTCTACCACACCCGGCTCTCCTCAAGATGATCATTCTACCCAGTTCAGAAAGCTCAGCTTCTTGGGACCCTTCTGTGACTAGTCTGCAGGGATCTGTTTGTCCGTGAGCGCCTGCAGCCTTGAAAGCTTGGGTCTTGCTCTCCCGTCCATTTTGTTTGTTGGTTGGTGCTGGGGATTGAGCCCAGGGGCATTTTACCTCTGAGCTCCACCTCCAGCTCCATTTTATTTTTTATTTTGAAATAGGATCTTGCTAAATTGCCGAGGATCTCGCTAAATAGCTGAGGCTGGTCTCGAGCCTGCAATCCTCTTGTCTCAACCTCCCAAGTACTAGGATGACAGGAGTGTGCCACTGTGCCTGGCTGGGTTCCACTCACTGCAAGGGACCTTGTTACCTATTCCAGACCCCAACTCCGCCCGGTATTGGCCCTGCTTCTCGGCCGCCTCTCTTCACTGGTCTGTCCCTGGGCCCGCTCAGCTGGGCTAGTTTAACCACTCAGGAGCAGGAGCAGGAGCAGGGAACCCTGCTCTTTGCAGCTATTGGGTGGAGACAGGAATTCAAAGGCCAATGGGGAGCCCACCTGGCCAGGGAGAGACATTTGTGAAATGGTTTGGCTGTCATGGCTGAGGTACCCTGACTGTTTGGAGGTGACTGAAGCCACTTTGGGGTGTTGGGGAGCCCCTGTCCCTCCCAGCCATGCTCCCCATGGGCTGACTGGATTCTGCTTCCCACATGGTTAGCCGAATCCTCTCCTCCCGTGCTCAGGGGTCTCTCCCAGAACCTGACAGTTGCCAGTAGCGCTCCCCAGGCACCTCAGAATCTCTTGCTTTCAAGAGCCATGAGCAGGTCTGGTCCTCCCTCAGAAGGAGGTGGACAGACGGATTTTCCTTCCGGTTCGGGCATGCACTGAACTTCATTCTCTGGGGAAGAACCCGTGCGAGAAGCTCTAACTGCCATCGCTGCCTGTGAACTGTGACATCTTCAACCTTATCCTGAATATCAGGCTTGATCTTGGTGGGGGACGGAGGCAGCTGCCCTGGGCTGGTGGGTCAGCTGAGGAAAGATGTCCCCGAAAGCCCCCCTTTCTGATGTAGGCATTTTTCTCCCTAGCAACCAACAAATGCATGGAAAGACAGCATCTCCAAAGAGCCCTGTGTCCCACACAGAGAAACCAAACAGGGTTCAGGACCCTCTGGACTACAGGTGAGGCCCCCATCCCAGTCGGCCTACATACAGATTGGAGTAGTGTAGGTGGGCCCTCCAGATGTGGCCTGTTAGAAAGGGGACTTTAAGTTGGGTGTGATGTCGCACACCTATAATCCCAGTACTTGGGAGGCTGAAACAGAGAGGTTGCAGATTCGAGGCCAGCCTCTGAAAACTTAGACTCTCATCAATTTAGTGAGACCCTGTTTCAAAATTAAAGAGAGCTGAGGGTATAGCTGAGAGGTAGAACAACCCTGAGTTCAAATCCCAGTACCCTTTCTCCCCCAAATAAAGGGAGGAACTTAATGCTGAGTCAGAGCCCCTTAGCAAATCTGTTAGGCTGGGTACAGGCTGCCCGGGGCTCTTCCTCCCACCCCTCCAGCCTCTCCCAGTGCGCTGGGACCTCGCAGAGTCCAGACTTCTCAGGTTACCAGCCTCCTCTCTGCCCACCTGTCCCTGGGCCAACCTGGCCAATGCAGAGGTTTGCCTTTCAGCACCACCTCCTCCCCCAGCCCAGGGGCCTGTCAGGCCAGGTGAGCTTGTGCTGAGTGCAGTGCTGCCCGCGCCAGGCCACAGGGAGGAGGCTGCAGGGAGGGCGGCCTGCAAGACCATGGCACACGGCCTGGCCCCAGAGCTGTGAGTCTGACGCCTTCATCTTGCCCCCACCCCACAATTGGTCCCCATCCGCACACAGCCTGCCCCTCTCTTACCCCTTGGCCAAAGAAATGGGAGAGGGCCTTTGACCCCAGGGGTAGGGGGGTGGGCAGCTCCAAAGCACCTTGGGAGACTGAGGCTCAAGCTGAGCACACTTCTGGTAGGTGCTCCCCAACTGTCTGGTTGGGAGGACTCGCAGCACTCACAGCCAGGAGCACCCTTCCCCAGGGATGAGTCCCGGGTTCGCTGTGCTGTTGTAATCCCGTGTCCCCTAGAGAAGGGCGCTCGTCTCCAATCTCTGCCCCAGCCTCCTGGCTCAACGCCAGGGCAGAGCTGGCTCTGAGAACCCGGGGGCAGGACTCAAGGGTTCCTCGTCCCTGGAATGGAATGTCTCCTTTGCAGTCTGTACTGGCCAGAAGGCTTGAAGGACGAAGAGATAAAGAAGTATGGCCGGGAGGGGGTAAGTGTGGCCACTGACCTCTCACTGCCCATGGAGGGAGATGCTCCGGGCTGTCTGGGACCAGTAATGGCTCCTGGGGTGCTGGACTTGTGAGCAGGAATCCAGGAGACCCGAGTGGGTGGTCCCTGTCTGGGTGGGAGGGGTGTGTCCCCTCCAGTCACGGGCTGTCGGCCCCAGTGTTACCAGGAGACAGTTGGGCTTGGAACTCAGCTCTCCACACCCACTGGCTGTTTACTGGCTGCTTTGTATGAAGTCCCGGGTGGGGTGGGGTGGGGGTGTGTAACGTTATTTCCTGGTAGCTGGAGAAGGGCCCTTCTGGAGGTTTAATTGCCCTAGGCTTCTCAGACCCGGCCCTTGTGTTTGCAGATGCTACTGAGCAAATACAACCAGCAATACCACAAGTTGTTTAAGGACATCCCCTTGGAGGAGATGGTTCTCAAAGGTGAGCTGTGGCCCTGGTGTGGCTGCAGGTGCCTGGGGCCCAGGTCCTCTACTCTGGAACCTCAGCTAGGGGAACTGGCTGCCCTTCGGATCATGGGTTTGTTTCTTGAGGAAATACAGGTTTGCCAATCTTATTTCTGCTCTGCTTTAATTAGCGCCTCTTACTGAGCCAGCCAGGGCATTTACACAATCAAGGCCCTCTCCTCAGAACATAGCAGAGCAATGGTAGGCAAGATAACAGAACTGCAGGTCACCAGGTGTGGTGGCGCACACTTGTAATCCCAGCATTTGGGAGCCTGAGACTGGAGTATCACGGTTCGAGGACAGCCTCAGCTACTACTTAGTGAGGTCCTTTGCAACTCGGTGAGACCCTGTTTCAAAATAAAGAGTAGAGCCGGGCGTGGTGGTGCAGGCTTGTAATCCTAGCATTCGAGAGGCTGAGACCAGAGGATCGCAATTTGCGGACAGCCTCAGCTACTTAGTGAGGCCCTTTGCAACTTGGTGACATCCTGTTTCAAAATAAAGAACAAAAAATAGGGCAGGGGTTGTAGCTCAGAGGTAGAATGCCCCTGGGTTCCATCCCCAGACCCCCCCCACAAATAATAATAATAAAATAATAATAATAATAATAATAATAATAATAATAATAATAATAAACAAAAAATAGGGCTGGGGGTGTAGCTCAGAGGTAGAATACCCCTGGGTTCCATCCCCAATTTAAAAAAAAAAATCTGCAGGCTTAGTAGGCATTGTAGTGCATGCCTATAATCCCAGTACTTGAGAGACTGAGACAGGAGGCTGATCACAGGCTGAGGCCTTGCTATTAACAAGGCCCTCAGCAACTTAGAGAGATCCTGTTTCAAAATAAAAAATAAAATAGGGCTGGGAGTTTAGCTCAGAGGTAGAGTACCCCTGAGTTCAAACTCCAGAAACAGCTGGGCGTGGTGGCACAGGTTTGTAATCCCAGCATTTGGAAGGCTGAAACCAGAGGATCGCGATTTGCAGACAGCCTCAAATACTTAGTGAGGCCCTCTGCAACTTAGTGAGACCCTGTCTCAAAATAAAGAATAAAAAATAGAGCTGGGGGTGTAGCTCAGAGATTGAATGCCCCTGGGTTCCATCCTCAGACCTGCAAAAAAACCAAAAAAAACCAAAAACAAAAACCCAAAACAGAAACCCTCCTCCTCCTCCTCCTCCTCCTCCTCCTCCTCTTCCTCCTCCTCCTCCTCCTCCTTCTCCTCTTTCTCCTTCTCCTCCTCCTCCTCCTCCTCCTCCTCCTCCTCCTCCTCCTCCTCCTTTCCTCTTCTTCCTCTTCCCTTTCTTCTCTCTCTCTTTCTCTCTCTGTCTCTCCCCCCCCCCCAATTCCAGGTTTGAGTACCTGGACAGGAGCCTACTTGGACTTTGTGGGTTATAAAGAGAAAAGAAACTTCTAGTAATCTGGTGGGGTGGAAGAGGACAGTCAAGGCTTCTCAGGACTCTTGGAGTGTCCTCACAGTGGACTGCTAAGCCTGGGACGGGGCCTGGAGGTCTGAGGAGGAGCAGCGCTGAGGCCGGACGCCTGAGCCTGAGCACCAGGCCCTGGGGCTTCTCAGGCTGACCCTGCTCATGGCAGACTTCTCCCCTGTGACTTTGCAGTGTGTTCCTGTGCCCTCCAGAGGGACCTCCTTGTCCAGGGTCGTCTCTACATCTCCCCCAACTGGCTCTGCTTCCACGCCAGCCTCTTTGGCAAGGATATCAAGGTAGTATTGAGTGGTAAGGGGTTCCATTGCCTAGGGAGGCCCCAGCCCCTACACAGGGAAGGGACCTCCCAAGTCACGCCTCTCCCTTTATGTTCCTAGAGCACTGTGAAGCCTCTCACTGGCTGAATCATCTGGGGTCCAGGGGAGTTGTCTTGACCTTCTATCAGAGCCCCCATCAGGACCCTACATGTGGCCTGAACGATTCTCAGCCAAACTATTCTGCCCCTGGGTGTCTCAGAAATACCTTCAGACTAAAAGAAGGATGTTGGATTTCAAAGAAGCCACAACAGTGGCCGAGAGATAGTGAACTGAGGGAACTCTGAGAAATTCCATTAATAAAATGTAGGAAAGCCTGGCGTGGTGGTGCACACATGTAATCCCAGCACTCGGGAGGCTGAGACCTGAGGATCACAGTTCGAGGACAGCCTCAGCTACTTAGCGAGGCCCTTTGCAAACTCAGTGAAACCCTGTTCCAAAAATAAAAAGAATAAAAAAAAAAAAAATAGAGCTCAGAGGTACAATGCCCCTGGGTTCCATCCCCAGCACCACGAAAGTAAGTAAGTAAGTAAGTAAGTAAGTAAGTATAAGTAAGTAAGTAAGTAAATAAATAAATAAAGTGTAGGAAAGCCAGGCGTGGTGGCACATGCTTATAATACCTAGCATTTGGGAGGCTGAGACAGGCGGATCACAGTTTGCAGCCAGCCTCAGCTATTTAGTGAGGCCATTTGCAACTCAGTAAGACCATTTCAAAATAAAGAATAAAAAATAGAGCTGGGCATGATGGCGCATTGTAATCCCAGTACTTGGGGGGCTGAGACAGGAGGATCGCACAGGTTCAAAGCCAGCCTCAGCTACTTAGTGAGGCTCTCAGCAACTTAGTGAGACCCTGTTTCCAAATAAAAATATAAAATAGGCCTGAGAGTATAGCCTAGAGGTAGAAAGCCCCTGGGTTTCATCCCTAGTACCACACACACACACACACACACACACACACACACACACAAATAGAGCTGGGGGTTCAATCCCTAGCCTCACACACACACACACACAAAAAAAATTATAATAAATTTTAAAAATAAAATGTAAAGCTGGGAGTGGTGGTGCACACTTGTAATCCCAGCATTTGGGAGGCTGAGACCAGAGGATCGGGGTTTGCGGACAACCTCAGCTACTTAGTGAATCCTTTCACAACTCAGTGAGACCCTGTTTCAAAATAAAGAATAAAAAATTGGGCAGGGGGTATAGCTCGAAGGTCAAATGCCTCTGGGTTCCATCCCCAGACCCACAAAAACATAAAAAAATAAAAATAAATAAAATGTCAGATTCAGCTGGGCACCATCCTCGGTTGGATAACAGGGAGTGTGCCTCAGTGAGAGAGCAGGTGGCGGGTGCTGCCGAGGCTGGGGCAGGGCTCTGGCAGCCGCTGGAAGGGGGGCCCAGATGAGAAGACACCTGGGCCAGGCTTCCTCAGTGCTTGGCGGGGGCCCTCTGCAGGGAGCAACGGCTCCATGGCCTTGGGGTGAGTCCTGACAGAAACACCCCTCGGGCTCTCAGGTGGTCATTCCTGTGGTATCTGTGCAAATGATCAAAAAACACAAGATGGCGCGGCTCCTTCCCAACGGACTGGCCATCACCACCAACACCAGCCAGAAGGTGAGGCCCCCGGGCCAGCGCCCCGTCCTCGCCAGTCTCCTCGTCCCACAGCCAGACTGGGGCCCACCCCAGGCCTTTCTCCCCAGCCTGCTGCACTCCATGTAACAGTGGAAGAGACATTCCCGGCGGGGGGCTAGCTGGCCCTGGCGCTCCCTGCCCCGGTCCCTGGAGCAGCCTGCTGGCACGGCAGAGCGGCTCGTCTCAGCCTGCCCCGTGTTTTCTCTCCTTGCCCCAGTACATCTTTGTGTCATTGCTCTCCCGGGACAGCGTGTATGACATGCTGAGGCGCGTCTGCACCCACCTACAGGTATGGAGCTCGGGCAGCAGTTGGGAGCGGGGACTGTTGAGGACTGGGACGAGGCCGTTAGTGGAGGCCAGCCTCTCCAGCACGGGGAGCAGCATACCAGAAACTGTGCATCTATGAGCATGTCTCTCTGAGGCCAGTGGGCCCCTGGGTGTGCTGGTGTCCACACACACCCTCATGGGGATACCCCTAGGACGCCAACAGGGGCACCTGGCGGCTGCTTCCCTCTGCCCTCGGATGCTCTCTGGCCTCCGGTGTGGACGAGGCAGGCGCAGCAGTGCTGGAGATGAAGTTGCCTGGGATTTGCTCCTCTGCTCCAGTACTGAAGAGGGGCCATTGCGAACTGGACCCGGCTCCACCACGTGGCTTCTTTGGAAGTGAAGCTGCTTGTGAGGGTCGAGGCCTCCCTGCGTCTCACCTGTTCCCTTCCCCTCTTCAGCCTTCCAGCAAGAAGAGTCTGAGTGTGAGAACGTTTCCAGAGGAACCCAAGTGCGAGTCTGTGGTGAGCGCCAAGGCAGGGGGCCTGAGCGTGCCTGTGGCTCTGAGGCCTCAGGGTCTCCTAGGGGGGCCATGGCCATGCTGTGCCTGAGCGGCCCCTGGACTCCCTGCTGTGCAGGCTGCCAAGATCCTCAGTGGATCTGCCAGCTTCTGAGCAGTCAGAAGCGCAGCCCCTGGAACATGGTCAGATTGTATCCCAGGCCTGCACAACTCAGGGTCAGCGAGCCATCCCCTTTCCTTTGCCAGAGGCAGGAAGGCTTTCAAGGAGATAGACATCCTCTGGGAGAAAACTGCAAAGGCCATCACTTTATAGCCCAGACAGAATTTAGGCTTGCTGAGATCCCAGCGAGTCTCCTTGGCAGTGGGACCCTGGGTAGGCACAGCTGAGGTTTTGTTTGTTTTGTTTTATTTATTTTGCAGTACTGGGGATGGAACTCAGGGGCATTCTACCTCCAAGCTACACCCCCAACCCTATATTTTATTCTTTTTGTGTGTGTGTGTGGTTCTGAGGATGGAACCTAGGGGTCTTCTACCTCTGGGCGACACTGCCAGACCTATTTTATATTTTATTTGGAAACAGAGTCTCACTGTGTTGCTGAGAGCCTCACTAAATAGCTGAGGCTGGTTTCAAACTATCCTTCTGTCCCAGCCTCCCAAGTACTGGGATTATAAACATGCGCCATCACGCCCAGCTATTCTTTATTTTTTTGAAACAGGGTCTCACTGAGTTGCAAAGGGCCTTACTAAGTAACTGAGGCTGGCCGTGAACCTGTGATCCTCCTGTCTCAGCCTCCCAAATGCTGGGATTACAAGCATGTGCCACCACGCTGAGCTTCTTTGGCTAGAGATCGGGGTGGAAATTACCCCCGGGGTGTTTGAAGCCTTCTCAGTACTAATTAAGCTTTAGCCAAGCATGCAGTTTGCACACACCGTGCAGGGGTAGAAGGTGACGTTCCCATTTTGTTCATGGAGATCTCTGTGTGGGAGCCAGATTAGGAGGTGCCATCATTTATGCTCTCTAAGGCGTGCTGTGCCGAGCTTTTTTGGACACAGATCTGAGCACATGCCTGGGTTGGCTTATTTGAGAACAGACCGTAGCTCTACAGTAGTGATCAAAGGCATCGTTTCCTGGTGCAGGGGTTGGTGTCGCAGCAAGGGGAGCAGATAGACACGTGACTGCTATGGCAATCACCCCCACCCACATACCCACATACCACCCCCACCACATACCCACATCTCTGGCTGGGTGTCCAAATTGGTAACATCTAGAGCAGCCTTGATTTATCAAGGGCAAGGGGGTCCCCAAGGGCCATGATGAAATAACTTCCCCTGTCTTTTCTACAGGAAGTCCTCATCCCCGAGATGAAGTGGAGAAAAGTGTGCCCTGCTTCCCGATCTTTGTCACACCCTGACAACATCCCTTGTATCCCTCGGGCGTCCATGGACTCCCCCAACAGCTTCTTCCCCTCCAGGAAGCCTCTGGGGTCTGGTGAGTGCAGGGACCTTGTCTGTGGCAGCTACTTGCAGGGGCCAGACTTTTTCTTCTAGTTCTCTAAAAAGCATTCATAATAGCCAGCAGCACTCTGGAGAGCTGCTTCTTTCTTTCTCTGAAGAAAGAAAGAATGATGAAAGGACGGGAGGGAGGTGTCCCCGTGCCGCTGGGGCCCTCCCGCCCTAGGAAGCTGCCTAACTGTTTTCCAGTTGCAGAGAACACGGTGTGTGAGGACGAGGAGCTGGACGAGGAGCCCAGGAGCAGCCAGGAACTGAGGCTCTGGGATTCCTGGCTCCTCAAGGTCGTCTTCGTGCTGTAGGTGACTCTTTTGGGGTAGGAGGACAGAATCATGAGTGGTGGGTCCTGTGCAATGGGAACAGGGGCTTTGGAGGGTAGAGAGGTCACTGTCTAGAGCAGGGGGACGTTCTGAGTCAACTTCAAGCCTTTGGGTGGTGTCTGAAGGCCCCATGACTCACCCTTCTATAGCAAGGGAAAGACTCTCTAGTTTTGTTTTGTTTTGTTTTGTTTTGTTTTGTTTTGTTGTGGTACCTGAGATTGAACCCAAAGGCATTCTACCTCAGAGCGATACCCCTAGCCTCATTTTTTATTCTTTACTTTAAAACAGGGTCTCCCTAAGTAGCTGAGGCTGGCTGCAAACCTGAGATACTTCTGACTCAGTCTCCCAAGTACTGGGATTACATGCGTGTGCCACCATGCCCGGATGGATCTCCAGTTTTTGGTCCAGGAATTCTATAATTTAGGCTTAATGCCGGGCAGTGTGGAGGGGCAGGATATGAAACTGTTGAGCAAAGGAAAAGCTACAGCCTAGCTAGGCCCAAGGAGGGGAAGGGATGGCAGGGTCAGGGAGAGCCAGCAGGGTGGCGGGCACACACCTGTGATCCCAGGACTTGGGAGGCTGAGACAGGAGGAGGGTCACAGGTTCTCAGCCACCCTCAGCAACTTAGTGAGACTCTCAGCAACCCAGTGAGACCCTGTTTCAAAATAAAAAAGGACTGGTGGAGCCAAGCGTGGTGATGCATGCTTGTAATCCCAGTACCTGGGAAATGAGAAAGGAGGATCACATGTTCTTGGCCAGCCTTAGCAACTTAGTGAGGCTCTCCACAACCTAGTGAGACTGTGTTCCAAAATAAAGAAATAATATAGGGCTGGGAGTGTAGCTCAGAGGTAGTGTGGTGAGAGTCCCGCACACAGCCAGCCCCCGGAGGCACCTCGGCCACTTCTTCCTGCTCCCCCGGCTGGGTTGACTGTTGGCACCTGCGGGGAATGGGCCTGCGCCTCTAGGGGTCATTTTAGTGGCCTTGTGGAGGAGGCTCAGGGAGGAATAAGTGGCTGTTCAGAGGCAAGGCGGGACAACAGCTCTAGCTCCCTTGAAGGGCCCAGAATTCCTGCTGGGCTGTGAGGAGACTTCCATGGGGCCGAGTCCCAGGACCCCGTGTGGCCTCTCCGAAGACTGAGGTCCGAGGATTCTTTCATTCCCAACTACAGGAGTAGCTTAGTTCCCATTCCTATTTCTGCTTAGCCTCCAAAATGCCCCTTCTCTAGAAGAAAGTTTCAACACCTTCTTGCCCCTGTTTCTCCAGGATCTGCTTCTTGGTCATGTCCTCATCCTATCTGGCATTTCGCATCTCCCGGCTGGAACAGCAGTTACGCTCCTTGAATTGGGATGGCCCAGTTCCTGGGCACAGGTGAGGGGGGCCCTTTCTCCTGCTCACGCCTTTGGGACTAAGGGTTGAGGACAGGAGCCAGGCTGCCTCTTACCCTGGGTGGACTTGGCCATGTTTTGTGCTGTCTTGATTGGCCCTAAACAGGCTGAACAGTGTGTGCAGGTGCACAGACCCTAACCTGGACCGCTGTCAGGAGGAAGAAAGGGCCCTTCTGCCCATGCCCATCTGCATTCTGGGTCCTGTCTCTGATCTCAGCCTCTCTCCTGTGTGTAGGTAACAGCCACTTCTCCAGGAAGAATGCTCTAGGTGCTAAGTCTCCACTGATCTTGGTGTATACTGCTGCTATGCTGAGACTGAAGATGAAGGAAACTGTTCTAGATTCTTCCTCCTCCTCCAAGTCTTCTCCCTCCTTCGATGTGTGATCTGAAGTACCTGTTTACAAAGTTACTGGCTCCTACAATTTTTGGACTCAAAAGAAAACCCTAGATTTTTGGAACCAGTTGAGGAATTCTGTATACTCAGCTTCAGCAAGCACTCAAGTGAGAAAGAAAAAAAAAATTAACTTGCTCCTTGGGAACAGTTCTGGCACAGAGGCAGGGCCCTGGGACCACTTCAAGGGCCAAGGGCCGCGTTTGGTACCTGGAATGTGGCTCTCATCACAGGGCTCGCTCCAGCGGAGGGAGGCGGGCAGAGGCCAGAACTCAAATCGCCTCTGGGACTCTGCTCTCTCCCAGCATAGCATCCTTTCACCTGGGCCTCTGTGGGTCCCTATTCTGGAGCCCACATGACTCTGCAGAGAGCTGGGCACCATTCAGGCCTGGGGCAGGGGCTGCGAGTGTGGAGAGGAGAGCTCGTGGCCGGGACGCCAGTGACCGTCTTGCTGTGAGCTGAGGCTCTGGTGCTGGCCCCTCTTGAGGAGTCAGGCTGAGCCTAAAAATATGCTGTCCCCAGCCAGGGATGGTGGCAGAGGCTGTGAAGGAGAATGAAGGTCCCCAGTTGTCACTTTCTGGTGATACTTTCTGGATCTGGTGGTCACAGCCTACTACTGGGCCGACCCCTGGTGTGCACATGCGCTCTGAGGTATCCCAGGCCCTAGAAGCAGGCCACGGGAAGGGCAGGAGGTTTGAATCGAGGTCTTGCTGTATGCTCCTTGCCCGAGCGTCCGGATCGCAAGCACGGCTGATCGCCACCTGCCAGGAAGCTGAGCGTGATGGCGTGGCCGCAGGGCGGAGCTCGCTCCAGTCGGCTGCGGTCACTGTGCCACCGGCCGGGAGGGAAGGTCGGCTGCTCCACAGGCTCTGTTCTCCGTGAACAAGGTGCAGGTGTCCCAGGTGGGCCTGGCTCAGAGCAGGGGCCAGGCAGAGTCGTCTGACACCTTCGAGGACGAGGGAGGTAGGAATAACCGGTGGGCAGGTGGCGGTTTTGCTCTCAAGGGTTTCTCTACCTTCCTGCCTTCTCCGTTCTCAACTCTGGCCTGGCCTCCCCAAGACTCTTGTCTGCTAAGACAGTACCTTCAGAGGTACCGGGAGGGGCTTACTGAGGAGCCCAGAGGTATCAGGGATAGATGCAGGCGAGGGCGTGGGTGGCACCGGAAATCACCGCCACGTTCCCCTAACACTCAGAGTTTAGTCAGAGCAAGAAACACAGGTGGAAATTATTTATTGTAGAAGTACGATCACCTGTCCTGACAAACCCAAATAAGGACTGGAGACTGTCAGTACATGACAATCCCTTGGGCTCAGAGTGGGGAGCTCTTTGTCCTCTTCCTGACCGCACCCCCACCCCGTTCTCAGATGGGTGCAGAGCACTGGATCTGTAGGTCTCAGGTGAAACTCACGGTTCCCTTCTCGGAGCCATGCTGGACCAGTGCCCACCTGTTTTTTTTTTTTTTTAAAGACCCAGCCCCCTTTATTGCTCTTTTCCATCATATTTTCAGGGACACAATGCTTCTTGTCCAGTGCTTTCACTCCCTGGTCCTTGCTGAAAGACAGGGAGGACAAATTCATCCCTGGAGCCTCACCGGAGGCCACGAGAGGTGCCAGGCCATGGGCGGATGTGCCAAGATGCTGGCCAAGCTCTTCTCCAGCCAGACCCAGGCTTAGAGAGGGCAAGAGGTCTGCTAGGTGACTTTGGAGATATACTCTGGGCCCAGGGCCGTGAGTGGCATGGGTGGCCTGTCCCTCTGGAGGACCCTCACTCCGTTTCTCCCCTTGGTCTCCCAGCCTAGATCTTTGGGGGTACTGTGTGTTCTGTTATAAACTGAGGGTACTTAACACACTCCTGCTCGCATTGCCTGATGCTCCTCTAGTTCACTGAGACTTTGGGTTCAACCATCCTCGGGTTGTCCCTTATGGCATTTCACCTTTGAAATTAAAAAATAAATAAAACCCCTGATTTTTCTAGTGTTCTGTGATAAGGGAAGTTTATTTTTATCCTTTGATTACTTACTAAAGGTACTGTGTGTGTGTGTGTGTGTGTGTGTGTGTGTGTGTGTGTGTGTTGTGTGTGTTTTACTGGGGATTGAACCCAGGGACATTCTACACTTCCAAGCTCCAGCCCCAGCCCTATTTTATTCTTTATTTTGAAACAGGGTTGCACTAAGTTGCAGAGGGCCTCACTAAGTACCTGAGTCTGGCTGTAAACCTGTGATCCCCGTCTCAGCCTCCCAAGTCCTGGGATCACAAGCGTGCGCCACCACGCCCAGCTCTTAGGGCACTCTTACCGACTTATCTGGCACCAAGGAGACTGCTGGAGCCCGTCACTCCTGGCATCCCGTGTACTCTGCAAATCCCAAATGATTGAGCTGAGCTGAGCTGACTTAGACCTCAGGCATATGGGGAGGGTGTGAGGATAACCACAGCAAACCACACAGCCTTCCTCTTGTGTTTAGTAGACCCTGGGAATGCTTCCTCATTTCTCCTGGGCAGCTCCAAAGCAATGTCCCTGACTCAAATAGTACTTGATTCGGGACCTGATATATGGAATTCCGGGCCAGAGAACTCCCGTGGCTTTTCTATGACTTAGAGCCCAGGAAGGCTAAATTCCAATTTAGGTCACATCACAGTGTTCGTCTTCCCAACAATGCCCCCTCAGTAAGAACGGTCCAGTCCAGACTGCGTGCTGGCTGTGATGCTGGGCACTGGAGATGCAGCATGAGGTGTGAGGTAGCATCGGTGTCCCAGGGGGACTTACCTGTACATTCCATGTACAGGTAAGTCCCAAGGAAAGAAACAAGAGCTGCAGGTTCTGATGGGGCTCCATGAGGGAAGGAGAGGGCTGTGAGATGCGGGGCGGCCAAGCGAGTTCTCTGAAGCGATGTTGAAGCTGCTGCCTGAAGGCCAAGGAGCCAGTCACGGGAGGAACTGGGGAAAGCATTTCAAGAAGATGGAGCAGTGACTGCAAATGGTGGGGAAGAGCACACAGGGCTCTGGGGAAGAGAAACCTCACAGAACTCTAGGGTACTGCCCCGGTGGGAGACTGAGAGAGTAAAAAGTCACTTTTTTTCTGGTGAAAAAAGGCTGGAGAGGTCAGCAACAACAAAATGACTGAAAAATGGGCAAAGCCGGGCGTGGTGGCGCACGCTTGTAATCCCGGCAAGTGGGAGGCTTTCGGCCAGCCTCAGCTACTTAGTGAGGCTCTCTGTGACTTAGAGAGACCCTGCTTCAAAATCAAGAACAAAAAATAGGTTTGGGGGTGTACTCAGAGGTAGAATGCCGCTGGGTTCAATCCCCAGTACTACAAGAAAGAAAGAAAAAAAGAAATACGGGCAGAGCGCCTGAATAGACATTTCTCCATAGGCAAGCGTGGTGGCTCACACTTGAAATCCCAGAGCTTGGGAGGCTGAGTCAGGAGACTCGCAGGTGCCCAGTCAGCCTCAGCTACTTAGTGAGGCCCTCTACAACTTAGACCCTGATTCAAAATTAAAAATAAAAAAATAGGACTGGGGTGTAACTCAGGTAGAATGCCCCTGGGTTCCATCCCCAGTACCACAAAAAATTATATATATATAAAATTTGTGTATAGACATGTATATATATGTACACATACACATATACATACACACAAATGGCCAATAACCATGAAAAAGTTGTCAACATCACTACTCATTAGGGGAATGCAAATTAAAACCATAAATACCACAGTTATATTCATGAAGGTAGCTAATATCAAAGAAAGAAACAGAAAATAGCGAGTGTTGGTGAGGATATGAAAAAGCTGGGACTCCAGATACACTATTGGTGGGGATGAAAAATGGCGTTGCTTGTGGTTGAGGCTGAAGTTCAGTGGTAGAACACCTGCTTAGCATCCTTGAAGACCTTGGTTCAATCCCCCACGCCAAGAAAGAAGGAAAGGGCTGGAGGAAGAGAGAGGAAGGAAGGAGAAAGGGCATCTGCTGTGGAAAACAGTGTGTGGTTTACTCAAAAACTAAAAACAGGCTTACCATGTGCTGCAGCAATTTCACTCCTGAGTACATACTCATGAGAGTCTTGAGATATTTGTCATACTCAAATTCATAGCATTATTTACAATAATCAGGAGGTAAGGAGCCGGGCCTGATGGCTGAGCTGGGCGTGGTGGCGCACGCTTGTAATCCCAGCATTAGGGAGGCTGAGACAGGAGGGTCGTGGTTCACGTACAGCCTCAGCTACTTAGTGAGGCCCTCCGCAACTTAGACCCTGTTTCAAAATAAAGAATAAAAAAATAGGGCTGGGGGTGTGGCTCGGTGGTAGAATGCCCTGAATTCCATTCCCAGTACCGCAATAAATAAATAAATAAATAAATAAATAAATAAAATAAAGTAAGGCTGGCGATGTAGAATGTGTGAGGCCCTGGGGTGGGGGATAGAAACAACTCAGGTGTCCTTTGATGAGTGGACAGATAAACCATTTAACTGGTATATTCCTCAATGCTTTGAGAAGGAAGAAAATTCTGACACGTGACAAACAGCGTGGATGGATCTTGAGAGCACCCTGTTACGTCAAAGAAGCCACTGATGAAAAGACAAAGAGAAGATTCCACTCGTATGAGGTACCTGGAGTAGTACAACGCAGAGGGACAGGAAGAATGGTGATTGTCAGGAGAGGAGGGGAGAAGGAAATGGGGCTTATGTTTAGTGGTTATAGAGTTTCAGTTTTACAATAGAAAAGAGCTCTGGAGATTGGTTATACAACAATTCAAATATGCTCTGTGACACTACTGAACTGCACACTTAAAAATGGCCAAGCCAAGCCGGGCGTGGTGGCGCACGCTTGTAATCCATGCGCTTGGGAGGCAGAGACAGGAGGATCGTGCAGGTTCGAAGCCAGCCGCGCTGGCTTAAGAGATCCTGTTTCCAAATAAAAAAATATAAAAATATAGGTCTAGGAGTGTAGCCTGGAGGCAGAAGGGTTTCCAGGAACCCCAATACCACCAAAAAAGAAAAAAGAAAAAAGAAGGCCAAGCCAGACCTAGTGGAGTACATCTGTAATTCAAGTACTTGGAAAGCTGAGACAGGAGGCACTCAGGTTTAAAATATAAATAAAAATGGCTGGGTATATAACTCTGAGGTAGGATGCCCAGGACCACCACCAAAAAAAAAAAAGTAAAATATAACATAAAATGTATTATTTTAGTCTCTTCTTTTTTAAGGGGGAGTACTTAGGATTGAATCCAGGGATGTGTTACCTCTGAACTACATACAACCTCAGCCCTTTAACTTTATTTATTTTGTTTTGAAACAGGGTCTTGCTAGGTTTCTGAGAGTCTCACTAAATTGCTAAGGCTGTCCTTGAACCTGTAATCCTGTCTCAGCTTCCCAAGTACTGGGATTACAGGCATGTGCCACCATACCTGGTCCTCCAGTCCTTTCGATTTGTTATTTTGAAACAGGGTCTTGCTAAGTTGCTGAAGTTGGTCTCCAACTAGGATTATAGGTGTGTGTCACCATAACTGGCTAATTTTACCACATTTAAAAAATTTTTGAAGCCAGATGTAGTAGCTCACACTTATAATCCCAGTACTTAGGAGGCTGACAGGAGAATCACCCAGGTTTGAAGCCAGCCTCAGTTACTTAGTGAGGCTCTCAGCAACTTAGTGAGACTGTGTTTCCAAATAAAATATAAAATAGGTCTGGGAGTGTAGCCCCGGGGTAGAAGTTCCCTGGGTTCCACCTCCAGTACCACAAAAAATCAAAATCAAAATCAAAATAAATAAGCTACTTAGTGAGGCCCTTTGAAACTCAGCGAGACCCTGTTTCAAAATAAAGAATAAAAATAGGGCTGGGAGTGTAGCTCAGAGGTAGAATGCCCCTGGGTTACATCCTCAATACCGAAAAAAAAAAAAAATGTCTTTTTGAGCCAGGTGTGGTGGTGCATGCTTATAATCCCAGTATGTGGGAGGCTGAGTTAGGAGGATCGCAGGTTCACAGCCAGCCTCAGCTACTTAGTGAGGCCCTCTGCAACTTAGTGAGATCCTGTTTCAAAATAGAAAATAAAGAAAACTGTAGCTCAGTAGTAGAATTACCCTGGGCTCAATCCCCAGCACCCCCCCACACACACATAATAAATAAGAGCCAGGCATGGTGGCACACATTTGTAATTCCAGCGTTTGGGAGGCTGAGACAGGAAGATCACGGTTCGAGGACAGCCTCAGCTACTTAGTGAGGCCCTTTGCAATTCAGTGAGACCCTGTTTCAAAATAAAGACTAAAAAAATAGGGCTGGAGGTGTACCTTGGAGGTAGAATGCCCCTGGGTTCCATCACCAGTACCACAAAAATCAGTCAATTAATTAATTAAAATAAAATAAAATGGGGCTGAGGGTATAGCTCAGGGGTAGAATGGGATGGTACCATTTTTCCCCCCGGTGCTAGGGATTTAACGCAGGGCTTTACTTATGCAAGGCAAGCACTCTACCACTGAGCTACTTCCCTGGATCCTCATGATTTTAAAAAAAAATTTTAAAGAAATTAGTGAGATAGACAGGAGAAGAGTGTGGATTTTATATACTCCCTGGGTATCGTAGCTCAGATCAGAAAGTGTAAGGCTGATGGATAGTTTAATGGTTGCTGGAACCAAGCTCTCCTTGGAAAAGCACCTGGATACAATAGATAGGAAAATATGGCTGAGATCTAGAGACTTTTGAAGGACTTAGAGGAATGGATCCAATGAAATGCTTTAAAACATGCCTCCTTCTCACTCTTCCCAGAAACTGACTCAAAGCAGCAGCAGAAGCAACACAGAGAGGGCATACAATCATTGATTTATAAATTTTAAGCTGGAATGAGCCAACTTTACAAGGGAGAAATACCTGCCTTGCATTTGGGGAAGCAGAGGGAAATACATAGAGCAGCACCTCAGGTTTGCAGCGCGTCTTCGCCAGAGAGGAAGAGTCTTTGGGTAGGAGTTGCTCTAGTGAAAGCAGTCAGGGATGAGGGTTGCCATGTCTTTAGGACGCCCGCCATCCTGATGAGTTTTTGGAGGCATGCTGTCCGGCTCTCCTAGCTGCTGGGCCACAGAACCAGGGAGTCCTAGGCACAGACACTTCTCAGGGCAGGATCTGTGCCTGGACTGCGGCCAGATGCCTAAGGATCCATGAAAGGCCGGTTGTCCGCTGAGAGGGAAGAGAGAACAACCTGCCCACTAGGTGGCAGCAAAGTCCCGCAAGAAGACCTGGCGCCTCAGGGGTAATCGACTTCATTATCAGCGCCAGCACCCTGTGCTCTCCGTGCTGGGAGAAAACTGGCCCAGGTTTCTTCCAAGTCCAGCAACACCTGCGTCTGCAACGGAAGAAGGGAGTCTTTGGGCAGCCTCGCGCAGCCATTTACCTCCCAAAGAATAGTTCTGCCCGGGTCCCCTCTGGTCCTCTTCTCCCCGCCTCCCCTGCCTGGGGAATGGCCTGTGGCGATTCAGAAGGGAAAGCGTTTCCAAGGGCCCTCCAGACTTTCTGAACGTCTGGCTCGCGGGAAGGCAGAAGGCGCAGGTATGAAGAACACGTGTGTGTTTGTGTATGTCTGGGCTGCACGGGTGGAGGGTCAAGGCCAAGGAACTCAGCTTCTAGGGCACAGAAATCCCAAGCCCTTCCCCTGACCTGCCCTGGCCGTGCGTGCGTGCATCCTCTCTTACTCAGGGCGCAGAATTAAAGAAATCTGGCCCCCGTGATCTGTGATTTCAGGATGGCAATGACACTCTCTCCTCCAGAGAGGATTGAAATTGAATGGTTGTGTGTGCTTGGGCCGCCGAAAGCAAGAGGAAGGGAGGCGATTAAGTCTCTGAAATGATAATCCAGGGAAAGCTCATCCCTCGGCGTGCCTGACCCCCGCGGAGGGAGGCTCAGCACCTGGCGCCCAGCAGGGCTCTGCTGGCGGCGCCTTGGCCCGGTGCTGGCTGGGCTCCTCGCCTTCCCGGAATGCGTGCCTTCTCGCTTGCCACTCAGCGCCTGGCCCGAGGCCAGCGCGGGCCCGGAATGTGATGCCCCCGCTCGCCCGTCCTCTCCCAGGATCTGAGGAGGCCCTGTTCCACCTGGGGAAGGTCCAGGGCCACGCTGAGACCTGGCCCCAAGGGTGTGACTTTCCGCAGTGGCTTAAAGCAGAAGCCTTGAGAGGGCTGGGTGCCCCAGGAAGAGAGTGGTGGCGGGTTGATTGCCTATTGGCAGCCTTCTAAATTGGGCTGGAGTGGGCAAAGACTTACTCATGAGCTGTTTATTAACTTACTAAATGCAGAAAGGTTGGCTCAGGCACCACTTTGGGAAAATGTGACACCCACTGCTCCTGGATTCAGTGGAGCGAGAAGGCGTGTTAACGGGTGTAGGATTTCTGATGGAAGTTCTTTGCTGCTGGTTCCAAATGCCACGCTAATCGGAATGGCATGCTCTCGTCACATAACTACATTTAAGCAATTTATGACGCACCTCTTCTGGGCTCCTGAATGTATGCTTCTATACATACTACGACATTATCATTTTCTGAGCACCTAACTCTGCACGGGGGTGCTTTTTTTGGGGGGTGGAACCCAGAGGCTTTCTACCTCTGGGCTATACTCCCCGACCTTTTTAAAAATATTTTATTTGGAAACAGGGTCTCACTAAGTTGCTGAGAGCCTCACTAAGCAGCTAAGGGTGGCTTCGAACCCGTGCGATCCTCCTGTCTCAGCCTCCCAAGCGCGGGGATTACAAGCGTGCGCCACCACGCCCGGCTCTGGGGGTGCTTTTTATACTCATCACTCCATTTGGCTCTCAATACAAGACAGTTTTCACACTTTATGCTGTGGAAATGAAGATCCGTAGGCCAAAAATAGAGAATTAACCCCTTCAGGGAGTTTGGTATGGGGCAAGCTATATATATATATATATATATATATATATATATATATATATATATATATATAACACAGTATAAGACTGGGGAGCTCATGAGAGTACAAAACGAGGCTGGTGCATGCTGACTCAGTGCCTGGGGCATGCAGTATGTGTGGGCTTCAACGAAGGAATCGGATTTGGATCAGAGGAGAGATGTGGGGAGGATCTTCCCAAAATGTGTGTTTGAGGAAGCATCAATACCAGGAGGACGGTACAGGTAGAAACCAGAGAAAGAGAATCCTGCCGCAGAACAAATACGTGAGTGGCCTAAATCCCTGAGGCTCTCAATGCCAGGATGAAAGAGAGAGACTTGATCCTTCAGGCAGTGAAAAGCTCCAGGAGCTACTGCAGCCTAGAAGTGATGAATACATTTGATGGCTCGGAAGATTGGTTTGGCAGTGGACTATGAGGCGGATTGAAAGTCCCATAGAATGAATACTCCAGGTCACGGCTTCTCAACTTCAGCACTATTGATTGACGTTTGAGGCTGAATAATTCTCTGCCAGTGGTCGTCCTGTCTCAGGATGCTTAGCCACATCCTCGGCCCGCCCACCTGATCTAGCGCAGCCTCCTACCTCTGGTTGCGACAAATACAAGTACCTGCAGACATTGCCAAATATCTCCTAGCAGTGGTGGTGGAGACAAAACTGTCCCTAACTGAGAATCATTGGTCTGGATGGCAGGAAATTGGGGTCTGACCCTCTGGCCTGCTGAACCTCAAAATATTAGCAGGCTTTTTCTCCTCCTCCTCCTCCTCCTCCTCCTCCTCCTCCTCCTTTCTTCTTTTTTCAGTACTGGAATGGAATCCAAGGGCATTACCTCTGAGCTACGCCCTCAGCCCTATTTTTTAGTCTCTCTCTCTCTCTCTTTTTTTTTTTTTTTTTTTGTGTGTGTGTGTGTATGTGTGTGGTGATACTGGGGGTGGAACCCAGGGGCTTTATACCTCCAGGCTATACTCCCAGACCTATTTTATACTTTATTTGGAAACAGGGTCTAAGTTGCTGAGAGCCTGACTCAGTAGCTGAGGCTGGCTTTAAACCTGTGTGATCCTCCTCCCTCCCAAGCTCTGGGGTTACAAGTGTGCGCCACCAGCCCCACCTTTATTCTCTATTTTGAAACAGGGTCTCACTGAGTTGCAGAGGACCTAAGTAGATGAGGCTGTCCGCGAACCATGATCCTCCTGTCTCAGCCTCCTGAGTGCTCGTATTATAAGCGTGCCCCACCACGCCAGGTAAGCAGGCTTTTTCTTGATGTGTATGTATTTTGTTTTGTTCTGTTTTTTTTTTTTTTTCTTCCTTTTTTGGTGCGAGGGATTGAAGCCAGGGCCTTGTGCTCCACCACTGAGCTATGCCCTGAATTATTCCCCCAGGCCAGCAGGTATTTTCTTAGTACAAGGCATCAGTCTATTGGCTTCCAAAATAGCTGATAAAAGTATAAATTGTTTCCTTGCCACAGGAAATGCATCATCAATGCCAAAAAATTTAATGGATAAGAAAAAAGGCTTCAGAAGTCGATCATTCTGTATATTAGAAACCTCTAGAGGAAGAGCCAAAGGAGAATGTGCTCGAAACTCATTAGCAAGAAAGTGGCTGATACCAGGATTTCTCTTCCTACCCAACCCCCAAGTCCCATCTTCCTCAAGGGCCACTTTGAGTAAGGAGTGCCAGGCTGCCTGCAGATACAGAGAAACTGCTAATCTGTAACTTCCCTAGGTTAACCTCCACCATTCTGAAATTTTGTTTCAGGAATTGGTAGAGTAGGCGGCCTGTCAGTGAGAAAACCCGATTTGCCAAAAATGCATCTTTGCTTAAAGCATTTTTGTGTGTGTGCTGCTGAGGATTGAACCCAGGGGCATTTACCTCCAAGCTACTCCCTCAGCCCTATTTTTAAATTGTTTTTTATTTGGAAATAGAGTCTCACCAAGTTGCTGAGATGCTCACTAAGTTTCTGAGGCTGGTTTTGAACCTGCAATCCTCCTGTCTTGGCCTTCTAAGTACTGGGACTCCAAGTGTGTGCCGCCATGCCCAGCTGCTTATTTTTGTAAATAGTTTTATTGGAACACAGCCACACCCATTTATTTCTGTATTCTCTCTCTCTCTTTTTTTTTTGGGGGGGGGGCTCTAGGGATAGAACCCAGGGGCATTTGACCTCTGAGCTACACCCCCTGCCCTATTTTTTATTTTTCATTTTGAAACAGGGTCTCACTGAGTTGCAGAGGGCCTCACTAAGTAGCTGAGGCTGTCTGTGAACCACAATCCTCCAGGTCTCAGCCTCCTGAATGCTGGGATTACAAGCGTGCACCACCACGCCCGGCTTATTTTTGTATTCTTTCTAAATGCTCTAAGCTCTGAGGGGAGAGTTAAACAGGATAAAGACCATATGATCTGTGAGCTTAAAATATTTTACTGTGTGGCCATTAATGGGAAACTTTGCCAGTTTGGGTCTAAAGGAAAATAAATGCTTATGTTGTACCAAATGTGGACTTCTCGTTCTGTTGGTAGGGGTGACTGACTTTCAGTTATGTTTTCATTTAAGTAATTAGCATTGGGTGCCTCCCATAGGCTAGGCACTGTGCTAAGTGCTTGGGGGAGATTAGTGGACAAAACAAATACGAATGTTTCTCTTCATGGAGCTTATAGCTTGTAGTGGTGAGAGGAGGGAGACAGTAATAAGCAATAAAGATAATAACTTTTATAGTGTATTAGATGGAGATAAGTGCTAGCCGGGCGTGGTGGCGCACGCTTGTAATCCCATCATGTGGGAGGCTGAGACAGGAGGATCATGGTTCACGGAAAGCCTCAGCAACTTAGTGAGGCCCTTTGCAAATCAGTGAGACCCTGTTTCAAAATAAAGAATAAAATAGAGGGCTGGAAGTATAGCTCAGAGATAGAATGCACCTGTTCCATTCCCAGTACCACAAAAAAAAAAAAAAGAAAGAAAGAAAGAAAAAAGAAAAAGGATCATCTTTGGTTCCTAGGGAGGGACAGGTGGAAGCAGGGAGATCAGTCGGTAATTTTTATAGTTATTTTATTTTATTGGTACTAGGGATTGAACCCAGAAGAATTCTACCTCGAAGCTACACTCCCAGCCCTTTTACTTTTTAGTTTGAAACAGGTCCTCCCTGAATTGCTGTGATCCCTCTGTCTCAGCTTCCCAAGTACGGGATCACAGGCACGCACCACCATGCCTGGCCATTTCCATAGGAATTTAAGAAAACGGTGACACTGGTTCTGACTAGGGTGGTAGAATTGAGTTGGCAGAAATGGGAAGATTCTGGATATATTCTAAAGGTAAAAGCAACAGGTTGCCTGGCAAACTGAAAATGAAATAGGGTAGCAAAAAAATGTGTGTGTGTGTGTGTGTGTGTGTGTGTGTGTGTGTGTGTGTGTGTGCGCGCGCACGCGCTCGCACATGTTACTGGGATTGAACCCGGGGTGCTGTACCACTGAGCTAGGCAGGCCTTAAACTTGCGATCCTACCATCTCAGCCTCCCAAGTCCTGGGATTACAGGACTGTGCCACTGCACTCAGCCAGGAAAAGATTCTTAAAGATGACTCCCTGGCTTTTGCTTGAAAGGATGGAGATGGAGAAAGCCACCAGGGGGGCAAGTTTGGGGGGGAAGCTCAGAAACACAGAAACACAGTATGGGACTCAATAAGTTTGAGATGAGCGCTTGACATCCAAATAAGGATGTCAAGTGGGCAGTAGTCTATATGAATCAGGGGAGAAGTTGAGGAGATATAAATTTGGGACCTGTCAACATATGGAAGGTATTATTATTTTTTTTGGTGGTACTGGGGGTGGAACCCAGGGGCTTTTCTACCTCTGGGCTATACTCCCAGACCTATTTTATACTTTATTTGGAAACAGGATCTCACTAAGTAGCTGAGGCTGGCTTTGACCTGTGCGATCCTCCTGTCTCAGCCTCCCAAGCATGGGGATTACAAGTGTGCGCCACCACGCCCAGTTTAACATATGGAAGGTATTTAAGAGCATGAGACTGGATGAGGTCACCTGTTGACTGAGGAGAGGCTGGAGGCTGGAACCCACAGGCTCATCATCAACAAGTGATCAGGAAGAAAGGAGGAAGTGGGAGAGGAAACTGAGCAGAGCCTGATGAGGAAGAGAACTGGAGAGGTCAGTGTCCTGAAAGCTAATTAGCAGACAAGGGGGAGGGGGTGGCAGACTGGGACAAATGCTGCCAATAAACAAACTTATTTTACTGTGGTTAATCAAATGCTTTTTCACTTGAATGTAACCCAGACATTTCCAACCTGGATAATCTTAAATAATGTGTGTGTGTGTGTGTGTGTGTGTGTGTGTGTGTGTGTGTGTGTGTTACTGGAGGTGGAATCCAGAGGTTTTCTACCTCCAGGCTATACTCCCAGACCTATTTTCTATTTTATTTGGAAACAGGGTTTCACTAAGTTGCTGAGAGCCTCACTAAGTAGCTGAGGCTGTCTTTGAACCTGTGTGATCCACCTGTCTCAGCTTCCCAAGCGCGGGGATTACAAGTGTGCACCACCACGCCCAGCTAATCTTAAATAATTTAATGTCTAGGTCTTTCTCCTCTCTCTCTCTCTCTCTCTCTCTCTCTCTCTCTCTCTCTCTCTCTACTGGGGATGGAACCCAGGGGCATTTGACCTCTGAGCTACACCCCCTGCCCTATTTTATTCTTTATTTTGAAACAGGGTCTCACTGAGTTGCAGAGGGCCTCACTAAGTAGCTGAGGCTGTCCACGAACTGCGATTCTCTGGTCTCAGCCTCCCAAATGCTGGGATTACAAGCATGTGCCACCACGCCTGGCTCCTATTTTTTATTCTTTATTTAAAACAGGGTCTCACTGAATTGCAAAGGGCCTCACTAATTAGTAGCTGAGGCTGTCCTTGAGCTGAAATCCTCCTGTCTTGGCCTCCCAAATGCTGGGATTACAAGCATGTGCCACCATGCCTGGTTCTAGGTTATTCTTTCTACATGAAAATAGTCTGAGATTCATTTCCAATCACTTGTGGGAAGTCCTAAGACTTCCGTTTCTGCAAGGGTTTCTGAGCTGCTTCTGTACCTCCCTGTCAGACGTGACGTTGCCAGTGCTGCGCTGTGCCCTGCTCCCTGGGCTGTTGCTGTTTGGCCTCATAATATGCCACTCCTCATCCTTCATTTTTCCAGATGATCCATCACCAAAATGATTGGGTGGCTCCAAATTGCAAAATAGGTTTATTTTTTTATTTTTATTTTTTTGGTGGTACTGGGGTTCCTGGAAACCCTGCTACCTCTGGGCTACACTCCCAGACCTAATTTATATTATTTTTATTTGGAAACAAAGGGTCTAAGTTGCAGAGGACCTCACTAAGTAGCTGAGGCTGGCTGTGAACCTGCGATCCTCCTATCTCATCCTCCCAAATACTGGGATTACAAGTATGGACCACTGTACCTACCTGGCATTTTTATTTTTGGTATGTCAGGAAAGGTCGATGTCTTTCTTGTCTTTGAAAACAATTTCTGAACTCTTTTTAGTTTATTTTCAGTACTATTTACATAGGAATTGATTTTTATGAATATAGTAGAAAAATGTGCTTTTTTTTTTTGGTGGTACTGGGAGTGGAACCCAGGGGCTTTCTACCTCTGGGCTATACTACCAGACCCATTTTATATTTTATTTGGAAACAGGGTCTCACTTAATTGCTGAGAGCCTCACTAAGTAGCTGAGGCTGGCTTCGAACCTGTGCGATCCTCCTGTCTCAGCCTCCCAAGCGCGGGGATTACAAGCGTGTGCCACCACACCCGGCTAAATGTGCTTTATTTTGATAAAATTCACTTGTGTGTGTGTTGTAGTCTCTAAAAAAAAAGAAAACAAGCCAGGCGTGGTGGCACACACTTGTAATCCAAACATTTGGGAGGATGAGACAGGAGGTTTGCAGTTTGCAGACAGCCTCAGCTACTTAGTGAGGCCCTTTGCAATTCATTGAGACCCTATTTCAAAATAAAGAATAAAAAATAGGGCTGGGGATGTAGCTTGGAGGTAGAATGCCCCTGAATTCTACCCCGTGTACCACATACACACACAGAAAGCTCAATTCTCTTGTGCTTGAGAATCCTATGAAATATCCAAGTAAAGCTGTCTAGCAGACATGTAAGTGGACGTACAGGTTGAAGTCTGGGAGAGTTCAGCAAAGGTCGGAGACACTTGCATCTGTCTGTTGGCCACGGTAGTGAGTGGGGAAGCCTAGGAGTTATACAGACGGGAGAGGGCTATGCAACAAAACCGAGACTCTGGGGGCTGGAGAGAAGAAGCTGCCAAATAAGAAAACTGAACAGAGGAGGAGGAGGAAAACTAGATTGCATATCCGTTAACTACTAGTGATCTTAGAGTATTTTGTGTGTGTGTGGAGTAATGGGGCTAGAATCCAGATTAAAATGGGTTGAGGCCGGGCATGGTGGTACTTGCTTGTAATCCCAGTACTTGGGAAACTGAAACAGGAGAAACTTCACAGGTTCAAGGCCAGCTGCAGGAATTTAGTGAGACCCTGTTTCAAAATAGGAAGTAAAATAGGGCTGGGAGTGTAGTTTGTCTGTAGAATGCCCGAGTTCAATCCCCAATAACATGATAACATGTGCGCGCGCGCGCACACACACACACACACACACACACACACACTGGGTTGAGCTGGGTGTGGTGGCGCAGGCTTGTAATCCCAGTACTTGGGAGGCTGAGATAGGACGAGTGCATCTTAGTGAGACAGTTTCACAACAAAAACATAAAAGACAGAATGCCTCTGGGTTCAATCCCCAGTACTCCCCCAGGGGCAATTTAGTGAGACCCTGTTTCCAAATAAGAAAGAAAATCAGGCAGGGGTATAGCCAAGAGGTAGAAGGTTCCAGGGTTTAATCCCTAATCTATCTGTCTGTCTGACATACACACACACACACACACACACACACACACACACACACACACCAGAGCATGGGGTATAGCTTGGAGGTAGAATGCCCCTGTTTTTAATCCCCAGTACCACACACACACAAAAAAGATTTATTGCCAAACATGGTGGCACATACCAGTAAACTCAGTATTTAGGAGGCTGAAACAGGAAGATCACAGGTTCAAAGTCAGCCTCAGAAATTTAATGAGGCTGTCAGCAATTTAGTGAGATCCTATTTCAAAATAAAAAATAACAGCCGGCTTCCAGGAAGATGGCGACTGAGAAAAGCGGGGCTTATGAGCCCCGCTAACAACCAATCTCCATTACCACAAAATCAGTGCCTTTCATAGCCAGAAAACACCATCACCAGAGAAACAAAAAAATCACCAGGCTCCAGAGAGAAAGCGGACTGAAAACAGAGCTCAGAGCCACAGAGGAGATACACCGGCCTCACGCCCGAGGACGCGGCAGCAGTGCCATACTGCCGGCGGCAGCGGCGAATTCACCGGACGGCTACAGCAAGCCGAGGTGAGCTGCTGCAGAACAGCCAGGCAGGATTTCTCGGCTCAGGGAACATCTAAAGCTCCCAGTGGCTGAGCTCAGCACACGCTGCAGGGACTCAGAGTGAAACTCAAAACCAGAGAAGAAAAAATACACCAGCCTCACGGCCGAGGGCGTGGCAGCGGCACCATATTGCCACTGGCGGCAGCAGCAGTGAATTCACCGAGTCCAGTACAGCTACATCTGCATACTCAAGAACAGTGAGTCAAATTGCAGGCCACAGAGGAGAAATCCCAGTACTGTACTCCCTGGGACTTGACCCAGTGGGGGAGTGGCAGTGGCAGAGATATCACACCATAGGAGAATGTGCAACCTGGCACCCCCCCATAGTCTAAAGCAGCCTCTATCGACTCCCTGGGTCGGAGACTCTGTGATACAACCCAGTAAAGGAGTAGTGGGGTCAGAGATACTACAGACTCGAGATTCAGAGCACCTTAAGCGAAGTCATAGTGACCCAAGGGAAGAACCCAGAGAAGGCACAAACTTCCGAAATCATGGGAAAGAGGAATAACACTGGAGCAATGAATGCCCACAACCCCACAAAATCAGAACCCGATAAAACAGAAAATCAGAGATTTCTAGAAGATCAAATCAGGAAAATAACTGTAGAAATAATAGAGGTGCTTCGAAAAGAATTCAGAGAGAGCCAAAAAGAGATAAAGGATGCAATTAATGAAGTAAAGGCCTCAAATCAAAGCATGAACAACCGATTAGACCACATGGAGAACAGAATCTCGCTCTTAGAAGATGATCATTCCAAAAATGAACGCATAGTTTCTAATCTAGAAAAAAATATCCGACAGCAGGAATCTGACATTGAAGAAATATGGGCCCATTTTAAGAGAGCTAACCTAAGAATAATTGGAATAGAGGAGGGAAAAGAAGGTGAAACCAAAGGGATCAACAATCTCTTCAAGGAAGTAATAGCAGAAAATTTTCCAAACATAGAGCAAGAGGTTGATACGCAGGTCCAGGAAACGTATAGAACTCCCTTTAGACAGGATCGGAGAAGAGGATCCCCACGCCACATAATTGTCAAAATGACCAATGTGGAAGCCAAGCAGAGAATCTTAAAGGCAACAAAAGCAAAGGGCCAAGTGACATTCAGAGGCAAACCAATTAGAATCACTCCAGACTTCCCAAACCAAGTCATGAGAGCCAGAAGGGCTTGGAGTAACATATTCCAAACTCTGAAAGAAAACAACTTCCAGCCAAAAATTTCCTACCCAGCAAAACTTTCTATCAAATTAGATGGAGAAATAAGAAGCTTCCATGACAAACAGAAACTGAAGGAATTTATGTCTTCAAAACCAGCGCTAGAGAAAATTCTCAAAGAGATTAACTACAAAGAAGAAATAGGTAACACACACCAGAACCAGAGAAACAAGATTTTTCATCCAACAGACAACTAAGATTGGTTATCTGTGGAGATTCATTATTTATGTTAGTCTTTTACCTATCTCTAAATTGTATTGTTTGCCTTTATTGTTGTTAATTTTTAGGATGTCTAGTTGGAATATTAATATACCTTCAGATATAGCATTTGGAAATATTTTATCCCATTCTTTTTTTTTTTTTTTTGCAGGTCTGGGGATGGAACCCAGGGGCATTTGACCTCTGAGCTACACCCCCTTCCCTATTTTTTATTCTTTATTTTGAAACCGGGTCTCACTGAGTTGCAGAGGGCCTCACTAAGTAGCAGAGGCTGTCCATGAACTGCGATCCTCCAGGTCTCAGCCTCCCAAATGCTGGGATTACAAGCATGTGCCACCATGCCCAGCTATTTTATCCCATTCTATTAGTAACTTTTAACTCTGTTTACATTGTCTTTGGATATACAATTTTATTTTTATTTTTTAGGGAGTTTGTATACTCTTCTGTTGCCTGTGCCATTGAAATCATATCCAAGAAACCACTGCCAATTTCAATGTTGTGAGGTTTTATGACCCAGATTTTCTTCTAAAAGTTTATAGTCTTAAGATTTATATTTAGGTCTTTTATCTATTTTGAGTTAATATTTGTATATGGGATTAGGTAAGGGTCCAATTTTATTCTTTTCCATGTAATTATTATTTTTCAACAATATTTAGTTAAAAGATTATTATTTCCACCACCAAATGTTCATGGAAACCTTGTCAAAAATAACTTGACAATATAGGGAAGAATTTAGCTCTAGGCTTGTATTTAACTCCAATGGTTTATATATCTGCCTTTAGAACAGTACTACACTGTTTCAATTATTGTAGCTTTATATGGTTTGAAATCAGATAATATATATCTTCTAGCTTTGTTCTTTTTCAAAATCGTTTTGGGTATCTAGAGTCCATATTCCATATTAGGATAGATTTTTTTCTGAAAAATAAATATATAATTATATGATAGTTTCACCTAAAAAATAAAAAAAAATATTCTCTGGTAAGAAAGAAAGCAAAAAGAAATATTGAAATGTTATCTTTAAGTTATCAAAAGCTTGGTATCAGACAAATGAAACTGTTATGTGAGATTATCATTTTTAATTTTGGATAAATTGCTATAATACTAGATGTCAACCACTAAGCCAAGCATGGGAAGGAGGGATGGGGAGGGAATGGGGTGGGGATCGGGTGGGGGCTGACTGGGCGATGTGTGCATGTATGTCTACAAAAGTTTGTATCCCACTACGATGTATGAATACAGTGCACCAATAAAAAATAAATAAATAAAAGAAAAGAAAAAAAAATAACAGCCGGGTGTGGTGGCACACGCTTGTAATCCCCGTGCTTGGGAGGCTGAGACAGGAGGATCGCACAGGTTTGAAGCCAGCCTCAGCTATTGAGACTCTCAGCAACTTAGTGAAACCCTGTTTCCAAATAAGGTATAAAATAGGTCTGGGAGTATAGCCCAGGGTAGAAAAGTCCCTGGGTTCCACCCCTAGTACCACACAAAAACAAACAAACAAACAAACAAACAAACAAATAGAGCTAGGGTGTAACTTTAAGGTAGAATGTCCCTAGGTTCAATCCCTAGTGCCAAAAAAAATGAATACATGAATAAATAAATAAATAAATAAATAAATAAAATATTATTGTAGTTAAAATTTTTATTTCAGCTGGGCATGGTGTTGCACACCTGTAATCCTAATACTTAGGAGGCTGAGAAATGAGGGTAATAGGTTTGAGGATAGCCTCAGCAACTTAGTGAAGACCCTGTTTCAAAGTAAAAAAAAAAAAAAAATACAAACAGGGCTGGGGGTGTAGTTAAGAGGTGGAATGCCCCTGGGTTCAATCTTTAATACAAAGAAAAAAAAATTATTTCTGGGATGAATCTTAGGGAATTAGAAAAGATTGCTTCCGTAGGCATCAACTCTCAATCTATAATTTAAGCAAACATACTTTGCACTATCAGAAAGATGACAACTTTTCCCAGAGAGGATTTGACTTTTTTATAGACTAGCCCAGCTGCCTAAGCCATGGCAGTAATATTGCTTTCTTATCTTATCTATACCGTGGCCTATCAGCGATCTGTGGCACTCTTCTTGTTGTCCCTTCCTCCCTATTTCACCTGTATGGCTGAGAGCCAGTTTTCCTGGCAAGTTTTCCTTTTATACAAAACATACTGACCTGATATGGGAAGTTTTTTGAAGCTTTTTTTTTTTTTGTGGTACTGGAGATTGAGCCCAGAAGCATTCTACCTCTGATGCTTTCTCTTTGACTTATAGTTTCAACTCACATGTACTCAGGCCTACTACATAACCTCTACACCTTTTATACTGTGTTTTTCCTCCCTGGCTGCAAGGAGCTAAGGTACTGCCTCCGTGGTCACTGGGTGGTGAGGTTATTTTGGGTCATCAGGGCTGGGGGCAGGGTTAGGCTGAGGATGTAGCTGAAAAATGTCATAGACGAAACTAATTTTTGCTTTTCAAGTCTCACATTCATTGCAATCTAATTCTTATTAAGAAGAGAATGTCTGGATCCAAGTTATCACCTTGTTAATTATTTGAAACAACTGAAAAAAATACAGCAGTGGTTTTGGAGGCACAGTACTTTTTTACTCATAGTTCCACATTTTAAAAATTATATTGTCTGCATTTTAGCTGGGTGTGGTGGTGCACACTTGTAATCCCAGTACTTGGGAGGCTGAGATAGGAGGATTTGTAGCCAGCCTCAGTTACTTAGTGAGGCCCTCTGCAACTTAGTAAGACCCTGTTTCTTTTTTTTTTAATTTTTTTGTTTTGTGGTACAGAGGTTCTTTCTACCTGTAGGCTACACCACAGCCCTATTTTTTTTTTTTTATAATTTATTTGGAAACAGGGTCTCACTAAGTTGCTGAGAGCCTCACTAAGTAGCTGAGGCTGGCTTTGAACCTGTGCGATCCTCCTGTCTCAGCTTCCCAAACGCTGGGATTACAAGCATGCACCACCTCGCCCATTTTAGTAAGACCTTCTTTAAAAAATAAAGAAAAGAAATAGGGCTGAGAGTGTAGCTTGGAGATAGACTACCCCTGGGTTCCATCCTTAGTACTGCAAAAAAGAAAAAATTAAATTGTCTGCATTTTGAATTATGTAAATGGCTTAAGGTCACTTTTCTTCCTCTGTATTTAAAAACAAATCAACTCTAAACTTCAGCCATAATAATCCTGAAACCCATAACATAACTGAAAACAATTCTGCCTGATTAAGGATGTAGAGTAAAAACTATAGCAATTGAAAAGTAGAGACATGCTGGGTATGGTGGCACATGCTTGTAATCCCAGCATTCGGGAGGCTGAAACCAGAGGATTGTGGTTCGTGGACAGCCTCAGCTACTTAGTGAGGTCCTTTACAACTCAGCGAGACCCTGTTTCAAAATAAAGAATAAGACATAGGGCTGGACCCAGGTGTGGTGGTGCATGCTTGTAATCCCCACGCTTGGGAGGTGGAGACAGGAGGATCCCGCAGTTTGAAGCCAGCCCTGCTGGCTTAAGAGACAGTTTCCAAATAAAAATATAAAATAGGTCTAGGAGTATAGCCTGGAGGTAGAAGGGTTTTCAGGAACCTCAGTACCAAATTAAAAAAAAAAAAAAAATACGGCTGGAGGTGTAGTTCAGAGGTAGAATGCCCCTGGGTTCCATGGCTAGTAACACATACACAGCAGAAATACTGTTGCAAATGGTGATCCCAGTATTTGTGAAGGATTGAAGGTTCACGAACAATTTAGTGAGATTGTTTAAAAAAAAAAAAAGGGCTGGGCATGGTGGTACATGCTTATAATCCTAGTACTTGGGATGCTGAGTTAGGGGGATCACAGGTTAGAAGCCAGCTGTAAGACCTTGTTTCAAAATAAAAAATAAAATAGGGTTTGGTGTATAGCTTGGAGGTAGAATGTTCCTGGGTTCCATCCCCAGTACCACAGAATAAGTAAGTAAATAAATAAATAAATAAAACAAAACACAGCAGAAGGTGTAGCTCAGAGGTAGAATGCCTGAGTTTAATCCCTAGTATAAATAATAATAATAGTAATAAAAAAGGCTGAAGGTTTAGCTCAAGGGTAGATGCCCCTAAGTTTTATCCTTAATAGCACGCGCGCACGCACACACACACACACACACACACACACACACACACACCAAACAAAAACAAAAAAGAACTACTTGTACAAAATGATAGGTAACTTTCAGAAGTTATGAGCTATGAATTTTAGAACCAAAGACGTTTGGACATAAGGAAGGAGCTTGTGCATAACTAACAAGGCAAAGAAAATCTATTATCAATTCAGAGCAGTAAATCAACCCACTCACTGAGTGAACTTAGTTTACCACAGCCATTTATTTTAATTAAGCTACTCAAGATTTCCTCTTTCTCACAGCATTGCAGGGATCATATTGAGAAAGATGGCCTAATGTCACCTTTATCAAGTATTTGCAAAGATTATGGTGATAAAGTCTTTGTATGGTAAAAGAAGAAGACATCACAGAAGTGAATATCTGATTCTCATATTTAGGTCTTAAATGAAGTCAGGCTTTGATTTGCTTCCAGCCAGCGAATCTCTTTAATAATGTAGGACACACAACAAGAGTTTTGTTCTTCTATAGTTTTCTTTCATTCCTCTAAGTTTCATCTATTCTTGATTTGTTTTACAGATGATGGCTTTTCCTTTGGAATAAGCCAATGCAGACAAGACAGACCAAAAGGGAATTAATTTTATACCAGTAAGAAAGAAGTCTTAATTGAACCTCATGTGTAACAACTGTTAAGCAGAGTTTAAAGTTTTGGTGCATAACTTCAAGACATTTTCACAGAATATACTGCTCTCAAGTCAGGGTTAAAATGAGATTTCATTAGGATAGTACAGAGAATGACAGTATTAAAAAATAAAAAATAAAAAAGTTAAGCTTTCCTCTCTACCAGCCGTCTTCCCTCAGGCACTGAGACTGCAGCATCCAATAAACGGGGAAGGGCAGAAAGGACACTTCAAAAGTTACAAATATCTTTCAATGGTTAATTTTTGGCGAGTCTGGCAATGAGATCTTTCCACTCTGCCCTCTTCTTTGTGATGTACGCAGGGGTGAGTAGCTGCAGTAGTGATTCTGTCTGTTGCCTAAAGAAGTTCTGACACAAAGCCTCAGTGTTGCAGATCACGTACATCCCACAGTCATAGCTGTTTTGTTGAGCAGGGGCTTTCTCTTCCACAAAGACCAGTTTGTTTCCTTTTCTGTCTAAAAAAGCCTCCAGTTTTTCTGCTACCTGCTTTGCATGGAGTGAGTTGCTTCTGCTATGGGAATCGTAATGAAAAAAGCTATTTTTATCTTGCAGATAAACCAAAAGACTCCAGTGGGTTCCCCCAGCTGCCTGGTTAGAATTATCATTGATGGCTAAAAATATAACTTTCTTGTGGGGAAGGTCCAGGGGTTCCAGGAACATGGCAATCTCTGAGGGGTTGCTGGTGCACTTGATGAACTGGGTGACTTCAGGGCTGATGAAGGAGACTTGCTCAGAGCAGTCATGAAACTGACTGTTGGCAAAGTACTCAAAGGCAAATCCAATAATGTGGTCATTGAGCCAGTGTGGAGGATCCAATAGTGAGACATCTGACTGCCGCAGTAAACTGTCCATATAACTCAAGACCACAGGGTCCATCTTGTACTGCCCGGGGCTGATCAGAAACTCTAGAAGGTGAAGGAGAGGCAGAAGACAATATTTACTGTTGAATATGATACCAGGATATAAAGTAGTAGCTACTCTTATAGATCTGTGATGAAGATTATATTGTAGTGTTCAACACCAATGCTTGGCTATGAGTAAACACTCAAGAAATTCTATTTTATACATTGTATGTGAACAATTAGTTAGAAAGAAAACTTTGGGGCCAGGCGTGGTGGTACATGCTTGTAATCCCAGTACTTGGAAGGCTAAGACAGGAGGATCTCAGGTTTGGCCAGCCTTAGCTATTTAGTGAGGCCCTCTGCAACTTAGACACTGTTTCAAAATAAAGAATAAACCCGGTGTGGTGGCACACGCTTGTAATCCTAGCACTTGGAAGGCTGAGACAGGAGGATTGCACAGGTTCAAAGCTAGCCTCAGGTACTTAGTGAGGCTCTCAGCAACTTAGTGAGACCCTGTTTCCAAATAAAGTATAAAAAAGGTCTGGGAGGCCAGGCGTGGTGGCTCACACTTGTAATCCCCGTGCTTGGGAGGTGGAGACAGGAGGATAGCACAGGTTCTAAGCCAGCCTCGCTGGCTTAAGAGACCCTGTTTCAAAATAAAAATAAAAAATAGGTCCGGGAGTGTAGCCAGGAGGTAGAAGGGCTTCCAGAAACCCCAGTACCACAGGAAAAAAAAAAAAAAAAAAGAAAAAAGAAAAAGAAAGGCCTGGGAGTATACCCCAGAGGTAGAAAAGCCCCTGGATTCCAGCCCTAGTACCACCAAAATAAAAAATAAAAATAGGGCTGGGAGTGTAGGTTGGAGGTAGAATGCCTCTGGGTTCCATCCCCAGTACTGCAAAAAAAGGAAAAAAAAAAGTATGAATACTTTGGAAATTTTTCATGCAGACTGTAAGCATAAGATTTTTTTTTTTTTTTTTTTTGGTGGGTCTGGGGGTGGAGCCCAGGGGCATTCTACCTTCGAGCTACACCCCCTGACCTATTTTTTTTTTTTATTCTTTATTTTGAAACCGGGTCTCACTGAGTTGCAGAGGGTCCCACTAAGTAGCTGAGGCTGTTTGCGAACCGCGATCCTCCAGTCTCAGCCTCCCGAATGCTGGGATTACAAACCTGCACCACGCCCGGCTCCTGCATAAGATTTAAAATTTCTATTTAAATGCAGAAATTGAGCCGGGTGTGGTGGCACACACTTGTAATCCCAGCATTCCAGAGGCTGAGATGGAAGGATCACGGTTTGAGGACAGCCTCAGTTACTTAGTGAGGCCCTTTAAACTCAGTGATACCCTATTTCAAAATAAAGAATAAAAAATAGGGCAGGGGGTGTAACTTGGAGGACGAATGCCCCTGGGTTCCATTCCCAAACCCACCCACACACACACACACACACACACACACACAAAGAGGTCTGGGAGTGTAGCCCAGTGGTTAAAATCATAGCTAACATTTTATGAAATACCAGAGCAGTGGTTCTTTAATGAATGTGAATGACAACAACAAATTATTTTTATATTTATTTATTTTGTGGTACTAGGGATGGAACCCAGCTGCTTTCTACCTCCAGGCTACACTCCCAGACCTATTTTATATTTTATTTAGAAACAGGGTCTCACTAAGTTGCTGAGAGCCTCACTAAGTAGCTGAGGCTGGCTTCAAACCTGTGTGATCATCTATCTTCCTGTCTTAGCCTCCCAAGTACTGGGATTACAAGTGTGCACCAGTACACCTGGCTAACAAATGATTTTAATAGTAAAGATCAATTCAGTGCTGGGCATGGTGGCACACACCTGTAACTGCAGTACTTAGGAGAGTGAGACAGGATTGCAGGTTTGTAGCCAGCTTCAGTTACTTAGTGAGACCCTCCTCAACTTAGTGAGACCCTGTTTCAAAATAAAGAATAAAATATAGGTTTGTGGGTATAGCTTTGAGGTAGTATACCCCTTATTGCCACCCCCAGTACCATACACACAAAAAAAGATCAATAAAAAGCCAGGCGTGGTGGCACATGCTGGTAATGTGTACTTAGGAGGCTGAGACAGGAGGATCATGCAGGTTCAAAGCCAGCCTCAGCTACTTAGTGAGGTTCTCAGCAACTTAGTGAGATCCTGTTTCAAAATAAAATACAAAATAGGTCTGGGATTGTAGCCCAGAGGTAGAAGGCTCCTGGGTTCCATCCCCAGAACCACACTCTCACACACAAAATGAATATAAATATATAGAAAGGTGTAAAAGGAAAAAGTTTATTATTTAAGAGAAAGTTTCTAATTCAACATTAATTTTTAAGAGATGAGATAAAATACTGCTTTCTCCTATAATTGAAAGTGACAGTGGTTAGAGCTGTAGTTAAAAGGAACTGTAGTGAGTATGGTGGTACACACTTGTAATTTCTTGAAAAGGCTAAGACAGGTGGATCGCAGGCTCGCTGCTAGCCTTAGCTACTTAGTGAGGCCCTCCACAACTTAGTGAGACCCTGCTTCAAAATAAAGAATAAGCTGGGTGTGCTGGCGCATGCTTGTAATCCCAGCATTGGGAGGCTGAGACAGGAGGGTTTGGGTTCACAGACAGCATCAGCTATTTAGTGAGATCCTCTGCAACTCAGTGAGACCCTGTTTCAAAATAAAGAATAAAAAATAGGGCTGAGTTGTAGCTCGTAGGTAGAATACCCTGGGTTGCATCCCTGGTACTGCAAAATAAAAATAAAAAAATAAAAAAAATAAAAAAAAAATGGATAAGGGAGGGGGTGTGGTGACACAGGATTATAATCCCAGTACTTGGAAGGCTGAGAAAGGAGGATTGTAAATGTTCAAAGTCACCCTCAGCTACTTAGTGAGGCTCTCAGTAACTTAATAAGATCCTGTTTCCAAATAAAACATAAAATAGGTTTGGGAGTATAGCCCAGAGTTAGAAAGCCCCTGGGCTCGAAGCTGGGCGTGGTGGCACATGCTTGTAATCCCCGCGCTTGGGAGGCTGAGACAGGAGGATCACGCAGGTTCGAAGCCAGCCTCAGCTACTTAGTGAGGCTCTCAGCAACTTAAGTGAGACCCTGTTTCCAAATAAAATATAAAATGGGTCTGGGAGTATAGCCCGGAGGTAGAAAGCCTCTGGGTTCCACCTCCAGTACCATAAAAAAAAAAAAAAGAAAGCCCCTGGGTTTGACCCCCAGTACCACATAAAAATAAAAATAAAATAAACAGAAAGATAAAAATTAGGGCTGGGGGGTATAGCTCAGAGGTAGAATGTCCCCGGGCTCAATCTTTAGTACTGCAAAAAAATATAATAATAATAATGATAAAAAATAGGGCTGGGAGCCAGGCATGGTGGTGCATGCTTCTAACCTAAAAACTTGGGAGGCTGAGACAGGAGGATCGCAGGTTTGAAACCAGCCTCAGCAACATAGTGAGGCCCTCTGCAAGTTAGTGAGGCTTTGTTTCAAAGTAAAAAATAGGGGTGGGAAGCCAGGCCTGGTGACACATGTTTGTAATCTCAGTACTTGGGAGGTTGAGACAGGAGGATCTGGTTCACAGCCAGCTTCAGAGCTACTTAGTGAGGCTCTCTGCAACTTAGTGAGACCCTGTTTCAAAATAAAGAATAAAAAATAATGCTGGGGGTGTAGCTCGGAGGTAGAATGCCCCTGGGTTCTATTCCTAGTACCACACAGACAAAAAAAAAAAAAAAAAAAAAGAAGGGGGGGGGGCTGGAGAATAGCTGCTATAATATGTGTGTGTGTGTGTGTGTGTGTGTGTTACTGAGGACTGATATCAGGGGAATTCTACCTCTGAATTACACCCAGCCCTATTTTTAAATTTGAATTAAATTTTTTTTTTTTTTTGTGGTACTGGGGATGGAACTCAAGGGCATTCTACCTCTGAGCTACACCTTTAGCCCTATTTTTTACTCTTTATTTTGAAACAGGGTCTCACTAAGTTGTAAAGGGCCTCACTAAGCTGCTGAGACTGGCTTCGAATCTGCAATCCTCCCATTTCAGTCTCCCAGGTACTGGGATTACAAGTGTGTGCCAACATGCCTAGCTCCAAGCTGGTTTTATGTATATACAGTATATTATGAGAAATACTGCAGAAACAATATAAGGCTATTTATGAAAAAATATAGATGGTGTGATCAATATTTTCTTAAGAAGAAAGAATAAGAGTAGAGACATGCACTGGGGCCAGGAACAAAGTTAACGAGGCGTACAGCACATTTGTTATGGGTGGACCACAAATCTGGCTCTAAGCTTTTTGGCAGCTAACCAGAGAAAGTTAAGTTAAACATTCACAGTGTCCATAAAGTAAAAACAAATCAATTGCTGGGGAGAGATACAAGCATTCTTTGTATTAAGGTCAGGTAATTTTTCTTAAGAAATCTTCATAAAAGACAACATGCTGTATTACAACACATAAGTCTCTCAATATCCTTATGTCAGTTGTAATGGGATTGTTTCCTATTATGATTTTTTTTTTCAGTACTGGGAATAAACCCAGGGGCATTCTACCACTGAGCTATACCCCCAGCCCTATCACTTATTCTTTATTTTGAAACAGGGTCTCACTGAGTTGCAAAGGGGCTTGCTAAGTAGCTGAGGCTGTCCATGAACCTGGATCCTCCTGTCTCAGCTTCCCGGAATGGTGGGATTACAAGTGTGTGCCACCACACCTGGACCAATGATTCTTAATATCTAGCTTGGAACCTGGCATGGTGTCACACCTGTAATCCTAGTACTTGGGAGGCTAAGACAGAAAGATTACAGGCTAAAGACCAATTTCGGCAACTCATCAAGATTCTCAGCAACCTAGTGAGACCCTGTTTCAAAACAAAACATAAGGCCGGGTGTGGGGGCTCACACTTGTAATCCCAGCATTACTTAGGCCCTTTGCAACTCAGTGAGACTCTGTTTCAAAATAAAGAATAAAACATAGGGCTGGGGGTATAGCTTGGAGGTACAATGCTCCTGGATTCCATCCCCAGTACCACAAAAACAAAAACAACATAAAAAGAGCTGGGGTTCAATCCCTAGTACAAAAAAAAAAAAAAAAAAAAAAAAAAATCAAATGGGCAAATGGTAGTCTAGCAAGAGCAGTTAGCTAGAGACCAGGTATTGTTTGCTTGATCTGACTTGATCTAAGAGCATATACATATAAAGGGGAATTACAGCTGGGCGTGGTGGCACATACTTGTAATCCAGTAGTCAGGAGGCTGAGACCAAAGGATCTGGTTCTCCGCCAGCCTCAGCTACTTAGTGAGGCCCTCTGCAACTTAGCGAGACCCTTTTTTAAAATAAGGAATAAAAAACAGGCCCGGGGCAGGGCCTGGTGGCACACACTCTTAATCCCAGTACTTGGGAAGCTGAGGCAGGAGAATACAAGCCAGCCTCAGCGACTTAGTGAGACACTTTGCAACTTAGTGAGACCCTGTTTCAAAATAAAGAATAAAAATAGGGCTGGGGGTGTAGCTTGGAGATAGAATGCCCCTAAATTCAATTTCTAGTAACACACACACACACACACACACACACACACACACACACACACACCAGAGCTGAGAGTGTAGCTTGATGTAGAAGGTCTCTGGTTAAAAAAAAATATTGCAAAAAAAAAAAAAAAAAGGTGGGAAGATTACACTAAATGTGTTTCAAGTAAGGTTCCGGGAATCACCTCTGCCCCCATGCCATTAATGAATACTGGGGAATGGGAAGTGTGACTCTATAGCTTGGCAAATACCCCGGGACCAGCTCTCTATGTCACCAGCTGAAATTAGACCCGCATCTTAACAGCCATCTAGGGATAAGAGGCTAAAAAATAGAGTGCCTGAATACAATCATCTCACCATGGAGACAGTATCTGCTGGCAGTAATGATATTCTCTTCACAAACAGTTTTTGGGGTTGGGGAATGTAGATCGATGGTAAAGCACTTAACTAGCAGACCAGGGTTTAATCCCCAGTGCCACAAAACCAAACCAAACCAGTTTTTTGTGGCCTGGGATAGAGCTCAGCGGTGGAGCCCTTGGCTAGCTTGTGTGGGACCCTAGGTTCATCACCAGCATAGCCAAAAAACAAAACAAAACAAAACAACAAAGTTGTGTTTTACTATCTCCAGGTCTAATTCTATAATAATTTAACCCCCCAAATTCTAGTGCAAAGAGAAATAAACTAGCTTTTGTCCAAACCACTTGGCCAAGAAAAACAACTCTAAATTTTCCATCTAAGGACTTCATTTGCTAGGCATGGTGGCTCACTCCTGTAATCCCAGTACTTGGGAGGCTGAGAAAGGAGGTTCACAGGTTTGAGGATAGCCTCAGCAAGTAGTGAGATTCTCATCAAATAGTGAGACTCTGTTTCCAAAAAAAAAGAAAAAATAGAGCTGGGAGTAGAGCTTAGAGGTAGAATGCTCTTGGGTTCAATCCCTTGTGCCACAAAATAAATAAAAAATAATATAGGGCTGGGGGTGTAGCTCAGAGGTAGAATGCCTCTGGGTTTAATCTCTGGTAATGGTATGTGTGTGTGGGGGAGAGATTCTTAGAGAAAAACTTTGCTGATCAAGACGACTGTTATATAATCCATTATAAATTTATAGGTTGAATTAATTCATAATCTTTTTGTTTGTTTTTGATACTAGGGATTGAAACCAGGAACATTCTACTTCTGAGCTACACTCTGGACCCTTTTTATTTTTTGTTTTGAAACAAGATCTCCCTAGGTTGCTGAGTCTCACTAAGATTAAGTTTGCTGAGGGTGGTCTGGAATTTGCAATCTTCCTGTTTCAGACTCCCAAGTACTGGGATTACAGGTATTCGTCACTACACAGGCTAATTTTAAGAAGTTTTATAGGTCTAACAAAGCTCTAGGATGCTTTACTAAAATATCTTTTTTTTGTGTGTGTGTGGTACTGGGTTTGGAATCCAGAGGCTTTCTACCTCTGGGCTATACTTCCAGACCTATTTTATACTTTACTTGGAAAAAGAATCTCACTAAGTTGTTGAAAGCCTCACTAAGCAGCTGAGGCTGGCTTCAAATAATAATATATAATATTATATAATAATAATAATAGTATGTTTGTTTCTTAGTGGTAGTTTGTGTGTTGCTTGCTTGTTGGTTTGTTGAGACTGCTGGCACATAGTCATGTATCCATTTACAGAAGCACAGACCACATCTGTGAGTGTGTGCAGTTTGGTGCAATTTGAAACAATAGCCAAAGGAAGTAAATAGGAGCAATACTTTTTATTTTTTTTTTGGTGGTAGTGGGGGTGGAACCCAGAGGCTTTCTACCTCCGGGCTATACTCCCAGAACCTTTTTTTATATTTTATTTGGAAAGAGGGTCTCACTAAGTTGCTGAAAGCCTCACTAAGTAGCTGAGGCTGGCTTCGAACCTGTGTGATCCTCCTGTCTCAGCCTCCCAAGTGCGGGGATTACAAGCGTGCGCCACCACGCCCGGCTAGGGGCAATACATTTAGAAGCTACTAATAACCTTTGTGATCTTCACCTAAATTGAATAGAAACACTGTACTATAGTGTTTTTTATTTTATTTATTTATTATTTATTATTTATTTATTTATTTATTTATTTATTTATTTATTTATTTATTTATTTATTTATTTATTTGTTGGTGGTACTGGAGGTAGAACCCAGAGGCTTTCTACCTCCAGGCTACACTCCCAGACCAATTTTCTATTTTATTTGGAAACAGGGTCTCACTTAAATTGCTGAGAGCCTCACTAAGTAGCTGAGGCTGGCTTAGAACCTGTGCGATCCTCCTGTCTCAGCCTCCCAAGCGCAGGGATTACAAGCGTGTGCCACCGCGCCCGGCTCATACTATCCTTCTAGAGGTTCAATCTCTGGGGGAAAAGATCTAAGCAATTTGTTTCTGTATGTGTGTAGTGCTGGAGTTTGAACACAGAGGCATTCTACCTCTGAGCTACAGGCCCAGCCTACTTTATTTTTTATTTTGAAACAGGGCTTCACTAAATTGCTGAGACTGTCCATGAACCTGTGACCCTTCTGTTTTAGTCTCCCAAGTACAGGTATGTGCCACCATGCCAAGGCTAGATCTAAATAATTTAATTGTTGACTTAAAATATTTTAATCTGTAACTTAAAGTATTTTAATTATTAACATAAGCACGGACCTACTGTAGTGGAACATGAAAAATCAACATGAATTTAAAACATAAGCGATTACCGTAGGTGACACAAACTTGTGCTCTTAGTACTTGGGAGTTTGAGACATGAAGATGACAGGTTCAAGGCCAGTGTGTGGTAATTTAGTGAGACTGTTTTAAGATAAAAAATATTAGCCAGGCGTGATGGTGCACACTTGTAATCCCAGTACTTGGGAGGCTGAGACAGGAGGATCGCAGGTTCGAGGACAGCCTCAGGTAGTGACTCTCTCATCAGCCTAGGAGACCCTGTTTCAAATAAAAAGAAAATAAGATAGGACTGGGTGTGTAGCTTGGAGGCAAAATGCCCCAGGGCTTAACCCCCAGTGCCATCCAAAACAACAACAAAACCCCAAACATACACTTACCAAACAAAAAAAACAAAAACAAAAAAACAAATAAAAGGGTATAGTTCAATCCCTAAGGTCAGAGTCACGCATGGCATGGTCGTGTAAGTTTGTAATTCCAGTATTTAGGAGGCAGAGACAAGAGGATGGCAGGTTTGTGGCTAGCTTCTGCAACTTAGTGAGACCCGGTTTCAAAATAAAAGAAAGCTGGAACCAGGCATGGTGGCCCATGCTTGTAATCCCAGCATTTGGAAGGCGGAGACCAGAGGATCCTGGTTCATAGTTGCCTCAGCAACTCAGTGAGACCTTGTTTCAAAAAAATAAAAAAGATTAAAAAATAGGGTTGGGGATGTAGCTTGGAAGTACAACACCCCTGGGTTCTACCCCTGTACAGCAAAAAAGAAAATAAAAAAATAAAAATAAATAAAGAAGACTGGGGGTATAGCTCAGAGGTAGGATGCCCCTAGTTTCCATTCCATCCCCAGTAACACACACACACACATACACACACACACACACACACACTCTCTCTCTCTCTCTCTCTCTCTCTCTCTCTCCCTCCCTCCCTCCCTCCCTCCCTCCCTCCCTCCCTCGCCCACCATACACACACAATTTTTTTTTTATCCATGGCAGGCAATTTTTTTTGCTTCATTCACTCTGCTCAATTTTGGACACAGCTGATGTGTCCATAACATAAACCTCTAATTCTTAGGAACCAGATTGCCTATTAATAAAAGCATGAAAACAGGCTTTTGCTTCTGCAGATTAAATGTGTATGAAAACAAGGTATTTATTAAAGCAAATTTATACAGTTGGTCAAAGTATATTTATTGGTGCCTTATATGTGCCAATTTTGTTTATAATACTGTAATAATTACCTTGGAACTTGAACTGTATAATCAAACACAAATTTCTATCATCCTACCCCTGAGATACACCCCTAACCCTATTTTTTTAAAATTTTTATTCTTTATTTTGAAACAAGGCCTCACTAAGTAGCTGAGGCTAGCCATGAACCTGTGATCCTCCTGCTCAGCCTCCCAAGTACTGGGATTACAAGTGTTAAGCCACCATACCCAGCATCCATCCCAGAGTTTTTTTACAATTAACATCTCACATCCAGTTAATAACAAGTCCTATTGATTCTATAGCTAAAATGTTCTGAATGTGTCCAATGCTTTCCATCTTCAATTCTATTAGCTTAGTCACACTGACCACCATTTCTTGCCTGATCTAGCCTAATTTCTATTTTTTTTTCTTTTTTCAGTACTGAGGATGATTTTCTTTTTTTTTAGTACTGAGGGGCATTCTACCTCTGCGCTACACTCCCAGCCCTCTTTTTATATTTATTTATTTATTTATTTATTTATTTATTTATTTATTTATTTATTTATTTATTCTGGTGTTACTGGGGTTCCTGGAAACCCTTCTACTTCCGGGCTACACTCCCAGACCTATTTTTTATACTTTTTTGATTTGGAAACAGGGTCTCTTAAGCCAGTGTGGCTGGCTTAGAACCTGTGCTATCCTCCTGTCTCCGCCTCCCAAGCACGGGGATTACAAGTATGCGCCACCACGCCCAGCTTATTTTTTATTTTGAAACAGGGTCTCACTGAGTTGCAAAGGGCCTCACTAAGTTGCGGAGACTGTCTGCAAACTGCAGTCCTCCTGTCTCAGCTTCCCAAATGTTGGGATTACAAGCATGAGCCACCATGCCCAGCTCTAATTTCTCATTTCTACCAATGATCCCTCCAGTAAATTCTCCATATAGCCACCAGAATAGTTATTTAAGACTTTAAGTTAGCTCATGTCTTTGTCCTATTTATTAATTAATTATTTATTTATTTTGGTGGTACTGGGGCTAGAACCTAGAGGCTTTTTTACCTCCAGGCTATACTCCCAGACCTATTTTTAAAAAAATATAATTTATTTGGAAACAGGGTCTCACTAAGTTGCTGAGAGCCTCACTAAGTAGCTGAGGCTGGACTCGAACCTGTGCGATCCTCCTGTCTCAGCCTCCCAAGCACTGGGATTACAAGTGTGTGCCACCGAGCCAGGTTCTTTGTCCTATTTAAAACTCTTTAGTAAATCCGGGCGTGATGGCGCACCTTGTGATCCCAGCATTCAGGAGGCTGAGACCTGGAGGATTGCGGTTCGCGGACAGCCTCAGCTACTTAGTGAGGCCCTCTGCAACTCAGTGAGACCTGGTTTCAAAATAAAGAATAAAAAATAGGGCAGGGGCTGTAGCTCAGAGGTTGAATTTCCCTGGGTTCCATTCCCAGACCCACAAAACAAAGTAAGAAACCAACTAAAAAACTCTTTTGTAGCTCACAAATATACTCAGAAAAATGCAAATTCTGTACTCTATCGATACCTCAATAATATGGCTCCAGTTACTTTTCCAACTTCACCTTCAATTACTCTTCCTTTGGCCCATGTTACCCCAATCATACCGACATTTTATTCCTCAAACATGCCATGCCTTAGCTGGGCATGGTGGTGTATGACTGTTCTACTGCTACTTGGGAGGCTAAGACAGGATGATTGCATGTTTCAGGACAGCCTTGGCAATTTAGTGAAGCTCTTAGCAACTTAGAGACCCTGTTTCAAAATAAATAGAAAAAAGGCTTGGAGTGTCATTCAGAGGTAGCGCACCCCTGGGATCCATCCCTCAGTACTGCAAAAACACCACCACCACCACCACCACCACCACCATGCCATGACTTGCCTTTTCCTTCTTGACAGCTTGTGTAGTAGCTGTAGCCTGGACCTTCTAGTGCTTGGAACCTTCTGTTAGGTCTCAGTTATTGTGTGTGTGTGTATGTGTGTGTACTAGGGACTGAACCTAGGGGCATTCTACCTCTGAGCTACACCCCTAGCCCTTTTTTTTTTGCGGTATTGGGGATTGAACCTAGGGGCAGTCTACTGAGTTATCCCCAAGCCCCATTTTTTTATTCTTTACTTTGAAACAGACCTTACTAAGTAGCTGAGGGTGGTCTTGAACCAATGATTCTCCTGTCTCAGCCTCCCACGTACTGGGGATAAAGGTGTAGGCCACCATGCCAGGCTCCCCTAGCTCTTATTTATTTATTCATTCATTTATTTGTTTGTTTGTTTATTTGTTTGTTTGGTGGTACTGGGGTTCGTGGAAGCCCTTCTACCTCCGGGCTACACTCCAAGACCTATTTTATTTTATTTTTTATGTGGAAACAGGGTCTCTTAAGCCAGTGTGGCTGGCTTCGAACCTGTGTGATCCTCCTGTCTCCGCCTCCCAAGTGTGCTATGCCCGGCGCTTATTTTTTGTTTTGAAACAGGTTTCACCGCTTGCTGAGGCTGTCCTTGAACCCATAGTCCTCCTGTCTCAGCCTCCCATGTGCTGGGATCACAGGTGTGTACCACTGTGCCTGACTTCTCCTCAAGCTTTTTTGACCATGAAATACTTTTTGCTGTGGTTGTTACCTGTTAACATCTTGTTCTCTGTGCACTAGAGTTTGGGATGTTTGCTGGGCTAAACAAGAATTGTGGGGGACAACTTATCATTTTATTAAAAAAAGTTAAAGTCAGGCCCTGTAACTCTAGCAACTTGGGAGGCAGAGGCAGGTGGATGGTAAGTTTGAGGAAGGACTGGGCAACTTGGTGAGATCTATCTCAAAATAAAAAATGAAAAGGGATAAGGGTGTTCCTCTGTGGGCGAGTGCCCCTGAGGCAGAGCCCTAGTACCAAAAATAAATACATAAAGCCAAAGTCCTATGTTATATCAAATTATATATTTTTTGTGATACTGGGTATTGATTCCAGAGGCATTCTACCTCTTATTTATTTATTTATTTATTTAGGTACTGAGGGTGGAACCCAGGGGCTTTTCTACCTCCAGGCTATACTCCCAGACCTATTTTATACTTTATTTGGAAACAGTGTCTCACTAAGTTGCTGAGAAGCCAGGGGTGGTGGCTCACACTTGTAATCCCAGCATTTGGGAGGCTGAGACTGGAGGATCCCTGTTCGCGGACAGCCTCAGCTATTTAGTGAGGCCCTCCTCAACTAGTGAGACCCTGTCTCAAAATAAAGAATAAAAAAATTGGGCAGGGGGTGTAGCTTGGAGGTCAAATGCCACCACGCCCGGCAAGACTGGTATGTTTCAATACAACGCAATAGCTTTTAGCAATTGAATATAAAATTGTAGATATAAATGTACTGACATAGAAAAGTGTTCATAAGCCAAGTGTGGTGGTACACGCCTGTAATCGAAGTACGTGGAAGGCTGAGACAGGAGGCTGGCAGGCTTGAGGACTGCCTCAGCAAGTAGTGAGGATCTCAGCAACCCAGTGAGACCCTGTTCCCAAATAAGAAATAACTGGGCTGGGAGTATAGCCTGAAGGTAGAATGCCTCTGGGTTCAACCCCTAGTACCACAAAACTGTTCATGATATACTGTGAAAAGGATATATATATATATATATATATATATATATATATATATATATTTTTTTTTTTTTTACGTGTTGGCTTAGTCCCTCTCCTCTTTTTGTTTGATACTGGCAATAAATTTTTTATCCAGCTGCCTCAGTCTCTGAAGTAGATGGAATTATGCACTTTTTTTTTGGCGGGTCTGGGGATGGAACCCAGGAGCATTTGTCCTCTGAGCTATATCCCCTGTCCTATCTTTTATTCTTTTTTTCTTTATTTTTTGGTGGTACTGGGGGTGGAACCCAGGGGCTTTCTACCTCTGGGCTATACTCCCAGACCTTTTTTTATATTTTATTTGGAAACAGGGTCTCACTAAGTTGCTGAGAGCCTCACTAAGTAGCTGAGGCTGGCTTCGAACCTGTGAGATCCTCCTGTCTCAGCCTCCGAAGTGCAGGGATTACAAGGGTGCGCCACCACACCCGGCTTTTATTCTTTATTTTGAAACAGTCTCACCAAGTTGCAGAGGGCCTCACTAAGTAGCTGAGGGTGTCCGCGAACCGTGATCCTCCGGGTCTCAGTCTCCAGAACGCTGGGATTATAAACGTGCGCTACCACGCCCAGCTCTGCATGCACCTTTTTTTTTTTTTTTAATAATGAGCAAATAATCAATAAATACAACTATTTCCATTTTGGGGAACAAAGATATGCCTCTTCCTCTTACACTAACCTAAAGTATGTTTGTTTCTTCAACTCGAGTCTTACTTTTGTCCCCTGGAAAAAATTAAGTCTGATTACTTTTTCATAAACCTTCAAAAACAAAGATTAAAAAGTAGTTTGATATTTACAAAAGTTAGATTATGTCCAACTTCTAATTCATGATCCCATTTTTATTTTCACAAAAAAAATCGCACCTAAGACCAAACGTGCTTTTCATGGCAGCATAAGCAGAAAGATCTCAGGAAGGAAGTTGAAGCCTTTTTTTTTTGGCTTCAGTTTCCCCCAACTACATGTTTCCTTTTCATGTTAAGACTAAACCAGGAGAGATTTGTATAATGTGGCATGTGAAAATTATCATCAAAATGTATATATCCCTTGTGAGTGGAGATTAGATTTTATTCACCCCTATATTTTCAGAGCCTGACAAACTGAAGTTTTTTTTTCTTTTTTTAATATTGGGGATGGAACCCAGCGGCACTCGACCTCTGAGCCTCACCTCCTGCCTTATTTTTTACTCTTTATTTTGAAACAGGGTCTCACTGAGTTGCAGAGGGCCTCACTAAGTAGCTGAGGCTGCCCATGGCCTCACTAAGTAGCTGAGGCTCTCTGCAAACCGCAATCCTCCTGTCTCAGACTCCCAAATGCTGGGATTACAAGCATGTGCCACCACACCTGGCTCTGAAGAAGTTTTAATAAGTGAGTATTTTTCCTGAGCAAAATCAGAAGTAAAATCTATTTTGAAAAATTCACAAACACACTATTGTTACAATCATAGAAAATGCCAATTTTATAAGTAACTTATAAATTAAAACAATATTGTTCTAATACCAGTATTTCACAAATAGAAGGGTTCAGTCTCAAAGCAGAAAAACCTCTTGCTATGATGATAACTAATCACTCAACTGCCATAAATTACATTTGGTCCCACCTTGGCCCAGTGAAATAGACAAGGTGACTTTTTAGGATTTTCTCTAAAGTCAAGGCTCTCTAGTTACTGTTCTGTAACTAGTCACTGCTATGAGTGACTAAAATGTCATTAACCACAGAATTTTATTCCTCATCTATTTATTTATTTACTTCTTTATTTTGTGGTACTGGGGATTGAATTAAGGGGCATTCTACCTCTGAGATAAAGCCTTGGCACTTTTTATTTTCTATTTCAAAACAGGATCTCACTAAGTTGCTGAGGCTATCCTCGAGCCTGTGATCCTACGGTCTCAGCCTTCCAAGTATTAGCATTATAGGGGTGGGCCACCACTCCTGGCTTGGCCTAAGGTTTCAAACCTATAACATACAAACGAAGAATAAATATAATCGAGATAAATTTTCTTGGTGTTAGACTATCTTTTTTTTTTTTTTTTTTTGTGGTTACTGGGGTTCCTGGAAGCCCTTCTACCTCTGGGACACACTCCCAGACCTATTTTATATATTTTTTTATTTGGAAACAGGGTCTCTTAAGCCAGCGCGGGTGGCTTTGAACCTGTGCAATCCTCCTGTCTCAGCCTCCTAAGCGCAGGGATTACAAAGCGCGGGGATTACAAGCGTGCGCCACCGCGCCTGGCAGACTATCATTTTTTTTTTATAATAGATGACTTAAAAAGGTAGCCATATAATTGGAAGTTAGAGAAAGGAACCTTCAGAGATTTTAAATAATAAAATTCTTAAAATCTTAAGTTTCAAATATCATTGCTGCTTTCGGATAGACTTGCTCCCACCTTCCCCCTAAAAAGGGGATAGATAGCCAAATCTCAAGCTCTCAATAGACTGAGTTTCTTAATGAAAGTCAGGCTAGGCCGGGCGTGGTGGTGCATGCTTGCAATCCCAGCATTCATTCGGGAGGCTGAGACCTGAGGATCGCGGATTGCCCACAGCCTCAGCTACTATTTAGTGAGGCCCTCTGCAACTTAGTGAGATCCTGTTTCAAAATAAAAAATAATGCCCGCAAAAATAAATAAAATAAATAAATAAATAAGAAGAAGGGGTAGGGGTATAGCTCAGAGGTAGAAAACCTCTGGGTCCATCCAGTACCAAAACAAACAAACCTAAACATTAGTTTCCCTAATATTTCTATGTATGTTATTTTATACATTTATAAGCACTTTATTTTGTGTGTGTGGTGCTGGGGATTGAACCCAGGGGAATTCTACCTCCAAGCTACACTCCCAGCTCTATTTTATTTTTATTTTGAAACAGGGTCTCTCTAGGTTCACAAGAGTCTCAGTACTCACTGAGACTGTCTTGGAACCTGTGGTGCTTGTCTCAGCCTCCCAAATTCTGAGATCACAAGTATGTGCACCATACCTGGTTTCTAAGTATTTTTTTTTGTGAGATATGGTCCATAGGTCAGTTTGCCAAAGAGATTTGGACTGTATGAGGTTAAAAACCTTGGTTATTTATACATACCAACTGCTTAAGAGTATATAATTTAAACTCTTTAGCATTGAATTCAAGGCTCCTCATAATCTGCTCACACCCACTTTATCATCTTTATCTCTTCCCCACCCCTACTCTCCATACTAAGCTCCAGCCATACCAGAGCACAGTATCTCTCCCTTATCTGGAGGGAGATAGAGAAGTTTTTGGATTAATCCTAGTTAACCCAAGACAGCAATGGTGCTGTCTTTACCTTATATAGCTCTTCTCTGCCAAGTGAATTTTTTTTTTTTTGTACAAAGTTCTGTTTTCCCCAATACTTTGTGATTTTAATGGGGCTGTATTTTAAATATCTTTATATCTTCTTCCTAACTTAAATAATTGATATAGTAAAAAGACACATTCTTGAATCAGCAACATGATATGTAGTAAATTCTTTCTTCTTTTGTGGTTCTGGGGATAGAACTCAGGGGCTTTTTATCTCTGAGCTAAACTCCCAGCCCTATTTTATCATTTTATTTTGAAAAAGGATCTTGCTAAATCCTGAGAGCCTCGCTCAATTGCTGAGGCTGGCTGAGATCCTGCAATCCTGTTTCAGCCTCTGAACTCCTGGGATTACAAGTGTGCGCCCTCATGCCTGGCTGTGTGTAATAGTTTCTAGGGGAGTGGGTGTTGGTCATTTTGAGACTCATAAATTGGTTTAACTCTGATCTTTTTGGGAATAGAAATGCGTATAGCCCCTGAGCTCTAAAATCAGAGGCACAGCTGCTAAAACCTGGATGAAGGGAGAGGAAAGAGCAGTAACTGAGGTGGACCTGATTGAGATGGAGATGGAACTGTGTTGGACTGGCTCATTTCCCAGAGCAGTTGTTCTCATTCTATCATTGACTCTCTGTCGTCAGATGACCCCGATCTGAATGTCACAGAGCTAATTCCATTTACTTCCTGCCTTTCCTTACCTCCATCTTTTCCCCTTTACTTCAGTGGGCCACAACTCTCAACATTAGAATTATCTGGGAGCTTTAAAAAATACTGATGGCCAGGTGCAGTAACCCGTGTCTGTGATCCCAGTTCTTGGGAGGTTGAGACAAGAGGATTGCAGTTTCGCTGCCAGTCTCAGCAACTTAGTGAGACCCTGTTTCAAAATAAAAAAAGTGTAACAGAGCTGGGAGTGTAGTTCAGAGGTAAAATGTCTCTGGGTTCGATCCCCAATACCACAAAAAAGGAAAAAATAAAAAGGAAAAAGAACTGATGGCTAGCCTTAACCCAAAGTTTAATTAAAGGTGGGGCAACTGTATTTTATTAAAAAAAAAGAAAAATTTCCTATGTGATTTTAGTGACCCACACAAGGTTGACTTTTACTAGTACTCTTTTTTTTTTTTTTTGCAGATGTGGGAATGGAACCCAGGGGCATTCAACCTCTGAGCTACAGCCCCTGTCCTATTTTTATTATTTTTATTTTGAAACCGGGTCTCACTGAATTGCAGAGGGCCTCACTAAGTAGCTGAGGCTGTCCGCAAACCGCGATCCTCCGTTCTCAGCCTCCTGAATGCTGGGATTACAAGTGTGCGCCACCACGTCTGGCTTCTAGTATGCACCACCACGCCCGGCTTCTAGTACTTTTATCTTTAATTTTTATTGCTATTTTGATACTGGGAATTGAACCTAGGGTCAGTCTACCTCCGAGGTAGACCCCCAGACTTTATTTATTTATTTTTATTATTTTATTATATTTTTGTTGAAACAGGATTTTACTAAGTTGCTAAGAGTCAGTAGGTTGATGAGGCTGTCTTTAACCCTTTGGTCCTCTTGTCTTAGCCTCTAAGTACAGGGATTACAGGTGTGCACCACCACGCTTGGCTCCCTTTTTAATTTATTTTGAAACAGGGTCTTGCCAAGTAACAATGAGCTGGCTTACAACCTGCAATCATCCCGTCAACCTCCCAAGTACTGGGACCACTACTGCTCTTGATACTGTATTAGCCAGGCCCCTCGCCCTTGAATCGTGTAATTCCGGGCCCCATGGTATGATTCTCCTTTTGTGTGTGTGGTACAGGGTATGGGACCCAGGAACATCCTAACTCCAGAACTACACTCTCAGTCCTATTTTATTTCTTATTTGGAAGCAGGATCTCAGTTGCGTAAGGCCTCAGTAAGTGGCTGAGGCTGGTTGCAAACCTGGGATCCAAGTATTGGGATCACAGGCGTGTGCCACCACACCCAGCTTGGAATCTCTCTTTAAAGAAACATTCTTGTAGTTCACATTCTGTTGCTTCATTTCTCTCACTCTTGTAGTACTGGAGATTGAACCCAGAAGCATTCTACCTCCGAGCTACACCCCAGCCCTATTTATTTTTATTTTGAAACAAGGTCTCACTAGGTTGATGAGTGTCTCACTACTAGCTGAGGTTGACCTCGAATCAGCAAATCCTTCTGTCTCATATTCCCAAGTACTGGGATTACAAGTGTGCGCCACCACGCCCAGCTTTCTCTCTCTTTATGATAAATCTTACAAAGGGAAGCTTTAAAGGGAAGTCTACATCAGTATGGTTTCCACTAGGTACACTGTAATCGTTTAACTTTTTACTCTTCAGACCTGTCACATGCTTTTGGACCCGTCACTCTCCCCACATGGGTCCTTCGAGTGACCCAAAGGTCACTGGGAAAGCTCCTCTACTACAACCAGGAGCCCCTTGTCAGTGCTTAAAAAACATCTTGCATCAATTTACTGTGCTCCCACTGCGGAGTCTCTCGTCCGCTCTATGACACAACTTCAAAAGGCGGAGACTATTTCATTCGCTTTTGACTTTCTGCAACTTCAGGCACGGAAACCACTCAGTGAGAAGTTTGAGGAATGAATGGAAAGGAGCATTGGAAAGGGGAAGTCGGGGGCGGGACCAAATGGGGGAGGGGCGTGCCTTGCGGGGGGCGGGGTTCCGAGGTCGGCGCCGACGATCCCGCTCCCGAACAGGAAGGGGGCGCGGACACGCTAGTTCTGGTGGGGGACAAAGCGATCCACGCCGTGACAAACTGAGAGAAACCGAAGTGGAGAGGCTTCTTACCTGCCTCGGGCCTCACCACCCCAACCAACCTTCAGGAACCTCCGTATGGGCCGGAAAGCGCGACCCAAGGTCGCAAACCCAGAGTTTTCGTCCCCAGAGTTGCGACATTCCTCTCTAAGACAGGGGAGAATTTGACGCCGATTTTCCAGCCCTGCCGTAAGGTGAGGAAGAAAAGTCTGGGCGGGGCCGCTCGGGGCGGAGGGAGCGGGGCGGGGCCGCGCAGGCGCAGTGCGCGCGCCCGGCGGCGTCACGTGCGGAGGCGGGGCCGGGCGGGGCGGCCCGGGCTGGCGGTAGGGGGCGTGGGAGGTGAGTGCGCGCGCGCCGGCTCGCCTGCAGCCGTGGAGGGGCGCGGGGCGGGGCCGCGTGCGCGGGTCGGGGGCGCGCGGGCCGGAGCGGACGAGGGACGCGGCGGCGGTTGGCGGCGGCGGCCGCGGAGCGTCTGGCCGGGAGCGTGAGGGCTAGCGGCGGGGAGCTCGCCGCGCCGGCCGAGGCGGCGGCCCGACGCGTGCTCGCTGGGCGGGGTGCGGCGGGGGCTGCGCCTCCCCGGCCGGGCGGAGTCGCTCTGACAGGGCGGGGGATGCGCGCCGGCCGCCGGCCGGGACCCTGAGGCCGGGGCCCACCTTCGCGGAGCCGTCGGACCCGCCGTCTCCGGCCGGACCCCGGGGCCCGGGTGGGGGGCGGCTTCCGCCGAAGAGGAGGGAGCTGCGGTGGCCCCCGCGGCGCGGCCCGAGGTAAGACCCGCCCCGGCGGCCCGCGGCCCCCGCCCCGCCCGGCCCACGTCTCAGGCTCGTTCTTTGGCTCCCGCAGGGCCGCCCCGCCCCGCCCCGGCGGAGACGCCCGCGAGCGGGCTGCCCGAGCCTCCCGACCCGGAGCCCGGATCCCCGGAGACCCCACCCCGCGCAGCTTCCATCGGCCGGCCTCTGCGGCGGTTGTCACCGGCTCCCACCCCGCGCACCCGCCGGAGCCTAGCGCAGGCCCGCGGCACTCCGTTAGGTCTGACCCGATCACAGACCCAGGCACGGCCAGGACCGCTCCCTAATCCATTGTGACCCCCAGCTCGCGGGGTTCCCCAGGTAGGGCGCCGCCCCCCGCCCTCACTTCTTAACAGGGCCCCTCCCCTGGGCCGCTCACTGCCCAGCGGATAGCTCTTCCCTTACCCATTGCGGTTTTCAGAGAGTCCCTGTCAAGATGCTCTTGTCTCGTAGATCTGGGGTCAGCCCCTCAAGACACCAGCACAGTAGTTCAGGGTATCCCCTCAACTCCCTTCTGTAGTGTCTTGAAGATATGTCCTTAAACAAACCTTGTTATCTTCTATTCGTGATTTTTTTTTTTTTTTTTTTTTTTTTGGTTGGAAGGACTTTGCCATAAAATCTTGAGGGCTATAGATTTAGTCTAGAATATTCCCCCCAGCGGGGCTCAAAGGGACCACTAACATGAGACCCATGTTTGGAGGGTTTAATCGGTGGCTAAAATAGGAGGGAAAGCCGGGCTTGGTGGCGCGCGCTTGTAATCACGTCCTTTGGGAGGTTGAGACAGGAGGATCTGCGTTCACAGCCAGCCTCCTCTACTTAGTGAGGCCCTTTGCCACTCAGTGAGACCCTGCCTCAAAATAAAGAATAAAAAATAGGGCTGAGGGTGTAGTTTGGAGGTAGAATGCCCCTGGGTTCCATCTCTAGTACTGCAAAAACAAAAACAAAAAAACAAAAACAAAACGAAGAGTATGGAGGCACAGGACAGGCTGTGTGGGGGCCATTATAAAATCACACAACCTGCTTCTCATTTTGTCGCTTTTGTAAAACGAAGTTAGTCCAGATATGATACTTTACGGGTTTCTTTGAGGGTTAAATCATATTACATTAATGAATAGAACTGTTTTCGTGTGGTTATAATTATTTCACCATCATGTAGATTTCTAAAAATAGTTTGTACTAGTTTTGAAGGATGCTGTGGGTCCCTATTTTGGATTTGCTGTTTTTGAAATTGCTGGAAAAATAAGATTTGTGGCTCTTAATACTTTGAAGATTCACTATTTTAATTTATTATTGGTGCATTATATATCATTTATTTTAATTTTTATTGGTGCATTGTACTCATACATCTTAATGGGGTATTAGGTTCAATTTTAATCATAGTTTCCTCTTATATGGTGTTGTTCTTTTCTATAGGGAGCAAGTACAAGTCATGCAATGATAATTGATGTCATTATCCAAAGCTTTGTCAGTGGTAAAGTACTGGGTAAATTTTTGTTGAAGTTGTGCTAATGAGCAGTCAGGAAAGGAATGTTGCATCAAATGATCAATGAGTAATTTTAACTTTGATAAAGAGATGAAGAGTAAAAATAACTTTCTAGTCAATACTTAAAAATTTTTTATTTTGTGTGTCTGTGTGACAGGAGAGAGAAAATCAGGTTGACAGTATAGGTAATAAATAGACAGACATGATATTATAAAAGTCAAAAGGTTCAGAAGAAAGCTAGACATGGAGGCTCATTCTTGTTATTGCAGTATTTGGGAGGCTGAGGCAGGAGGATCAGGTTCAGGCTAGCTTCAGCTACTTAGGCTCTCTACAACTTAGTGCGACCCTGTTTTTTTTATTTTTTTTGGTGGTACTGGGGTTCCTGGAAGCCCTTCTACCTCCGGGCTACACTCTCAGACCTATTTTTTGTATTTTTTTAAATTTGGAAACAGGGTCTCTTAAGCCAGCGATGCAGGCTCCGAACCAGCGCGATCCTCCTGTCTCTGCCTCCCAAGCGTGGGGATTACAAGCGTGCGCCACCACGCATGGCTGCGACCCTGTTTTAAAATAAATAAAAAATAGGACGGGAGCCCGGCGTGGTGGCGCATGCTTGGGAGGCGGAGACAGGAGGATCGCGCAGGTTCGAAGCCAGTCTTGCTGGCTTAAGAGACCCTGCTTCCAAATAAAATATAAAATAGGTCTGGGAGTGTAGCCTGGAGGTAGAAGGGTTCCATCCCCATACCACCCCCCCCAAAAAAAAAAAAAAAAGACTGGGAGTATAGCTCAGAGGTAGAACACTCCTGGGTTCCATTCCAGTACACCCCCCCCCCAAAAAAAAAAAAGATTCAGAAGAGTAATATAGTAAAAAATTTCTCTTCCTCCTTCATCCACTTAGCCACCCATTTTCCATCTTTAGAGCAACCACTATTTTCAGTTTCTTGTGTATCTTCCTTGTGCTATTTCCAGCATTTACAATTTTTTTTTTTTACTATTTTTTACTTTTTTGGTGGTACTGGGAATGGAACCCTTCTACCACCTCTGGGCTACACTCCCAGACCCATTTTATATTTTTTAAATTTGGAAACAGGGTCTTTTAAGCCAGCAAGGCTGGCTTCAAACCTGCACGATCCTCCTGTCTTCGCCTTCCAAGTGCGGGGATTACAAGCGTGCGCCACCACGCTGGGCTACAAGGCTATATATTTATATTCTTAAGACACACACAAGTAATTGCATATCATACACTTTGTATATAGGTTGATTTTTCTTTAATAAGTACTGGACCCTAGAGCTCACTTGATGGCAGTATACATGAGAGTGCTTCACTTACCAGGTGGGTAATTCTCCATCCATTTAATGGACTTGAGTTCATTTCCAGTCTTTTGCTTTTGCAAACAATGATACATGTTTTTAAATGTGTCATCTGCTATATGTATATTTTTATGCTTTCCTTAGTGCATTATAGTCTCACATCATGATGCAGTTTACAGTGGTGGTAACATACATGCGCACAGCACTTGGTGGACTTTCCCCAGCTTCTGCCCCCTTCCCCATACAAGGGTTCTGAGATTGTACACACACACACACACACACACACACACACACACACACAATGTTAATGGAAGTGATTCCTTCACTGATCCTTCCTCTTCCCATCCCCTGGCTCTACTGGAGTTTCTTCTCCATTATCTGAAGTCCCTCTGGTATCCTCATTACCTAGCATCTGCATATGAAAGAATGTATATATATATATTTAAAAACTTGAAAAATTACTAATGATTCTTATGTATTGAATGTAGAAAGGTTATAACTAAATTTCTCATTGAACCTGTGAACTACAGTGTATGACTAATTTTGATAATTATATTTATAAATAATTGAAGGATTTAAAACAGGCAACTGATATGATCAAATTCGTGTTTTTTTAAAAGTTTCTGGCTAGCCAGGCGTGGTGGTGCACACTTATAATCCTCGCGCTTGGGAGGCTGAGACAGGAGGATCGCACAGGTTCGAAGCCAGCCTTAGCTACTTAGGCTCTCAGCAACTTAGTGAGACCCTGTTTCCAAATAAAATATAGAATAGGTCTGGGAGTATAGCCTGGAGGTAGAAAGCCTCTGGGTTCCACCTCTAGTACCACCAAGAAAAATAAAAAAGTTACTGGCTGCTGGGCATGGTGGCGCACGTTTGTAATCCCAACATTGGGAGACCAAGACAGGAGGATCGCTGTTTGTGGACAGCCTTAGCTACTTAGGCCCTTTGCAACCCAGTGAGACTCTATTTCAAAATAAAGAATAAGCTGGGTGTGGTGGCGCATGCTTGTAATCCCAGCATTCTGGAGGTTGAGACAGGATCTTGGTTCTCTGACAGCCTCAGCTACTTAGTGAGGCCCTCTGCAAGTCAGTAGACCATCTTTCAAAATGAAGAATAAAAAAAAATAGGGCTGGGTGTAGCTTGGAGGTAGAGTCCCTGGGGTTCAATCCCCACTACCGGAAAAAAAAAAAAAGAATAAAAAATAGGACTGGGGAGTGTACCTTGGAAGTAGGATGCCCCAGGGTTCCAGCCCCAGTAATGCAAAAAAAAAAAAAAAAAAAAATATTCTCTGGATGCCTAGTGTGGTGGCACATGCTGTAACCCCAGTACTTGGGAGGCTGAGACAGTAGAATCCCAGGTTTTGGCCAGCCTCAACTACTTAGTGAGCCCCTTTGATACTTATTGAGGCCCTCCACAACTTAGACCCTGTTTCAAAATAAATGATAAAAAATAGGGCTAGGGGTGTAGCCCAGAGGTAGAATGTCCTGGGTTCAATCCTCAGTACTACCAAAAAAAAAAAAAAAAAAAAAAAAAAAAAAAGTCACTGGCTTCAGTGAGTAAGGTGAATTGAGTGGAATAAGGCTAAGTGGGCGTGGTGGTACAAGCGTGTAATCCCTGTACTTGGGAGGCTGAGACAGGAAAATTCAGGTTTGAAGTCATCCTCAGCAATTTAGTGAGATTGTCAGCAATCTAGTGAGACCCTGTTTCAACATAAAGTAAAAAGGGCTTGAGGTGTAGCCTGGAGGTAGAACCCCTATGTTCAATCCTTAATACTCCTTAAAATAAAAACAAAAACAAAAACAACACATCAGCTTAATAAATTGATTCCCAAGCCTTGAGTTGTTAATATAGAGCTCTTGCCTCTGCTCTATACTTCTCTAGATCACTGCCTAATGGACATCTCTACTTGGTTGCACATTTCACAAACACTTCAATCCAAAAACATATAAAACAAAACTTTTTCTTTTTCTCCCTTTTTTCCAAAACTGTGTATTTGGGGGGGCTGCAGGAAGCGGGGAGAGAGAAAGTACAACTCTTTTTCTTCCTCCTTATTTACTGTCTTTATTAATGGTGTCACTGTCCTCACGAAGCCTTCAGGAACCTGTGAATCATCTTCTACTCTACTCTGAACCTAGCTACCAACTTCCAGTTTGTTACTGTCTTGCACATTCTTATATTTCAGATTATTACTCTTTTCATTGTTTCTGCCTTATTTTAAGTCAGAATATCTGTTGAGTACTTCCTTCACTCCATGTCCCCTTCCCCTCCCTCCCCTTTCCTTCCTTCCTTCCTTCCTTCTTTCTTTCCTTCCCTCCTTCCCTTCATCCTAAGGACATTCTACCTTGAACTACACTCCAACCTTATTTTGTTTTTCATTTTGAAATAGGGTCTTGCTAAGTTACTGCACACTGACCTCAAACTTGCTATTTTCCTGTCTGAGCCTTCCAGGTATTGGGATCACAAAAGTGTGTCACCTTCCCTGGCTCTATAATGCTTTCTAAGTGGTCTTTGCCTTCTGTCCTCTGGCCTTGTTTTGTCATACTCTTCATTTTTTGCACTACTGCCAAACCAAGTGTTCTAAGATGCTTTTTTAGTTAAGGTTTTTTTTTTTTTTTTTTTTTTTTTTTGTGATGGTACCAGGAATTGAACTAAGGGGCATTCTACTGCCAAGCTCTACTCTACCCTGAGGTCTATTTTATATTTTTATTTTGAAACAGAGTCTCCTCCTGGATGTAGTGGTGGTATTTGGATTCCTGGAAACTCTTCTACCTCTGGGCTACACTCCCAGATCTATTTTATACTTTTTTTTAAAAATTTGGAAACGGGATCTCTTAAGCCAGTGCAGCTTGCTTTGAACCTGTAGGATCCTTCTATCTCCGCCTCCCAAGCGGAGATAGAAGTGGGGATTACAAGCGTGGGCCACCATGCCTGGTGTGGTATATGCTTTTAATCCCAGTATTTGCAAGGCTGAGACAGGAGGATCACAGGTTTGCTGCCATCCTTAGCTACTTAGTGACGGCCTCTACAACTTAGATCCTATTTCAAAAATAAAGAAATAAAAATAGGGCTGGGGGTGTAGCTTGGAGGTAGAATGCCCCTGGGTTCTATCCCCAGTACTGCAAACAAGAACAAGGTTTTGATAGTTTGCTGATTTTGTCCTGGAACCTGTAATCCTCTTGTCTCAGCCTTCCAAGTACTGGGATTACAGGTGTGTGCCACAATGCCTAGCTAGTTAAGATTTTTCAGTTAAAAGGAAGAGACTCAGGTTGTCGTGTGTGTGTGTGTGTGTGTGTGTGTGTGTGTGTGTGTGTGTGTATTTTACTGAGATTGAACCCAGGGGCATTCTACCTCTGAGCCACACCCTCAGCCCTATTTTTATTTATTTATTTTTTTGAAACAGTCTCACTGAGTTGCTGAGGCTGACCTCAAAGCTCTATTTCTCCAGTATCAGCCTCCCAAGTACTGGGATTACAGGTGTGCTCCACTGTGCCCAACTTCAAGTTATTATTTTTTAAAATTTTTTGCAGGTCTGGAGATGCAACCTGGGGTATTTGACCTTCAAGCTACATCCCCTGACTATTTATTTATTTATTTATTGGTATTATTGGGGCTCCTGGTAACCCTTCTACCTCTGGGCTACACTCCCAGACATATATATATATATATATATTTTTTTTAATTTGGAAACGGGCTCTTAAGCCAGCGAGGCTGGCTTCGAACCTGTGCGATCCTCCTGTCTCCGCCTCCCAAGCGCAGGGATTACAAGTGTGCACCACCACACCCAGTTTATTCTGTATTTTGAAACAGGGTCTCACTAACTTGTGGAAGGCTCACTAAGCAGCTGAGGCTGTCTGTGAACTGCGATCCTCCTGTCTCAGCCTCCCGAATGATGGGATTACAAGTGTGTGCCACCACGCCCGGCATCAAGTTATCTTAAGCAATAGAATAATTTTTTTGGAAGGAAACATGCATAAGGGAATAAACTATTTCAAAAAGAACAGGAATCAGAATAAAGTCTTCCAAAATATTGGAAGCAGAAGACAGATTTCACTGTATTATGGTAACTTTTTTTTTTGGAGGTACTGGGGGTGGAACCCAGGGGGCTTTCTACCTCCAGGCTATACTCCCAGACCTATTTTTTAGACTTTATTTGGAAACAGGGTCTCACTAAGTTGCTGAGAGCCTCACTAAGTAGCTGAGGCTGGCTTCGAACCTGCACGCGATCTTCCTGTCTCAGCCTCCCAAGCTCGAGGATTACAAGCGTGCGCCACCATGCCCAGCTTTCACTGTATTATGGACTGTGCTGTGGATTTAGCCTAGGTGCTTGCACATAGTAGGCAAGCACTCTACCATTGAGCTGCACCTACAACCTTAGATTTCACTTTCATGTTTTTCTTTCTTTCTCCCTTTCTCTCTTTCTGCTGGGGATTGAACTGAGGGGCATTCTACTTCTGAACTACACCCCCAGTCCTATTTTATTTTGAAACAAGGTCTTGCTAGGTGGCTGAGAGTCTCACTATCTGCTGAGGCTGTACTTGAACCTGCAATCCTCCTGTCTCCCAATTACTGGGATTACAGGTGTGTACCACCATACCGGCTTTAATGCTCTATTGTTAAAGTCAGTAATTTTGTAAGCTTTTTTGGTGTTTTTTTTTCTATCTTAGTTTCTCTCTTTATCTTGTAGCTTCTATTTAATCTTTGTTTCTGCTCCTTATAACTACTTTGTTACCGACATGCCAGCATCTTGCTTCCTGGCTGCTATCTTTCTTTCCCTCCTGGCTGCTAACTTCTTAACTTCTGAGCTAACTTCTTTTTCTTTAGGATTTTTCTGGTTTGAATTCCCAAGAAACAGTGTCTTTGCTTCAGCCTTTTTTCTCATTGCCTTCCAGCAAGCCCGTGTACTTGGATTGTGTGACCATTCCTGGACATTCAGTGTTGGCTGTGTGTTTATGTGTACATGTGGGTGTGGGGCAAGATCATAATGGTAAAAGTATGGAACAGTGTGCAGGCCAGTTTCCAACAAAATTAGATTGTAAGCATGGCAGGCTCCATAATTGATAGGTATTGTATAAAAAGTTGAAGATCTTCAGTGTTTTCTCATTACTTTCAGGAAAATGTTTGAACTGTAGCATGACATAAATATGAGATCATTTATGATCTGAGTCTTCCCAAGCTTTTCTTCTTTCTTCCTTAAATTCTTTTATGCACTTTTACTGAACTCCGGCTTCCTCTCTTGTGAAGTGGTTACTTTCTCTTTACATTTGATGTTTTCTTTCATCTTTTTCTTTGGCTAATGCTTGTCTGACCTGTAGGACTCAGTTGAGGTGTATCTTCTTCAGGAAGCTTTCCTTTACTCTTTCTAGATTGTTAGGTTCCACTCTTGTATGCTTCTGTAGCACATAATGCTTATTTCTATGATAGCTCTTTGGTAAAATTGCCTAATTACTTTCTTTCTTTCTTTCTTTCTTTTTTTTTTGGTACTGGGATGGTACCCAGAGGCATTCTACCTCCGAAAATAGTCCCAGCCCTATTTTTTATTCTTTATTTTGAAACCAGGTCTCACTGAGTTGCAGAGGGCCTCACTAAGTAATAGCTGAGGCAGTCCTCGAACCGTGATCCTCCAGTCTCAGCCTCCCGCGAATGCTGGGATTACAAGTGTGTGCCACCACACCCAGCTCTGCCTAATTACTTTCTATTTTCTCCACTGGGCTTTAACTTATTGGTAAAAGGGATGCTGTCAGTGCTCTGTAGTAAGATAGTTTTTTAGATTGGGAATTTTAAAAAAATAGGTGCTTTTTATAGATTTTAAAATCAGATGCTCCTTAGTATCCCATGAGGTTATGTCCTGATACACCTCATCTACTAAATCATGGTTTAGCAACACAGTACCCTGTATATATTTGTTGCTTATCCTTGTGATCATGTGGCTTGCATGCTACTGCAGCTTGCTGTCACTACCCAGCATTGCAAGAGAATTGTACCACATTTCACTAGTTTGGAAAAAGATCAATATTTGAAATGGGAGCCGGTTGTGGTGGCACATATTTGTTATCCCAGTACTTGGGAGGTTGAGGCAGGAGAATGGTAGGTTTGAGGAAAAACTCAGCAAGTAGTCAGACTCATCAACCTAGTGAGAGCCTGTTTCCAAATAAGAATTAAAATCAGGATGGGGTATAGCTTGAAGGTAGAATGCTTCTGAATTCAATCCTAACACACACACACACACACACACACAATAAATAAATAAATAAATAAAAAATTTGAAATGAATGTGGTGACACATACCTGTAATCCCAGTACTTGGGAAGCTGAGAAAGGAGAATGTCAGGTTTGAGGCCAGCCTCAGTAACTTGGCAAGACTCTAAGCAACCCAGTGAGACCTTTTCACAATAATAGATAAAAAGGGCTGAGGGTATAACTTGGAGGTAGAACTCTCCTGGTTTCAGTCCTCTGTAACCCCCCCTCCCCAAATAAAATTATTGTATCAAATGCGTATTTTTATTTTTTATTTTTTACAGTACTGGGGATGGAACCCAGGGGCATCCTACTTCTGAGCTACACCCTCAGCCCTATTTTTTTATCCTTTATTTTTGAAACAGGGTCTCACTGAGTTGCTAAGGGCCTCACTAAGTAGCTGAGGCTGTTCTTGAACCGAGATCCTCCTGTTTCAGCCTTCCAGATGTTAGGATTACAAGCTTGCGCCACCATGCTTGGCTTGAATGTGTATTATTTTTACACCATCATTAAGTTGAAAAGTTGAGCTGGGTGTGGTGATGCATACTTGTAATCTCAGTACTTGAGAGGCTGAGACAGGAGAATCCCAGTTCCCCGCCAGGCTCAGCTACTTAGTTGAGGCCTCCTGCAACTTATAGCCCATTTAAAAGTAAAGAATAAAATACCAGGCTGGGGGTATAGCTCGGAGGTAGAATGCCCCTGGTTTCAAGTTGAAAAGTGAGTTGGACAGTCATAGGTTGGGGATCCTCTGTATACAGAGTTCCTCTGTATACAGAGTTCACAGATAATACATGTATAGCTCAGTGGATTTTATCAAACATATAAACCAATGTAACCAATTATCTACATCAAGATACAGAAAATTGCTAGAACTCTACAGACTATCTCATGTCTCTTGTAGTAACTAATCTCCTTCATAGAGGATTTTTTTTAAATTTATTTTTATTTTTATTTCTTTTTTGCGGGTCTGGAGATGGAACCCAGGGGCGTTTGACCTCCGAGCTACACCCTCTGCCCTATTTTTTATTCTTTATTTTGAAACCGGGTCTCACTGAATTGCAGAGGGCCTCACTAAGTAGCTGAGGCTGTCCACGAACCGCGATCCTCCAGGTCTCAGCCTCCCGGAATGCTGGGATTACAAGCGTGTGCCACCACACCCGGCCATAGAGGATTTAATTTTAATTTTTTGGGGTTACTGGTATTGAATGGAGGAGAGGGGGTTCTACCTCTCAGCTATAATCCAAGTTCATTTTATTTTATTTTGAAGTGGGGTCTTGCTAAATTACCGAGGTTGGCCTCAAACTTGATTTTTCTGTCACATCTTCCCAAGTACTGGGATTATAGATGTGTACCGCTCAGCCCAGCTGAAGACTTTTTTTTTTTTTTTTTTTTTGAGTGGTGCTAGGGATTGAACCCAGGGCCATTCTATCTCCAAACTACACTCCCAGCCTGATTTTTTATTCTTTATTTTTGAAAAAGAGTCTCACTAAGTTGCAGAGGGTCTCACTAAGTAGCTGAGGCTGGCTGCGAACCCAGATTCTTCTGTCCCAGTCTCCCAAGTACTGAGATTACAAGCATGTACCACCACACACAGCTTCCTCAGCTGAGGATTTAATTTTAAATGTCATAATTCTTTTTACTTTTTATGGTATGTACTGGGGATTGAGCCCAAGGCATTCTACCTCTGAGCTACACCCCTAGTTTTATTTTATTTTTTATTTTGAAACAGGGTCTCACTAAGTTACAGCACACTGGCTTTGAACCTGCAGTCTTGTCTCAGCCTCCCAAGTACTGGGGTTTCAGGCATCTGCCACAATGCCCAGCTCTTTCCTTTTCTCTCTTGAATAATTCTATTTCTTATTATACTTAAATTAAGAGCTGGGCTTGGTGGTGCATGCCTGTAATCCCTAGTACTTGGGAGTCTGAGACAGGAGGATCTCTGGCTCCAGGCCAGCCTCTGCAAGTAGTGAAACTTTCATCAACCTAGTGAGAGCCTGTTTGAAAGTCAAAAGAAAAAAATTTGGGAGGCTGAGACAGGAGGATCATAGTTGGTAGACAGTCTCAGCTACTTAGTGAGGCCCTTTGCAACTCAGTGAGAACTTGTTTCAAAATAAAGACTAAAATATAGGGCTGGGGGTATAGCTCAGAGGTAGAATGCCACTGGGTTCAATTTCCAGAACAGCAAAAAAAAAAGGGGGGGGTTAAGGGGGTGTAGCTCTGAGGTAGAGTGCTCTTAGGTTCAATCCCTAGTACCCCCACCCCCAAATATGAGATTAAGAATTTTAAGAATTGTATTGGGTGACTTTAGAATAAATGGCTAATCAGAATTTATTGCTATACTGGGCATGGTGGCACGGCACATACCTATAATCCCAGTATTTGGGAGGCTGAGACAGGAGGATTGCAGGTTTGAGAACAGCTTCAGCAAATAGTGAGACTCTCATCAACCTAGTGAGACCCTGTTTCCAAATTAAAAAAAAAATAGGGCTGGGGATGTAGCTTAGAGGTAGAATGCCTTTGGGCTCAATCTCTAGTATACATACACACACACAAGAAAGAAAAGAAAAAAAGTTTGTTGCTAATAAAAGCAAATATTGTCTATTTAGCTTCACTTTCAAATGTGATCATATTTTTAAATTCAAAATATTTCAAAGATACTTTTCTTTTTATCTTAGTGTAAGATTAATGGAAATCAGAATGTATTTTGATTCAGTTTGAAGTATCATAGCAAGATGTATTCTGTTTGCCAATGACAAACATTCCTTAAATCATTGACAGATTTTAGTACTATTGCTGTTTGTAGTGTGTTAAGTATTTGAAATCTGTTTACTTTTATGATCAGATGATAGTAAGTTGAATAATCTCTGCATTTTTTTTTAAATGTTAAGGAGAAAGTTTTTCAGATGACTGTGTAGACATGTGCTTGTAAATTATTTTCTGTTTTTGACTCCTTCCCTGACAAAAAGCATTACTATGCCTGCCATTTAGATTCAGAAGTTAGGGATTAGAGGTGTTGCTCAGTGGTAGAGTGCATATATTAAGCCCTGGGTTAGAGTTTAGGTAAATAGATAAAAAGTTAACAACACCATGCCATCCGTGTTTGCTTTATTGTTTTGCTTTGGTACTGGGAATTGAACTCAGGAGCCACCTACCTCTGAGGTATACCTCCAGCCCTTTTTATTTTTATTTATTATTAATTAATTAATTTATTTATTGCGGGTCTGGGGATGGAACCCAGGGGCATTCGACCTCTGAGCTACACCCCCTGCCCTATTTTTTTTTATTCTTTATTTTGAAACAGGGTCTCACTGAGTTGCGAAGAGCCTCACTAAGTAGCTGAGGCTGTCCGTGAACTGCGATCCTCCGGTCTCAGCCTCCCAAATGCTGGGATTACAAGTGTGAGCCACCACGCCCGCTCCTTTTCATTTTTAAATAGGATATCCTAAATTGTTGAGGCTGTCCTTGAGCCTACAATCCTCTCATCTCAGCCTTCCAAGTACTGGGATTATAGCTGTGTGCCACCAAATCTCCCTGCCCTCTTGTTTTTTATGTGTGTATATATTTTTGAAAATAAGTTATGAATTTGTGACAAGTTTACCTCAAAATACTTTCAACAGTATACCATCACCAACAAGAAAAATAGTTCCTCTGTAACTTTTTATTTTTATTTTTGTGGTACTGAGGATGGAACCCATGGGCATTTTACCTCTGAGTTACATCCCCAGCCCTAATTTTTATTCTTTTTTTAAAAATAGGGTCTCACTGAGTTTCAGAGGGCCTAAGTAGTTGAGACTGTCCATGAACCCTGATCTTCCTGTCTCAGCCTCCCAAATTCTGGGATTACAAGTGTGCACCACCATGCCTGGCTTCCTTTGTAACATTTAAAGTTCAGGCTATATGAATTTTCCCAATTGCCTCCAACAATAATTTTTTTTTTTTTTTTTTTTTGGCGGGTCTGGGGATGGAACCCAGGGGCATTCGACCTCCGAGCTACAGCCCCTGCCCTATTTTTTATTCTTTGTTTTGAAACTGGGTCTCACTGATTTGCAGATGGCCTCACTAAATAGCTGAGGCTGTCCACAAACCGTGATCCTCAGGTCTTAGCCTCCCGAATGCTGGGATTACAAGCGTGCGCCACCACGCCTGGCAGTAATTCTTTCAAATTAGAATTCAGTTAAGGGAATTTTTTCCCCTTGCATTTTATTTATCATTCATTCATTTATTCATTTATTTTTGTAGTACTGAAGGTGGAACCCAGGGGCACTCTACCTTCTAGCTAAACCGCTGGCCTATTTATTATTCTTTATTTTGAAACAAGGTCTCACTATGTTGCAGAAGGCCTCACTAAGTGGCTGAGGTTGGCCACGAACCACAAGTTTCCAGTCTCAGTTTCCCAAGTACTGGGATTACAAGCTTGTGCCACCACGCCCGGCTTTCCAGCTTTCATTTATCTTTTAATTGAGAACCAATTCCTTTCCACATTCCTTTTCCTGTGATACTGGAATTTCTTTGAAGGTTGGAGATCATTTATCTTGTAGAGTGACCTGTTTTCTAGAGTTATCTGATTGTTTCTTTGTACTATTGTTTAACTTGTTCTTCTGGTCTCTTTATATCCTGTGTTTTTAAGGCTTGATTAAATTCATGCTAAAAAGTTTAGGCCAAGCCCAGCATGGTGGTGCATGCTTGTAATCCCAGTACTTTGGAGGCTGAGACAGAAGGATCACAGGTTCGTAGCTAGCTTCAGCTTCTTAATGAGGCCCTCCACAATTTAGCAAGACATTTTTTCCCCCCCAGTACTGGGGATGGAACCCAATGGCATTGTACCTCTGAGATACATCTCTAGCCCTAGTTTTTAGTCTTTTTAAAAATTTTTTGAAAGCCGGGCGTGGTGGCGCATGCTTGTAATCTCAGCGCTTGGGAGGCTGAGACAAGAGGATCTCATAGGTTCAAAGCCAGCCTCAGCTACTGAGTGAGGCTCTCAGCAACGTAGTGAGACCCTCTTTCCAAATAAAGTATAAAATAGGTCTGGGAGTATAGCTGGGAGGTAGAAAGCTCCTGGATTCCACCCCAGTACCACAAAAAAAAAAAAAAAATTTTTTTTGAAACAGTCTCACTTGAGTTGTGAAGGGCCTTAAGTAGCTGAAGCAGTCCGTGAACTGTGATCCTCCTGTCTCAGCCTCCCAAATGCTAGGATTACAAGCATGCACTGCCACGCCTGGCTGTGATGCCCCCTTTTAAACTTTGCAGGAGCTTGTGCAAATCATTGCCATGGTGAACTATTGCCAAATAGCACATCCTAGCTGTAGTTATGTTTATGTTTCAAAGTATGACTTCCTAATATACTTTTGGTTCTTTGGTTCTTATATCTATTGACAGTATTTTAGATTAGAATCCATTGAGATATGACTCTGAAACAAATTTATTAGAGCATGAGGTATACTGCGATGTCATGGTTGTAAAATACATTATTTGTGTGTGATTTTTTTGATAATCTGTGGACTGATAATAGTCCTATGAATGGTTTTTTTTTTTTTTTTTTTTTTGGTGGTACTGGGGTTCCTGGAAGTCCTTCTACCTCCGGGCTACACTCCCAGACCTATCTTTACATTTTTTTATTTGGAAACAGGGTCTCCTAAGCCAGCGCGCGCGGCTGGCTTTGAACCTGCGTGATCCTCCTGCCTCTGCCTCCCAAGCGTGGGGATTACAAGCGTTTGCCACCACGCCCGGCTATGAATGGTTTTAAAAGGAAAGATGTCATGATAATATGATGATGATGATAATGAGGATAATAATACTGGCTAACACTTCCATGCTGCTTGTTGTATATGAGATATTGTTATTATGTTCTTTTATATACTAACTTACTCTAACAAACACACTAACCATTAGGAAACTGAGGTACATGCTCAAGCTCAACCACTTGTAATCATAGCTCACACACAAATGGGCATGAGTGATTTTTTTTTTTTTTTTTTTTTGTGGGTCTGGGGATGGAACCCAGGGGCATTCGACCTCCGAGCTACAGCTACACCCCCTGCCCTAGTTTTTATTCTTTATTTTGAAACTGGGTCTCACTGAGTTGCAGAGGGCCTCACTGAGGAGCTGAGGCTGTCCATGAACCGCGATCCTCCAGGTTTCAGCCTCCCGAATGCTGGGATTACAAGGGTGCGCCACCACGCCCAGCGGCATGAGTGATTTGCATGTTTTCAAATCCACAGGTAATTTGTCCTTACTGGACTTCATTGCTGCATCTTGAAATATAGATCTTGACTTTCATGTCTTTTCATTTGTTTTGTGGTTTTACTTTATTTATTTTTGGTGGTACTGGGAATGGAACCCTTCTACCTCGGCTACACTCTCAGACCTATTTTATATTTTATTTGGAAACAGGGTCTCTTAAGCCAGTGCGGCTGGCTTTCAACCAGCGCAATCCTCCTGTCTCTGCCTCCCAAGTGCAGGGATTACAAACGTATGCCGGTGTTTTACTCTATTTAGATGTGTCATCTAGAGTAGGGTGTTTGTTCTCTTTTCTTTAGTTTCTTCATTTGAAAATTTTGTTATTAGTGGTTAATCACACAAAGTTGTTCTAAGATTTAATGACTTAAATCAATAACTTAGCACATGATAAATACCCGTAAGAGTTAAACCTTATTTCAGTTACAAATACTACTTTTTCTACTGTATGTTGTCATTAGTGTTCATTCTCTGCTGGACCAGTATACATTGGCATCCCAACATCTTGGCCCAGTCTTTTTATATGAGTTCATCTAGTTTGATAGAATGCCAACCATATGCTGATATTTATCAGATACACATTATCTTTAACCCTTTCCTCACTAATTTTCCAGAGTTATATATCTAATGTTTTAAAAACTTATTTATTTTTATTGGTATATTTTAATAATGCATCATGATGTTCAGGGTGGTAGAGGCATACAAACACACAGCACTTGTTGAACTCTCCCCCAGCTTCATCCTGTCCCTCCTCACCTTCCTGTGCATGACACTGTGATTGGCATTGATAAATTTGTGTATGTACATCATGTCCATTGAAATGTTTTCCTTTTCTTGTGGAACTGGAGGTTGAACCTAGAGGCATTCTACCTCTGAACTATACCCCCGACTCCCTTTTGAAAATTTTTATTTGAAACAGTAGGTTGATGAGAGCCTCACTACTTGCTGAAGCTGTCTTGAACCTGTGATCCTCCTGTCTCAGCATTCCAAGTACTGTGATTACAGGTCTGCACCTATTCTTTCTAATTTATTCTGTTACAGGAGTCACATAAATGAGTTTTGAATATCTGGGGCAAATGTTACCAGTTGTTGACATGCTGACATGCTTGCCTGTGGAAGTGTTTCCCTTTTTAAGTCTTCCTCCTTCCTCCCACCTCCTTCAATTAGGTTCCCTCCCTCACTCTATTAAGGTTTCTCCTCCTTAGTCTGGAGTCCCTCCTGTGTCCCAGTTTTCTTCCTAGCTTCCACACACAAGGGAAAACATCCAACATTTCACTTTTTGTGACTAATCTCACTTAGCAAGCTATTTTCCAGTTCCACCCTTTCCCCAGCAAATGACATAATTTTGTTCTTTATTGCTTAGTAGAACTTCATTGTGTGTATATCTCATAATTTTGTAATCTATTCACTTGTTAACATCTTAGCTGGTTACATAGTTTGGCAATTATGAATTGTCCTGCTAAAACATAGATATGGATGCATACTATGGAAGTCTGGTTTCAGTTCTTTTGGATATATGACTATTTGGCTATATGACCCAGGCATCATATAGCTGGGTCATATGGTAGGTTTCTTCCCACTTTTTTTTCTTTTTCTTTTTTGGTGGTAATAGGGATGGAACCCAGGAGCATTCTACCTCTGAGCTGTACCCCCAACCCTATTTTTTTTTTTTTTTCTGAAATAGGATCTTACTGAGTTGCAAAGGGCCTCACTAGTAGCTGAGGTTGTCCGTGAACCTGTGATCCTCCTGTCTAAGTCTCCCAAATGCTGGGATTACAAGGGTGCACTACCACGCCTGGCTTTCAGTTTTGAAATAGGGTATTGCTAAGTTTCTGAGGGCTTTGCTAAATTGCTAAGGCTGGCATCAAACCTGAGCTCCTCCTCTTTTATCTTCCCAAGTACTGGGACTGTTGGTGTGTGCCACAGTGCCTGGCTGTATATCTCATTGCTTACATTATATTTCATGTGATTTTTCTGTATGTATTTTAGACTTATTATGGCCAAGGATTATTAAAACATATTTCTTGCTCCCTCTTAACAAAAAATGAACTGAAAAATGGAAAATAAACTTGTTCCTTTCCCAGTTTTCCTCATTCTTAATACTCAGTTGCTCTCAGTCAAACAAACCTAGATCCTGAGGTGTTGTGTTTGTTCCCACATCTAATTAATTTGTGAATTCAGAGCAAATATACACTCATCCATCTACTTTTTTTTTACTTTTTTAAAAATTTTTATTTTTTTATTGGTGCACTGTATTCATACATCATAGTGGGATACAAAAAACTTTTGTAGACATACATGCACACATCGCCCAGTCAGCCCCCACCCGATCCCCACCCCATTCCCTCCCCATCCCTCCTTCCCATGCTTGGCTTAGTGGTTGACATCTAGTATTATAGCAATTTATCCAAAATTAAAAATGATAATCTCACATAAGTTTCATTTGTCTGATACCAAGCTTTTGATAACTTAAAGATAACATTTCAATATTTCTTTTTGCTTTCTTTCTTACCAGAGGATATTTTTTTCTTTTTTTTTTTTTTAGGTGAAACTATCATATATTTATATATTTATTTTTCAGAAAAAATCTATCCTAATATGGAATATGGACTCTAGATACCCAAAATGATCTCGAAAAAGAACAAAGCTAGAAGATATATATTTTCTAATTTCAAACCATATAAAGCTACAATAATTGAAACAGTGTAGTACTGTTCTAAAGGCAGATATATAAACCATTGGAGTTAAATAAAAGCCTAGAGATACATTCTTCCATATATTGTCAAGTTATTTTTGACAAGGTTTCCATGAACATTTGGTGGAGGAAATAATCTTTTAACTAAATATTGTTGAAAAATAATAATTACATGAAAAAGAATAAAGTTGGACCCTTACCTAATCCCATATACAAATATTAACTCAAAATAGATAAAAGACCTAAATATAAATCTTAAGATTTAAACAAATCAGATATCTTTTGTATTTGTATGTGTGTGGTATTGGGTGTGTGGTACTGGGGATGGAACCTATGGGTATTCTACCTCTGAGTGACACCCCCAGCTCTAAATTTTTTATTCTTTATATTATTTATTTATTTATTTATTTATTTTTGCATGTCTGGGGATGGAACCCAGGGGTGTTCGACCTCTGAGCTACATCCCCTGCCCTGTTTTTTATTCTTTATTTAGAAACAGGGTCTCATTAATAGCTGAGGCTGTCTGCGAACTGCGATCCTCTGGTCTCTGCCTCCCAAATGCTGGGGTTATAAGTGTGCGCCACCATGCTTGGCTCTTTTTTTTATTTTTTTATTGGTGCATTATAATCATACATCTCAATGGTGTACAAGATGGTAGAGGCATACATGTACATATCACTCTTTTAGCCCTTCCCACTTCCCACCACATTCCTTCCTCCCTCCTTCTTTCATGTTTGGCTTAGTGATTGATTTTCAGATGCTTGTGAATGTACATCATATATGTTAGGGAATTTCTTTCCTCCTCTTTTTTTCTTTTAAACAAAAATCCAGAGGGGTTTTTTTTTTTTTTTTTTTTTTTTTTTTTTTTTTTTTTGTACTGGGCATGGAACCCAGGGGCATTCTATCTCCAAGCAACACCCCTAGCCCTATTTTTTATTCTTTAGTTTGAAACAGGGTTTGAGTTTCAAAGGGCCTCACTAAGTAGTAGCAGACTGTCCTCAAACTGCAATCCTCCTATCTGTGCCTCCCAAATGCTGGGATTACAAGTCTAAACTACCATGCCTGGCTGTGAGGCTTTTTTTTTTTTCGGGTCTGGGGATGGAACCCAGGGGCATTTGACCTCCGAGCTATACCCCCTGCCCTATTTTTTATTATTTATTTTGAAACTGGGTCTCACTGAGTTGCAGAGGGCCTCACTAAGTAGCTGAGGCTGTCCCTGAACCGCGATCCTCCAGGTTTCAGCCTCCCGAATGCTGGGATTACAAGTGTGCGCCACCACGCCCGGTGGCTTTTTTTTTTTTAACATTTAAATAAAATCTCAGACTACAAAGTAATCTACACTCTGACCTTTTTTTTTTTTTTTTTTTTTTTTTTGTGGTACTGGGGTTCCTGGAAGCCCTTCTACTTCCGAGCTACACTCCCAGACCTATTTTTATATTTTTATTTGGAAACAGGGTCTCTTAAGCCAGAGAGGCTGGCTTTGAACCTGAATGATCCTCCTGTCTCCGCCTCCCCAACGGGGATTACAAGCGTACCACCACGCCCCCCTGACCTTATCTTTTACCATTTTCTTCTTGAAATAGTTTGCTTTAGCCACACCTCCTTTCTTTTCTTCAACTATGCCAAATTTGTTCTTGATTTAGATACTTTGCTTCATTTACCTTCTCTTACCCTGGAGCATTTCTTTCATTGATTAGCATAGTTGGCTCCTTCATGTCTTATAGGCCTTTTCACTACCTTGGAGAAATTTCACTGAGTACTATGGATAACTAAAATAGCATACTTAATCCCTGTACTATAATGATAGGTGAACTACTCTGCCCACAGGCCAAATCCAGCAGGTGGCCTGGTTTTATTCTGTCTGAGAGCTAAAAATGGTCTTTACATTTTTTTTTTGTTGTTGTTGGTGGTACTGGGGGTGGGACCCAGAGGCTTTCTACCTCCAGGCTAAACTTCCACACCTATTTTCTATTTTATTTGGAAACAGGGTCTCACTAAGTTGCTGAGAGCCTCACTAAGTATCTGAGGGTGGCTTTTTTTTTTTTTTTTTTTTTTTTTTGGTGGTACTAAGGGTGGAACCCAGAGGCTTTCTACCTCCGGGCTATACTCCCAGACCTTTTTTATATTTTATTTGGAAACAGGGTCTCGCTAAGTTGCTGAAAGCCTTACTAAGTAGCTGAGGGTGGCTTTGAACCTGTGTGATCCTCCTGTCTCAGCCTCCCAAGTGTGGGGATTACAAGTGTACACCACCACGCCTGGCTGGTCTTCACATTTTTAAAGTTTTAAACCAAATACAACTCCCCCCCCAAAAAAAAAAAAAAATTCTGAATATGGGAAAGTGCTTCATGTGGTCTGCAAATCCTAAAATACTATCAGCCCCTTTATAGAAAAAGTACTTACAAGTATCTAAAATTATTTTGTTTTCTTGGTATTTTTTTTCTCTCCTCAGAATGCTTGCTTGTTAGTCTTGGAGTGTTGGATTTTCTGGAATGAAGTAATTGAGCAACAATAGTTAATAAAAAATTAGAATCATTATTAAAAGATCAGAAATTCAGGAGAGATAAAAAATGGTAGTAGGAATAGAGACTAGAGTATGCAAGACTTGTCCAAAAGTAGAGAAGAAGAGGTGGATTATTTAAAGATGTATTGCTCAGCTGGGAGCAGTGAGGAATGCCTGTAATCCCAGTACTTAGGAGGCTGAGGCAGGAGGATTGCAGGTTCTGGCTTCAACAACTTAGTGAGACCTTGTTTAAAAATAAAAAGTAATTGGGCGTGGTGGTGCACACTTGTAATCCCAGCATTTGGGAGGTGGAGACTAGAGGTTTGAGGTTTGCAGACAGCCTCAGCTACTTAGTGAGGCTCTTCCCCATTCAGTGAGATTCTTTTTCAAAAAATAAAGAATCAAAAATAGGGCTGGGGATGTAGCTCAGAGGTAGAATGCCCCTGGGTTCCATCCCCAGTACTGCCAAAAAAAAAAAAAGTGAACAGGGCTGGGAGTATAGCTTGGAGGTAGAATGCCTCTTAGTTCAACCTCCAGTACAACAAAATAAAAACAAAACAAAAAGGGATCTATTGTTCACATGACTCTGAAAGCCACTCTGAATCACAAATATATTGAGATTCAAATCTGAGGTTGCTTTTTTTTTTTTGGTGGTATTGGGGGTGGAACCCAGGGGCTTTCTACCTCTGGGCTATACTCCCAGACCTATTTTCTATTTTATTTGGAAACAGGATCTCACTAAGTTGCTGAGAGCCTCACTAAGTAACTGAGGCTGGCTTTGAACCTGTGCTATCCTCCTGTCTCAGCCTACCTTAGTGCGGGGATTACAAGTGTGCGCCACCACGCCCAGCCTCAAATCTGAGTTTATAAAGTATTTCTGTAAAATTCTTGAGGTGATTAGGAGTATGGACATCTGAAAAGCCACTAAATACCTGAAAAATGTCACATTATGAATGCATGTGTTACATAGACAAAGTGGTTGAGTTGAAAGATATTCTTAGAGCCAGGCATGGTGGCACACTCTTGTAATCCCAGCATTTGGGAGGCTGAGATAGGAGGATTGAGGTTTGCAGACAGCCTCAGCTACTACTTAGTTATATTAGGTCCTTTGCAACTCAGTGAGACCCTGCTTCAAAATAAAGAATAAAAAATAGGGCTGGGGGTGTAGCATGGAGGTAGAATGCCCTGGGTACCACAAAAAGAATCCCCAGTACCACAAAAAGAAAAAAAAAAAAAAAAAAAAAGGAAAGATATTTTTAGGCCATCCTCCCAATGTATGTATTGTACTGTATTCTTTTTCATAAGCTTAAGAATATGGTGAGTGGAATTGAATATTAGTATTTTGATCTGCATTTTATGGCCTTGAGGATATCTGTCTTGTCAGTAAGACTTCCAAAATGTGCAGACATTTGTGCAGGTTATAAGTGCATTAATTCATAGGTGTGCTGTCCCCATCTCTGATTTTTATGATGAATCAAAAGATGTGTTAGCTGGGTGCAGTGGTGCACGCTTGTAATCCCAGTACTTGGGAGGCTGAGAAAGGCAGATCATGGGTTTGTGGCCAGGCCCAGCTACTTAGTGAGACTCTCAGCAACTTATTTAGACCCTATTTCCAAATAAAATATAAAATAGGTCTGGGAGTGTGCACACACACACACACACACACACACACACACACACACACACACACAGTGTTTAAGACAAAGTGCTTAAGTAAAGAGTATCCTGGAATTATCTGAAGGGATAATACTTTATGAATATGTAAGTTAAATAGAAATAAGCTGGGCATGGTGGCATCCCAGTACTTGGGAGGCTGAGACGGGAGGATTGCAGTTTGTGGACAGCCTCAACTACTATTTAGGCCCTTTGCAAGTCAGCGAGACCCTGTTTCAAAATAAAGAATAAAAATAGGTCTGGGGGTATAGTGTATAGCTCATAGTTACAATGCTCCTCAGTTCCATTCCCAGTATTACAAAAACAAAAAAAAAATAAAAAACACAGTTTTGTTTTTCTTTGTGCCCTGACTCTGTAACTCCCTCTCCCCTAAAGATAACCATATTTTTGATGTTTATAACCATAGATTTGTTTTATCTGTTTATGAATTTCACATAAACAGGATAACTTAGTATGTGCTTTTCATATCTGACTTTTTTTACTTTTTTTTTTTTTTTGCGATGCTGGGGATGGAAACCAGGACCATTCTACCTCTGAACTATACCCCCAGCCCTGTTTTTTATTCTTTATTTTGAAACAGGGTCTCACTGAGTTTCAAAGGACCTCACTAAGTAGTTGAGGCTGTATGTGAACCATAATCCTCCTGTCTTAGCCTCCTGAATGCTGGAATTACACGTGTACATCACCATGCCAAGCTCAACATTATGTTTTTGTGATATTTACACTGTGTCTATCAGTAGTTCTCTTTGGATTGCTGTATTGTATTACATTTATCATTTCTGTTGTTGATGGACATTTTGATTTTCATTTTTTTGCTTTTATGAGTTAACTAGCAATGATCATTCTTATACCTATTCTTCAGTGAACATAGGCCATCTTAACAGAGGTTTGATACTCTCTCACTGTGATTTTGATTTGAATTTCTCTGGTGACTTAATATTGTATTAGTTTAGCTATTACTGTTTAACAACTTCAAAATCTCTAGTGGCCATAACACTAAGTATTTTTTCTTGGTTATGAATTTATGGGTCAGCTAGGGCAGCAGCTGTAGTCCATGTGAGACCCTGCTTCAAAATAAAAAATTAAATCAGGCTGGGAGTGTAGTTCAGAGGTTGAGTACCCCTGGGTTAAAAAAAAAAGGTCATAGAAAATAGATGCTCTTGGATTGGCAGAATAAATATTATCACAATGGCCATTCTACCAAAAGTGATAAACAGATCCACTGCAGTCCCTATCCAAATACCAATGTTATTCTTCACAGAGCTAGAAAAATAAGTCCTAAATTTTATATGGAAAACCAAAAGACACAGAACAGCCAAAACAGTTCTCAGCAATAAGAACCATGCAGAAGTCATCAAGTTACCTGACTTCAAATTATACTACAGAGCTATAGTAATAAAAACAGCATGGCACTTTTACAAAAGAGACACATAGGCCTGTGAAACAGAATAAAAGACACAGAAACAAAACCACACACTTATTGCCAATTGATTTTTTGACAAAGGTACCAAAAATATGTTGGACAAAGGACAGCCTTTTCAACAGATGGTGTTGGGAAAAATGGTTATTCATTTGTAGAAGAATGGAATTAAATTCCAACCTCCCAACCTGCACAAGAGTAGAGTCAAGATAAATCAAAGACTTCAAAATTAGACCAGAGACTTTGAAATTACTAGAGGAGGGCAGAGGAGTAACATTCCAATGTATTGGCACAGGTAGGAACTTCCTTAATAAGACCTCCAAAGCTAAGAAAATTAGAACAAGAATTAATAAATGAATGGCATTAAATGAAAAAGTTTCTGTTCATTAAAGGAAACCATCAAGAATCTAAAGAGAGAGCCCAGAAAATGGGAGATTTTTGCCAGCTACTCCTCTGATAGAGGACTAATATCTAGAATATACAAAGAACTTAAAAGACTGAATACTAAAAACAAAACAAAAATAACTTAAGAATTTAGAAGTTGAACTAAATAGAGATTTCACAAAAGAAGAAATACAAATGGCCTATAAATAGGTAAAAAAAAAAACTTAGTTCAATATCATTTGTAGTCAGGGAAATGCAATTCAAAACTTCACCAAGGTTCCCTCCAACCCCAATTAGAACGGCAGTTATCAAGAATTTAAAAAGCAAATGCTAGTGATGGTATGGAAAAATAGATCCTCTTATACACTGTTGGTGTGGTTGCAAATTACTATAAACACTATGGAAGTCAGTGTAGAGCTTCCTCAGAAAATTGGGAATGGATCTACCATATAATCCAAAGGTACTGAAATCAGAATATTACAGTGATACATGCATACCCATGTTTATAGTTGCACAGTTCACAGTAGCTAAATCATGGAAGCATCGTAGGTGTCTATTAACAGATGGATGGATTACAAAATTATAGAATATACACACAATAGAATTGTACTTGGCATTAAACAACCAAATTAAAGCTGCCATAGTGGTATTTATTTGTAATCCCAGTACTTGGGAGACAGACAGGAGGATCACAGGTTCAAGGACATCCTCAGCAAGTAGTGAGACTGTCATCAACCCAGTGAGACCCTGTTTCAAAATAAAAATGGGATTGGGGGTATAGCTTAGAGGTAGCATGCCCCTGGGCTCAATCCCCAGTACCAAAAAACAAAACAAAAAACAAAACAAAATTATGTTATTTGTCAGGAAATGAATGGGCCTGCAGAATATTATGTTAAGTAAGATTAGCTAGTCACAGAAAGTGAAGGGTCATATATTTTCTCTTATATGTGGAAGTTAGGGGAGAAATTGGAATAAAAGAGAGACTTTAGGTAAAGAGAAGCCCCAGTGGAGTGATGGAAGGGGGTCTGAAGGATGATGGTGGTGGAGAGGGTAAGAGGGAGAATTAAAGGGTAGGAAGGAAACATTCCCACTGATACTATGTACATATGTGAAATTACCGATGCCAATATTAATAATATGTATGTGGAAGGGAAAGGAGCGGGGAGGGGAAGCAACCAGGAGGAGCTCACATGCTTTGGGCATGTATGGCCCTATCACTTTGAACTGCATTATGATGTGAGACGACAGTGTGCCAATAAAAGTGTGTATGTATGTATATGCATATAAATAACCTTTGGAAATTGATAAAAGAGCAAAAGAAAAGCCAGGCATGGTAGTGCATTCTTGTAACTCTAATACTTGGGATACTAAAACAAGAGGACAAGAGGCCAACTTCAGCAATTTAGGGAGACTGTGTTTCAAAACAAAAAGGACTTGAGGTAAAATTGGTGGGAACAATGCTTCTGGGTTCAATCACTATTACCACCATAACCAGAAAAAAAAAAAAGAAATTTACATAAACAATTGAACCTAGGGGCTATCACACATGTTAGGCCAGCACTTTACCACTGAGCTATACTCCAGGCCCTCTTTAATATATTTTTTGAAAATTAAATTTTTTTTCACACCCGGCCTGAAAATTAAAATTAACACACATATAAAGAGCACTACATTGAAAATGTTTACCCATTTATACATGTTTTTAACTGAGCTTTTTTTTTTTTTTTTTTTAACGGGTCTGGAACCCAGGGGCATTCTACCTCTGAGCTATACCCCCTGCCCTATTTTTTTAATTCTTTTTATTTTGGAACAGGGTCTCACTAAGTTGCAGAGGGCTTCACTAAGTAGCTGAGGCTGTCCATGAACCGCGAACCTTCGGTCTCAGCCTCCTGAATATTGGGATTACAAGTGTGCGCCACCATGCCCAGCTCTTGTTTTATTTTTTTCACCACACTGTCCACCTATAATTATCTCCTCTTTCAGTCCAGTGAATAACATCATAAATTGGCCTACTCTGAGCCACACCCAACTTTACCACATGAGCTGTCTTACCACATTGGTTGCCTCTGCTAGGATATACTTTTTAAGTGACTTCATGGGGATATGAAATAAAAAGAATACTAAATAATTTTCTTATAAAAGATATAGTAGGCCGGGCGTGACGGTGCACGCTTGTAATCCCCGCGCTTGGGAGGCGGAGACAGGAGGATTGCGCAGGTTTGAAGCCAGCGGCGCAGGCTTAAGAGACTCTGTTTCCAAATAAAAAAATATAAAATAGGTCTGGGAGTGTAGCCCAGAAATAGAAGGGCTTCCAGGAACCCCAGTACCACCAAAAAAACAAAAAAGATATAGTAAGTTGGACATGGTGGATCATGCCTATAATCCCAGTATTTAAGAGGCTAAAACAGGAGGATCCCAAATTATAGGGCAGCCTGGGGAATTAATTAATTAATTTATTTGCGGTAGTGGGGATGGAACCCAAGTGCATTCTACCTCTGAGTTACAACCCAGCCCTATTTTTTATTCTTTATTTGGAAATAAAGCTTACAGTTGCTGAGAGCCTTATTAGGTAGCTGAGGCTAGCTTCAAACCTATGCAATCCTCCTGTCTCAGCCTCCCAAGTGCAGGGATTACAAGTATGTGCCACCACGCCCAGTTGGCTTAATTCTTTATTTGCATTGTTTTATTTCGGCAATTATCCCCACATCATTTTCAAGTAAATACTTTTATTTTTTGTTGACTTAAAGTATCATCTTTATCATAAAATGATTTCTCACAGATCTTTTTGCTTTTTAGGTCTGAATTTTCTTATTTAAAAGTAAAAGGTAATAGTTTATTCCTTCTCCCAGAAAATTGGTATTCAGCATAAATGAAATAGCTTATGCCAAGCTTATTTTTTTATTTTTGGTGGTACTGGGGTTCCTGGAAGCCCTTCTACCTCCAGGCTACACTCCCAGACCTATTTTATATTATTTTTATTTGGAAACAGGGTCTCCTAACCCAGCACCCGCGCGACTGGCTTCGAACCTGCGCGATCCTGTCTCCGCCTTCCAAGCACGGGGATTACAAGTGTGTGCCACCACGCCCGGCATGCCAAGCTTATTTTTGGTGAGAATTGTAAAGGGAATAATTGAGGATCTCCTAAAAGTCTATTTTTTTTTTTTTTTGGTGGTACTGGGGATGGAATCCAGGGGCCTTCTACCTCTGGGCTACACTCCCAGACCTATTTTATATATTTATTTGGAAACAGGGTCTCTTAAGCCAGCGCGGCTGGCTTTGAACCTGCACGATCCTCCTGTCTCAGCCTCCCAAGCGCGGGGATTACAAGCGTGCGCCACCACGCCCGGCTTAAAAGTCTAATTTTTAACATATTCACACCTTTCAATGCAGTTTTTTTTCCTGACATTATACATCCCTCTTCATATCTCTGTAGGTTGCCTTTACAGGTATTTCTCATTATCCAAATCAACTTAATTCTTATTTTGCACAATTAATTTAGATGTCAGGAATTACTATTTATTTGAATCTACTTGTTTTCTCAGGTTTGGATAGAAAAACAACAAGAGTGAAGGAAATAACTGGAAGTTTATGTGTATATGGCTCTTTAAGATGGTTAGATTTTTGGAAATCAAGAATTTGGATAATACAGGATGCTTATATTCTTAAAGGATATTACATGGAATTGCCACTTGTTGCTTGATTATAGAGAAGAGGCATATACCTTAAAATGGCACAGTGAGTTCTAGGTGTGGGTGCGCAAGGTTGTAATCCCCGCTTTTGGGAGTCTGAGACAGGAGGATCACACAGGTTCGAAGCAGCCTCAGCTACTGAGTGAGGCTCTCAGCAACTTAGTGAGACTCTGTTTCCAAATAAATTATAAAATAGGTCTGGGAGTATAGCCCGGAGGTAGAAAAGTTTCTGGGTTCCACTCCAAGTACACACACACACACACACACACACACACACACACACACACACACACGGCACTGTGAATAGAAATAAATTGATTGGTGTACTTATCAAATTTCGTGGTTGAGCTTATTTAAGGCACAGCTGGATTCACTGGCCCAAATGTGTTGATAAGGTATTGTTTGGTTTCATTTTCTTTTATTGTAGAGAGGCATCTGTGAAGTAAGAGAAGATGGATGCCAGCAGCTCTAGATTTATATATTTCTAGCTTAGCAGTCCTAGTGGGGAAAATGCTATTTTTTTCCAATAGTCATAGCAAAAGTTGCAGTATAGATTCCAGTGATCAGCTATTCTGGCTAGGAGAATGAAATAAGCAGATTGGTTTGTACTGGGTCTCAAGTAATTTCCCTTTATCTGGATTGAGGTCAGTTCACTCAAACTATTGCCAGTTGAAAGGGAGAAGAGACCAATTTTTGAAGAAAAACACAGTACTTACTGGGCCGGTGAGTCTGATATGCCTTTGCTATTGTGTCATGAGAATAAATGTCTCCCATCACCTTTCTTTAGTTGAAATCTGCAAAATCTTCTCTTTCATTACCTAATTGGTTTTTACTCTAAAATGCTACTATAAGGTAAACCATGGGATACTGTATCTTACCCAGCAATGAGGATCAGCTGACATGCAACCTTGTCACATCATACCTTAACATGTTTCTTTACTTGTTTTCTTTCTTCCCTTTAGTTCTTTCAGCCAAAGAAATATTTTTTCCTTTTTCCTTTCTAAGAGCCATCTACCTTTAATCTGCACCTGATCTTAGCCAAAAGGCCAAGAAGCGATTCTACCTTTAATCTGAATTTCATTTAGTTTTGGTTAACAGAGGGCATTGGTTCGTCACTTTATCTTTTTCTTCAGTTTTCAATTTTTGTTTCTCTACTTTATCCTTTTTATAATTATACAGTTGTGTTCCCAAGCCACCTGATGAATACGTATTTAACTCTCATGCTTTTCCTTCTTTTTTTTTCTTCTCTCTCTCTCTCTCTCTTTGCAGTACTGGAGATGGAGCCCAGGGGCATTCTACCTCCGAGTTATACCTGCAGCCCTACTTTTTTATTCTTTCTTTTTTTTTTTGAAATAGGTCTCACCTGAGTTGCAAAGGGCTCCCTCACTAAGTAGTTGAGGCTGGCTGTGAACCCAGATCCTCCGGTCTCAGCCTCCCGAATGCTGGGATTACAAGCATGCGCCACCACACCCAGCTCCTTTTTTTAAATAGCAGATTTGATCCCACTTGCTAGTGTGTTTACTTGCCGTTCTGTCACTTTTGTCTAGCTTCCTACAGTCTTTTTCTATTTCCTTCTCTACAAGGCCACTAGTGATATTCAGAGACCTTTGTCTCAAGCCTGAACCTATTATAATAGTATGTAAAGGCTAAAAGGGACTTAAAGGATATTTAACTCAACTTTCCCCCTCCTGTTTTGCTTGGTATTTTGATTATGCCAACTTTATTTTATATACTTAAAGGGTATTATATAGAAAGGGATTACACGCTTGTGCCGCCCCCTCCAGTCAAATATATTTAGTTTTAAAACTGCTTGTTTTCCATTATTCTATCTGTTCTGCCTCCTTTCTTAACCTTCTTTTGAATTTTATTCAAATTTTACACTCTTCTAGTTGTAAAGTCACCTCCCCCCACTTTTTAGTGACAAGTTGGCAAACTTTCTGTAAAAGGTCATATAGTAAAAATTTCTGGCATTGTAGACCACTTTCATAGCTAGTCAAGTCTGCATTGTAAGTGCAAAAGCATTCATAAATAATAGGTAAAGGAGTCAGGTGTGGTGGCGCATGCTTGTAATCCCAGTACTCAGGAGGCCGAGACATGAAGATCACACAGGTTCGAAGCCAGCCTCAACTACTTAGTCCCTGTTTCCAAATAAAACATAAAATAGGTCTGGGAGTGTAATCCAGAGGTTGAAGGCCCCTGGATTCCATCTCCAGTATCACTACAACAAAAAAAAAAAAAAAAAAAGAAAGAAAGAAAAAGAAAAAGGAATGGAAAAAAAGAGATAACAAGTAAAGGGATGATTTGCAAATAGAAGAGTGTATGATGTCATCTAGATAGAAGAACATTGGGTTGAGGCCAGAACCTTAGAAAGTATTTTTACTTTTAAAAAATGAGATAGTTAGGCCGGGCGTGGTGGCACACACTTGTAATCCCCGTGCTTGGGATGCGGAGACAGGAGGATCGCGCAGGTTCGAAGCCAGCTGCGCTGGCTTAAGAGACCCTGTTTCAAAAATATAAAATAGGTCCGGGAGTGTAGCCCGGAGGTAGAAGGGCTTCCAGGAACCCCAGTACCACCTAAATAAATAAATAAATGAATGAATAAAATAAAATGAGATAGTTGGAAAAGAACCATTAAGAGTAATTCAGGAAAAGATGACAAGAAATGTAATTGTCATATGTGGACAGTTTCAAGAATGATTATCTGCCTGCCTCTGTCAAATGCTATTTTGTGTTGTGTTAAGATGAAGATTAATAATAGGCCTCAGATTTGACGACTCTGTAGTAATTGGTGATCATTTCAAAGAGCATTGTCAGTAGTTTGTAATGGGAAGAATGGTAAGGGAGCAGAGAGTGGGTTCCCAAATACTTGGAAATACAGTAATTCCCAAATACTATTCTCTGGACCAGCAATACCAGAATTGTCTGGGTTTTTCTGAATCAAAACTTGTAATTGGGCATGAAATATACTTTTTTATTTTTATTTATTTATTTATTTTTTGCAGGTCTGGGGATAGAACCCAGGAGCATTCGACCTCCAGCCCTATTTTTTATTCTTTATTTTGAAACAGGGTCTCACTAAGTTGCAGAGGGCCTCAGTAAGTAGCTGAGGCTTTCCGCAAATTGCAATCCTCAGGTCTCAGTCTCCTAGATGCTGGGATTACAAGCATGTGCCACCACGCCCAACTGGAAATATATCTTTTAAAGAAGCTTCTCACATGATTCGGATAAATGGACATGCTTGGAAATTACAAATACAGATTTTTAAAAGCAGCTTAGCAGGGGTTAATTTATCATTAAGATGAATTTGTCAGTTATATTTTTCAGCAAAAAAAATTTTTTTTCAGTACTGGGGATTGAACCCAGGGGCATTCTACCTCAGAGCTATACCCCCAGTCCTATTTTTTATTCTTTATTTTGAAACAGGTTCTCACTAAGTTGTGGAGGGCTTCACTAAGTAGCTGAGGCTGGCTTCAAACTTGTAATTTTTCCAAGTACTGGAATTACAAGCAAACCTGCGGTCTTCCCAAGTACTGGGATTACAAGCATGTACCACCATGCTTGGCTCAAAATATTTTTTTATTTATTTACTTATTTATTTATTTATTTATTTATTTATTTTTGTAGTACTGGGGATTGAACTCAAGGGGTGTTCTACTATTGAGCTATACCCCCAGCCCAATTTTATTTCTTACTTAGAAACAGAGTCTCACTAGGCTGATGAGAATCTGCTGAGACTGTCCTTGAATCTGTGATCCTCTGTCTCAGCCTTTACCTTTTAATTACACCTCCAGCCCTATTGTATCTTTTATTAGGAAACAGGGTCTCACTAAGTTGCTGTGGCTGCCCTGGAACCTAAAATCCTCCTGTTTCAGCCTCCCAAGTACTAGGATTACAAGCATGCACCACCATACCCATCTTTCAAAATCCATCCATCCTTCCTTCCTTCCTTCCTTCCTTCCTTCCTTCCTTCCTTCCTTCCTCCCTCCCTCCCTTCCTTCCTCTTTCTCTTTCTTTCTTTCTGGAACTGGGGATGGAACCCAGGGGCATTCTACCTCTGAGCTACACCCGCAGCACTATTTTTTATTCTTTATTTTGAAACCATCTCAGGAAGTTGCAGAGGGTATCAGTAAGTAGCTGAGGCTGGCCAGGAACTTCCAAGTACTGGGAGTAGGAGAGTGCGCCACCACACTTGGCTTCAAAATCTTTTTTTTTTTTTTTGCAATACAGGGGATGGAGCCTGGGGGCATTCTACCTTTGAGCTACACCCCCAGTCATATTTTTTATTCATTTATTTATTTATTTTGCGGTACCAGGGATGGAACCCAGGAGCATTTTACCTCTGAGCCACACCCCCAGCCTTATTTTTTATTCTTTATTTTGAAGCAGGGTCTCTCTGAGTTGCAAAGGTCCTCACTAAGTAGCCAAGACTGTCTGTGAACTGTGATCCTCCTGTCTCAGCCTTCCAAATGCTGGCAGTACAAGTGTGCACCACCATGTCCAGCTCAAAATCTTTTTAAAAATACAAACCAAAGACAGATAAAACAACAAGAAGAACAAAAAAGAAAACCAAATTGACATAAGTAGTAAAAAAAAAAAAGTGTAAATTTCTGTTTCAGAAAGATAATAGAACACTATTCATTGAATGGGGTTGTTTTGAGACCTTCAGGTAAAGCAGCTGAAGTTTTGATTTCTTGGAGGTAATGGAGAGGTATAATTGGAGTTGGGCTTATTGTTGGATATCTTGGGACAGGACAGAAAAAGAGTTCTGAGTTTAGTCCTGTGGTTGCCTTATACAACCATTGTTGTTCAGTGCATCTAGAGTAGTACAGGGCATAGCCTCCATGGCTATAAGAAGTAGCTTTGCTACTGATTGTTGCCAGAAACCATAGCTTATATGAAGCCATATTTCTAGGGATTCAGGAGAACACATAGTTTTACATCTTGGAATGTACTACTCAGGGTATTTCCACACTGTTCTCCTGATTTGAATCAAAATAAATATAAGAAAATCTTTTCTGAAATAATTGGAGAAAACTGAATACTGATTAATATAAAATCATTTAAGTTGGAAGTAGTGGCACATGCTGAAATCCCAGCTGCTTGGGAGGCTGAGGCAGGAGGATTGCAAGTTTTGGCCATCCAGGACAACATAATGTGAGACCCTGTCTGAAAAAAAAATTATAAAGTTTTTATTATGGTAGTGTTGGTATAAATAAGTAATGAGAAAATTCCCTGTGTTTTTAGGGGGAAAAAAGTATACCTGCAAAGATAAATCTCACATATGAGGCTATCTGATGCTAAGAAAAATACAAAATAAAGTCAACCATCAGAAGAGCAATTCAGAGCCACGTGTGGTTGCACACACTTGTAATCCCAATACCTGGCAGGCCGAGACAGGAAGATTGCAGGTTTGCACTCAGCCTCAGCAACCTTGTGAATCCCTCTGCCACTTAGTGAGACCCTGTTTGAAAAAAAAATAGGGTGGGGGTATAGCTCAGAGGTAGAATGTCCCTGAGTTCAATCCCTGGTATCACAAAAGAAAATTATAAAAGAGCAATTTAATCTGGATGACATTACAATGTTTGAACAGTATTAATATATAGTTAGATTTCAGAGAGATGTGAGGAGTACTACCCTTAAATCTCATGAAATTTAAATAGATGAGAAAGAAGATCAAGTGGTTATGAAATTGACAGACATTTTAGCTGGGCTTTGTGATGCACGCTTGTAATCCCAGCACTTGGGAGGTTGAGACAGGGGGATCGCACAGGTTCGAAGCCAGCCTCAGCTACTTAGGCTCTCAACAACTTAGTGAGACCCTGTTTCCAAATAAAATATAAAATATGTCTGGGAGTATAACCCGAAGGAAGAAAAGTTCCTGGCTTCCACCCCAGTACCACACACACACACACACACACACAAGAATTTGACAGAAGTTTTAGATGTAAAAGAAGCAGTTATTGGAATTTAGCAAAACCTATAATTGTGTTCATGAGTGGGAAAAGTCAATAAGATTATCATTGCTTTTTTTTTTTTTTTGTAGTACTGGAGATGGAACCCAGGGGCAGTGTCTACCTCTGAGCAACATCCCTACCCCTATTTTTTCTTTTTTTTTTTTTGGTGGTACTGGGGTTCCTGGAAACCCTTCTACCTCCGGGCTATACTCCCAGACCTGTATATTTTTATATTTTTGAAACAGGGCCTCTTATGCCAGCGTGGCTGGCTTTGAACCTGCACGATCCTCCTGTCTCTGCCTCCCAAGCGCGGGGATTACAAGTGTGTGCCACCACGCCTGGCCCCTATTTTTTATTCTTTATTTTGAAACAGGATCTGAGTTGCAAAGGGCCTAAATAGCTGAGGCTCTCCACAAACCGCGATCATCCTGTCTTAGCCTCCCAAATGCTGGGATTACAAATGAGTGCCACCACACTCAGCTATATTATCATACCTTAATCTTACTATTTGGGAAGTTTAGAAAGGAGGATCTCAGGTTCAGGACCAGCTTTAGCAATTTAGTAAGTCTTTTACCAACTTAGTGAAGCCTTGTTTCAAAATAAAGAATAAAATAGGGCTGGGGATGTGGCTCAGAGGTAGAATGCCCTTGGATTCGATTTCCAGTATCCCCCCAAAAATCAGAGGTACCATTTTTTCTAATATTAATTTATTAAAAAAATGCAGCCATCAAAATGCCACTATGTCCTGGGCATGGTGGTGCACGCTTGTAATCCCAGCATGTGGGAGGCTGAGACAGGAGGATCGTGGTTTGGGGACAGCCTCAAATACTTAGTGAGGTCCTCTGCAACTCAGTGAGATCCTGTTTCAAAATAAATAGGGATGAGGGTGTAGCTCAAAGGTAGAATGCCCCTGGGTTCCATCCCCAGTACTGAAAAAAAAAAAAAAAAAGCTCCACTATGTAAGCTGGACATTGTGCATATTTGTAATTCAGTTCTTGGGAGGCTAAGACAGGAGGACCTCAGGTTTGAGACTAGCCTCAGCAACGTAGTGTGGCCCTCTGCAACTTAGTGAGACCCTATATCTAAATAAAAGAATAAAATAGGGCTGGGGATGTAGTTTAGTGGTAGAATGCCCCTGGCTTCAGTCTCCAGCACCAAAACAAAACAAAACAAAAAAAACCCCCACAAAAAACTAGTTTTTTTCATGGTAATTAATATGCTTATGTATCAGAGTTTACTATAGAGCTGTGTTAAGATAGGCTCAGAGGTGGACAAATAGAGTAGTGGAACTTAGAACACCTTGATAAGTGCATGGAATTTGTTACATGGCAAAGGTGGCATTATTAATCAGTGGGAGAGAGTAGGCCAGTAAAATAGCTGCTGGTTTAATTGCTGATCTGATTTGGAGTGAAAAAATTAAGAGCTTGGTCTTACAGCATCCTGAAAATAGATTTTATGTGAATTAAAGACCTGAAAAATAATAACTAACATAAGCCTTTTATTTTTTTTTATATATTTTTTTTGGTGGTACTGGGGTTCCTGGAAGCCCTTCTACCTCCGGGCTACACTCCCAGACCTATTTTTACATTTTTATTTGGAAACAGGGTCTCCTAAGCCAGCTCGCGCGGCTGGCTTCGAACCTGTGCAATCCTCCTGTCTCTGCCTCCCAAGCGCTGGGATTACAAGCGTGCGCCACCACGCCCGGCAACATAAGCCTTTTAGAAGAACATGTAGCATAATAACTTTATGTTCTCAACATAAGGAAGGATTTTTGAATACTACCAGGAGATAATACCATGTAAGCTTTTAGAGCCAGTCTACTTGCTTTAAATACTAATTTTTTTTTTTTTTGTGGGTCTGAGGATGAAACCCAGGGGCATTTGACCTCTGAGCTACACCCCTGCCCTATTTTTTATTCTTTATTTTGAAACAGGGTCTCGCTGAGTTGTGGAGGGCCTCACTAAGCAGCTGAGGCTGTCCGCAAACCGTGATCCTCCGGTCTCAGCCTCCCGAATGCTGGGATTACAAGCGTGTGCCACCACGCCCGGCTTAAATATTAATTTTATCACATTCTGGTTATAACTTTGAAAAGTTATATAATCTTTCTGTATTTTTTTATTTGTAAAGTAAGGATGACAATAGTAAAAACAACTCTCAGAAAGGAATTGTGAAGATTAAATGAAATAACTCACATAAAATACTTAGAAAAGTGACAAGTATAAGTAAGCATGCATTGAGTTAACTCCAGTTGTTAATGTTGTTTTCTAAAAACAAAACAAAACAAAAAAGCCAGGTGCAGTGGCATGTACCTGTAATCCCAGCTACTTGGGAAGATGATTTGGGAGGACCTGAGGTTTTGGCCAGTGTGAGCAATTTATTGAGACTGTTGTCTAAGACAACAAATGCTCAGTAGTAGAGATTTACCTAACCCGTGTGAGGCCCCAGCTTTGATTCCAGTACCACAGGGAAAAAAGAAACAAACTCTAAGCTGTAAAGGATCAACAAATTTGACTATTAAATATAAAAATATGCCGGGCGTGGTGATGCATGCTTGTAGTCCCCGCGCTTGGGAGGCGGAGACAGGAGGATCGCGCTGGTTCGGAGCCAGCCTCGCTGGCTTAAGAGACCCTGTTTCCAAATTATAAAATAGGTCTGGGAGTGTAGCCCAGTGGTAGAAGGGCTTCCAGGAACCCCAGTACCACCAAAAAAAAAAAAAAAAAAAAAAAAAAATATATATATATATATATATATATATATATATATATATGAAAAGGCACTGTAAATAAAAAAGACTTAACTTTTTTTTTTTGGTGGTGGTACTGGGGGTGTAATCCAGAGGCTTTCTACCTCTGGGCTATACTCCCAGACCTATTTTATATTTTATTTGGAAACAGGGTCTCACTAAGTTGCTGAGAGCCTCACTAAGTAGCTGAGGCTGGCTTTGAACCTGTGTGATCCTTCTGTCTCAGCCTCCCAAACGCGGGGATTATAAGCGTGCGCCACCACGCCCGGCAAGACTTAACATTTTAATGTACACCAGACTTTTAGTTTTTAAGTAAAACAAAATCAACTGAAAATGTTAAAATCTAAGATTTGAATATGAGATCATTCAAATTGATAAGGAATAGACAACTCATAAAGGAAGAAGAATAAAATGAATGAGCAACATAGCACAGTTGGCAAATGAGAGGATCAGAGTTGACCGTTCTTAGTAGTAATCAGGGAGATGCAATTTTAAGTATAAAGTAACCTTTTTGTACTTTAGATTTGTAGAAACTCAGGTCTGACAATAGAAATTTTTTGTAAGGAGGTTTAAAATCTGAACTTATTCTATACTTACTTGAAATAGTTGTACAACCATTTTAAAGAGCATTTTTGTTAATATCTGATAAAATTGATATTTTGCTTAATAGTTTAGGTTCATTAGTGAAAATGAAATTGTTCCCACTTGAGCAAAAGTATAAAACAGTTTAATAGAGAAAATAAGTCACATGAAAATGCCACTTCAATATACAAAAGCAATCAGGGTTGTAGAAGCATGTAAAATCACAAGAAAAAGCTATATACATCACCAGGCCAGGGAGAGCATCAGCATCTAGAGTCAACTGGGAGGTCACATCAGGAGTCCTGGTCAGAACAGATTGGCCTCAGGCAGCGTGTCCACTCCGTGGGTGGGACCTCAGAGAAGTGCTTCTGCTCTCCTTTTATGGGGACAGCTGCCTGTACTTTGTGTGAACCAGCAGAGGTAAGCCTTATGTCTGTGGGCTTAACGTGGTCAGCCTTGGGCTGGCAGCCAAATATCTAGTTAAGCCAGTTTTCCTCTAAGGTCTTGGTCTTTTAAGGTCTGGTAAACAGGTTGATGTATTAAGTGGTACAGCACAAAGTAATACACCCAGGCAGCAAAACAATCAGTATATCTAGTAGCAAACAAAGTAGTCCATCTTGTAGCAAAAGGGTATAATGACCTTCCCATCCCTAAAAGCAAGTGGAGAAGTTAAGGGATAGCATTGGAGGTATCCTAGTGTTCACAAGAAAGACAGTATGTTGACAAACTGTGGTAGAATCATGCAATGGGATATATTATTTGGCAGTTACTGAACTTTAACAACATTCATTAATATTCCAAAATGGAAAAAATGATATTAAAGTGAGAAGTGGATTGTTAAGTACAGTGTGACATTTCTTAAAGCTGAAAAAAAAATCAAGATAGTATTAAATATAATTAATATTCACACAGGTAATAAAAGTAAAAAGGTATATATGTGAATAAGACCAACTTTAATAAAGTGGTTTACCTGCAGAGTAAACAGGGGAGCTTTAATTGTGTCCTTAAGTTGTATTTGTTTATAAAAATGATATTGAGCAAGTATAGCAGTTTTCTTTTTTTTTTATTTTGTGGGTCTGGGGATCAAATTCAGGGGCATTCCACCTCTGAGCTATACCTCCTGCCCTATTTTTGTATTCTTTATTTTGAAAAGGGTCTCACTGAGTTGCAGAAGGCCTCACTAAGTAGCTGAGGCTGTCCACGAACCGCGATCCTCCAGTCTCAGCCTCCCAAATCATGGGATTACAAGCATGTGCCACCACGCCCGGCTGCAAGTATAGCAGTTTTCAAACTTGTTGAGAATTTTAAAAATTTTTTTTATTGGTGCACTGTATTCATACATCATAATGGCATAAAGAAAATACTTTTGTAGACATACATGCACACATCGCTCAGTTAGCCCCTACCCAATCCCCACCCCGTTCCCTCCCCATCCCTCCTTCCCATGCTTCGCTTAGTGGTTTACAACTAGTTTTATAGCAATTTATCCAATATTAACGATGATAATCTCACATAAGAGTTTCATTTGTCTGATACCAAGCTTTTGATAGATGACTTAAAGATAACATTTCAATATTTCTTTTTGCTTTCTTTCTTACCAGAGAATTTTTTTTTCTTTTTCTTTTTTTTTTTTTTTTTGGTGGTACTGGGGTTCCTGGAAGCCCTTCTACCTCTGGGCTACACTCCCAGACCTATTTTTTTTATATTTTTATTTAGAAACAGGGTCTCCTAAGCCAGCGCGCGCGGCTGGCTTCGAACCTGCGTGATCCTCCTGTCTCCACCTCCCAAGCGCGGGGATTACAAGCGTGCGCCACCACGCCCGGCTCTTTTTTTTTTTTTTTTTTAGGTGAAACTATCATACATTTATTTATTTACTTTTCAAAAAAAATCTATCTTGATATGGAATATGGACTCTAGATACCCAAAACAATCTCGAAGGACAAAGCTAGAAGATGTATATTTTCTGATTTCAAACCATATAAAGCTACAATAATTGAAACAGTGTAGTTCTGTTCTAAAGATAGAGATATAAACCATTGGAGTTAAATAAGAGCCTAGAGATAAATTCTTCCATATATTGTCAAGTTATTTTTGACAAGGTTTCCACGGACATTTGGTGGAGGAAATACTAATCTTTTAACTAAATATTGTTGAAAAATAATAATTACATGAAAAAGAATAAAATTGGACCCTTACCTAACACCATATACAAATATTAACTCAAAATATATAAAAGACCTAAATATAAATCTTTAGACTATAAACTTTTAGAAGAAAATCTGGGTCATAAAACCTCACAACATTGAAATTGGCAGTGATTTCTTGGATATGATTTCAATGGCACAGGCAACAAAAGGGTAAACAAACTCCCTAAAAAATAAAAAAATATTGTATATCCAAAGACAATGTAAACAGAGTTAAAAGTTACTGATAGAATGGGATAAAATATTTCCAAATGCTATATCTGAAGGTATATTAATATTCCAACTAGAAATCCTAAAAATTAGCAACAATAAAAGCAAACAATACAATTTAGAGATAGGTAAAAGACTAGCATAAATAATGAATCTCCACAGATAACCAGTCTTAGTTGTCTTTTGGATGGAAAATCTTGTTTCTCTGGTTCTGGTGTGTGTTACCTATTTCTTCTTTGTAGTTAAATCTTTGAGAATTTTTTCTAGCGCTGGTTTTGAAGACATAAATTCCTTCAGTTTCTGTTTGTTGTGGAAGCTTCTTATTTCCCCATCTAATTTGATAGAAAGTTTTGCTGGGTAGGAAATTTTTGGCTGGAAGTTGTTTTCTTTCAGAGTTTGGAATATGTTACTCCAAGCCCTTCTGGCTCTCATGACTTGGTCTGAGAAGTCTGGAGTGATTCTAATTGGTTTGCCTCTGAATGTCACTTGGCCCTTTGTTTTTGTTGCCTTTAAGATTCTCTGCTTGGCTTCCACATTGGTCATTTTGACAATTATGTGGCATGGGGATCCTCTTCTCTGATCCTGTCTAAAGGGAGTTCTATAAGTTTCCTGGACCTGTGTATCGACCTCTTGCTCTATGTTTGGGAAATTTTCTGCTATTACTTCCTTGAAGATACTGTTGATCCCTTTGGTTTTACCTTCTTTTCCCTCCTCTATTCCAATTATTCTTAGGTTAGCTCTCTTAAAATGGGCCCATATTTCTTCAATGTCAGATTCCTGCTGTCGGATTTTTTTTTTTCTAAATTAGAAACTATGCATTCATTTTTTGAATAATCATCTTCTAGGAGCGAGATTCTATTCTCCATGTGGTCTAATCGGTTGTTTGTACTTTGAATTGAGGCCTTTACTTCATTAATTGCATCCTTTATCTCTTTTTGGCTCTCTCTGAATTCTTTCCAAAACACCTCTATTATTTCTACAGTAATTTTCCTGATTTGATCTTCTAGAAATCTCTGAATTTCTGTTTTATCGGGTTCTGATTTTGTGGGGTTGTGGGCATTCATTGCTCCAGTGTTATTCCTCTTTCCCATGATTTCAGAAGTTTGTGCCTTCTCTGGGTTCTTTCCTTGTGTCACTACGACTTTACTTAAGGTGTTCTGGATCTCGAGTCTGTGGTATTTCAGTCCCCACTACTCCTCTACTGGGTTGTATCGCAGAGTCTCAGACCCTGGGAGTCAGTTGAGGCTGCTTTAGACCATGGGGGGTGCCAGGTTGGGCGTTTTCCTATGGTGTGATATCTCTGCCACTGCCACTCCCCCACTGGATCAAGTCCCTGGGATTACAGTACTGGGATTTCTCCTCTAGGGGCCACAATTTGACTCACTGTTGTTGAGTGCTCAGATGGAGCTGTAGTGGACTCTTCGTTGCTGCTGCCGCCGGTGGCAATATGGCGCCGCTGCCATGCCCTTGGCCGTGAGGCTGGCGTATTTCTTCTCTGGTTTTGAGCTCTGCTCTGGGTCCCTGCAGGGTGTGCTGAGCCCAGCCTCTGGGAGCTTAAGATGCTCCCTGCTCCAAGAAATCTGCCAAATTCCTCCCAGCTGATCCACAGCGGCTCACCTCGGCTCACTGTCTGCCGCTCCTCTCTGGAGCCTGGTGGGCTGTTGAGTTCGTTGGTCTGGTGCTGTCCGGTGAGCTCGCCGCTGCCGCCACATCCTCGGGCGTGAGGCCGGCTTATATCCTTTCTGGTTCTGAGCTCCGTTATGAGTTCCCCTCCTCTCTAGAGCCTGGTGCTGCAAGGGAAAATGGCGCCCGCCGCTTTGCGCTGCGGCTCCGGCTGCAGTACTGCGGTCTGGTTTCTTTCTGGTGTCTCGTTTTTCCAGCCCTCTTTTTCTCTGTCCCTTGTAATTACATTTTTTGTTTCTCTGCTGATGGTGTTTTCTGGCTATGAAAGGCGCTGATTTTGTGGTAATAGAGATTGGTTGTTAGTGGGGCTCGTAAGACCCGCTTTTCTCCGTCACCATCTTCCCGGAAGTCTCTCAAACTTGTTGAATTTGAGACTTTGATAAAGGGACTTTGACAAATACATGGTACTATGACGTTGAAATAACTTAAGCTATATATTTTTTGTGGTATTGGGAATTGAATCGAGGGGCATTGTACCTCTGAACTATACCCCAGACTTATTTTTTATTCTTTATTTTGAAACAGGGTTTCACTGAGTTGCAAAGAGCCTCATTAAGTAGCTGAGGCTGTCCTTGAAATGCGATCCTCCTGTCTCAGCCTCCCAAATGCTGGGATTATAGGCATGTGCCACCACGCCTGGCTTATTTTTTTATTTTAAAACAGGGTCTCACTAAGTTATGGAGGGCCTAAGTAGCTGAGGCTGGCTGCAAACTTGTTATCCTCCTTTCTCAGCCTCCAAAGTACTAGGATTATAAGCATACATCACTATGCCTGGCGAGCTATTTATCTTTCTTTAGAAGTAGTGTATTATCTTTATGTAAAAGGAGAAAATAAGTAAAAAGGGGGAGACTGATAACAGAGTGACAGTTTGATGGTGTACAGTACTTACTACTGGAGATAATTAGAAGTAGGTTTTGTTAATCCTGAAAAGGACTTATTTTCAATGTATACAGAGAGGGAAGAAGAGAGATGAATGAAAATAGGAGTAAGTTTTGAGGAGAAAGAATTAGAAGGAAATTATTATTTTCTCAGTGAGGTAAAAATGTTAAACCCATCTTTCTAGCAGTGAGGTATATGTGGGGTTTGAGAAGATTGGAAGGATATATGTAATGGGATAAGGTTAGATAAAAAGGTAGAACAGTACCACAGTACCACTGGAGGACACAAGGAGGTTGGATAAAATTTGCCATGGTACTCACTTGTATAAGTTTTGTCATCTTTGCTCCACAAACCAGGGATAGGATTTTTTTCTTTTTTCCCTTGTCAAATCCCACTCTCCTTCCCACCTTGGGAAAGGAATAGAGTCAAAGCCCAGAAGTTCTTGAAAATATGTATATGTCTGTAGCAGGTTTCTCTCATTTTTTTCTTTGGTGATAACTTTAATGTATCTTTTTTATATCATATTAATATTTTTAATGAGCTTCACAGTTTTTTTTTGCCCCATTGGTGGCATTCTTTCCTGTTTTTGCATTATTTTTACAAGACTTCAGTGCAAGGTAACTAGATTTATGTAATTTTTCTGTTCCATAATCCAGTATTTAGTGATAGTCTCCAAAAATAAAGAACTTAGCCAGGCGTTGTGGTGTGTGCTTGCAATCCCAGTACTTGGGAGGCTAGACCAGAGGATTGCACTTCTGTGGCCAGCCATAGCAACTTAGGCACTTTTTCAGAGTAAAAAAATAAAAAATAGGGCTGAGGGTGTAGTTTGTAGTTTGGAGGTAGAATGCCCCTGGGTTTCATCTCTGGTACTGCAAAAAAAAAAAAAAAAAAAAAAAAAAAAAAAAAAAAACACACACAACACAACAACAACAACAACAAAAAAACAAAAACCTTAATATGAGGTTGTTTCAATAAGATTTTTTAAAGTGCATGTTCCTTTAATGAGAGTTAGGATTTTGTGTTCTAAGATGTGATGAACATGTTTGTCAAACTTTTCTTTTTTTCTTTCTTTTTTGGTGCTGGAGATTGAACCCATAGACATTGTACCTCTGAGTTATACTCAGCCCTTTTTTGTTTTTTTCACCATGAAACAGGTTTTGCTGAGTTGCCAAGGCTGACTTCAAAACTGTGGTCTTCCTGTCTCAGCCTTCCCAACCACTGGAATTACAGGCATGAACCACTTTGCCCTGTTAAGTCTCTCTTGAATATCAGAAAGCAGTGTATAATACGACTTGTAAATGCTTCACTTTTTTTTTTTATTTTACAGTTTTTTTTTGCCAAGAAAATGTTTTTCACAATCCTGAACACATACTATCCATGCTGATGGGACAGGATCCAATATGAATATAAGTGATGGAGGAAGACGACGCTTTGAGGATAATGAACATACGTTACGTATATATCCTGGGACAATTTCAGAAGGGACGATCTATTGTCCAATTCCTGCCAGAAAAAACTCCACAGCTGCTGAGGTGATTGACTCTCTTATAAATAGACTTCATCTAGACAAAACAAAATGTTATGTTTTAGCAGAGGTAAAGGAATTTGGTGGAGAAGAATGGATTCTCAATCCAACAGACTGTCCTGTTCAAAGAATGATGATGTGGCCTCGAATGGCCCTGGAAAATCGCTTAAGTGGAGAGGACTACCGCTTTCTTTTGAGAGAAAAAAACCTTGATGGATCAATCCATTATGGCAGCCTTCAGTCATGGCTACGGGTAACGGAAGAACGTCGCAGGATGATGGAACGGGGTTTTCTTCCACAGCCTCAACAGAAAGACTTTGATGATTTATGTAGCTTACCTGACTTGAATGAGAAAACTCTCTTAGAAAACCTACGGAATCGCTTTAAGCATGAAAAAATTTATACTTATGTTGGCAGTATTCTAATAGTTATTAACCCATTCAAATTTCTTCCTATTTATAACCCCAAATATGTCAAAATGTATGATAACCACCAGTTGGGAAAACTTGAGCCCCACATATATGCTGTAGCTGATGTAGCTTATCATGCTATGCTTCAACGCAAGAAGAATCAGTGCATTGTGATTTCGGGAGAGAGTGGTTCTGGGAAGACTCAAAGCACAAACTTTCTTATTCATCACCTCACTGCCCTCAGTCAGAAAGGATTTGCCAGTGGAGTAGAACAGATTATTCTTGGAGCTGGACCAGTACTTGAGGTAAGTGTAGAGAAGTATACACAAACTCTTAAGTGTATCTTTAAAAGATATTTGGTTAGGTCGGGCGTGGTGGCGCACGCTTGTAATCCAGCATTTGGGAGGTTGAGACTGGAGGATCGTGGTTCACGGACAGCCTCAGCTACTTAGGCCCTTTGCAACTCAGTGAGACCTGGTTTCAAAATAAAGAATAACAAATAGGGCCAGGGCTGTAGCTTGGAGGTCAAATGCCCCCTGGGTCCTATCCCCAGACCTGCCCCCCCAAAAAAATTGGTTGATGTGAGAAGATGAAATAAAACTAAATATAGGTACTACTGACATCGTTATTAATTATCAAGGAAAACTAGAAAATGGCAAGCCAGGTATGGTGGTGCACACTTGTAATCCTAGCGTTTGGGAGGCTGAGACCAGAGGATCAGTTTGTGGGGCAACTTCAGCTACTTAGCGAGGCCCTTCACAACTCAAATACTGTGAGACCCTGTTTCAAAAATAAAAAGACTAAAAAATAGGGCTTGGAGGTGTAACTTGGAGGTACAATGCCCTGGGTTCTGTCCCCAGTACTGAAAAAAAAAAAAAAAAAAAAAAAGGCAAAGCAGAACAGGTAGTGTGGAAGATTGAAGGATCTAATAGTAGTAAAACTTTTTTTGAAGAGTGTCTTTGGGTCAGTGATTCAAAGAGGGAGATGACTAAAATTATATCTGTCTCTTTAGAAAGATAAAAATCAGGCTAGGAGCATTGTCTTTAATTGGTTTGGGGAAGTAAGTGGTTGGGGAAAATATTTTTGGCTATGTATTTATAGGTCTAGCCTTATTGTGTGCCTGGCATTGAAGCTATTAAGGATTTACTTGTAAAAATGTAGAGAATATGAGTGTGTTACACAATTGCCGGTACTTAAAAATATAAAAAAGATTGTGGAAAATATGAGTTTAGGATGATTTAGAAGTAACACTATGAAATGTTGAAAGAACATATACAAAGATAAATGCATGATCTCACATATATGTAATCTGAAAAAAGTCACATGCATTAAAACAATAAAATATTTGTAACTAGGAGTTTTGGGGATTGAAGAGATGTTGGGTTAAAGAGCCCACACAAAATTTTGCTTAGACAAGATGGTTAAATTTAAGGGTTTGTGTGTGTGTGTGTGTGTGTGTGTGTGTGTGTGAGAGAGAGAGAGAGAGAGAGAGAGAGAGAGAGAGAGAGAGAGATAGAGATAGATAGATAGATACTGAGGATCGAACCCAGAAAGAGGCGTTCTACCTTCAAGCTACACCTTTAGCCCGATTTTATTTCTTATTTGGAAACAGGGTCTTGCTAGGTTGATGAGAGTCTCACTACTTGTTGAGGCTATGATCCTCCTATCTCAGCCTTCCAAGTACTGGGATTACAGGTTTGTGGACCATGTCTGTTTATTTTTAATATTGCAACTCTAGTAACAATGTATCATATACCTAAAAATTTCTGAGAATAATTTTGTTTTACCATAAAAAAGTATATGAGATAATGTACATGGTAAATAGCTTGACTTAACTATTCCTCAGTTGTGTGTATGTATAAAAACGTCATGTTGTACACCATAAATATACAGTTTTTAGTTGTTAATTAAAAAAGAGGAAAGAGAATAAAATTTTTGTTTTAGATCTGAAAGGATGCAGTAGTGTGTGTGTGTGCATGTGTGTGTGCACGTGTGCGTGTGTTTTGCAGTACTGGGAATTGAACGTGTTCTTGCACTTGCTAGGCATGTTTTACTACTGAGCTACATCCTCACCCTTTTTTATTTTTATTTATTTATTTTTTTTATTTTTGGTTGTACTGGGGATTGAACCTAGGGGCATTAAATTTCTGAACTATACTCCAGCCCTGTTTTTTATTCATTTTTTGTGAAACAGGATCTCACAAATTGCAGGAGACCTAAGTAGCTGATTCTGGCTTCGAACCTGTGGTCTTCCTGTCTCATCCTCCTAAGTACTGGGATTACAAGCATGCACCACCACACTCAGCCAGCTCTTTTTTAAGACAAGGTCTCACTAAGTTGCCAAGGCTGGCCTTGAATTTAGGACCCTCTTGCTTCAGCCTCTTTAAGCCTCCTTAGTAGCTGGGATTATAGGCTTGTGCTACCACATCTGGCTCCTGTGTGTGTGTGTGTGTGTGTGTGTGTGTGCGCGCGCGCGCGTGTGTGTGTGTGTCTTGTATTGAGGGTTGAACCCACAGGCATTCTATCTCCAAGCTATACCCCCAGCCCTTCTTTATTTTTTCATTTTGAAACAGTCTCGCTAAATTGCTGAGTCTGTTTGTGAACTTGTGATCTTCCTGTCTTAGCTTCCCAAGTACTGAGATTTTAGGTGTGAATTAACCACATCTGGCCTCAGTAGTGTTTTGTTTGTTTGTTTGTTTGTTTTTTTGGTGGTACTGGCGGGGGAACCCAGAGGCTTTCTACCTGCGGGCTATACTCCCAGACCTTTTTTTATATTTTATTTGGAAACAGGGTCTCACTAAGTTGCTGAAAGCCTCACTAAGTACCTGAGGCTGGCTTCGAACCCATGCGATCCTCCTGTTTCAGCCTCCCAAGCACGGGGATTACAAGCGTGCGCCACCATGTCCGGCCTCAGTAGTGTTTTTAAAAGAGATTTTGTGGTCAAACATGGTGACACAGGCTTGTAATCCCAGTACTTGTGAGTCTGAGACAGGAGGATTGGAGGTTTGCTTCCAGTCTCAGCAACTTAACGAGACCCTGTTTCAAAATAAAAAGTAAAATAGAATAGGATTGGGAGTGTAGCTCAGAAGTAGAATGCCCCTGGGCTCAACCCCAGTAAAACACACACACACACACACATTTGTAGCTGGGCATGGTGGTACACGCACACTTGTAATCCCAGCATTTGGGAGGCTGAGACAGGAGGATCAAGGTTAGTGGACAGCCTCAACTAATTAGGCCTTTTGCAACTCAATGAGACCCTGTTTCAAAATAAAGAATAAAAAATAGGGCTGGGAGTGTAGCTCAGAGGTACAATGCCCTTGCATTCCATCCCCAGTACTGCAAAAAAAAAAAAAAAGAATTGTGAAATATAATTGAAATACATATTTAAAGTGTGTAATGTGATGCCAGGCATGGTGGTGCATGGTTGTAATCCCCGCGCTTGGGAGGTGGAGACAGGATGATCGTGCAGGTTCGAAGGCAGCCGCGCTGGCTTAAGAGACCCTGTTTCCAAATAAGAAAGTATAAAAAAAATAGGTCTGGGAGTATAGCCCGGAGGTAGAAGGGTTTCCAGGAACCCCAGTACCACCAAATAAATAAATAAATAAATAAATAAATAAATAAATAAATAGTGTATAATGTGATAAATTTTGACATATATATTTATATGTACTATGAAAACTACCACCACAGTCAAGATACTACAATATCCTTACCTTTGAAGTTTCTGCACATCTTTTTCTAATTATTCTCTCAATCCTTTCAGCTCACCCATCTGTAAGAAGCCGCTTAAATTCTGTCACTATAGATTAATTTTCATTTTCACAATTTTATATAAACTTAGTCATATTGTGTGTATTCTTTTTATGTTTGGTTTCTCTCACTTGGTATAATTATCTTGAGATCTGCATTGTTACACATGTAAAAATTTCATTTTTTATTGCTAACATAGTAGTATTCCATTGTATACCAAAGTTTATCTACTAGCTTGTTGATGGATATATTGGTTGTTTTAAGTTCTTTACTATTGCACATAAACTGTGTACAAATCTTTGTGTAGACATGCACTTTTCCTTTCTCTTTAGTAAATTCCTAGGTGTGAAAGGAGTAGGTCATATGATAGGTTTGCTAATTAACTTTTTAAGGAACGGCCAAACTTTAACAAGGTGATTGAATTTTATATTCTTACTAGTAGTGTATGACAGTTTCATTTACTCTATATCCTTGGTGTAGTCTTTTTTTTTTTTTTTTTTTGGCTGTACTGGGGATGGAACCCAGGAGCATTCTACCTCTGAGCTACACCTCCAGCCCTATTTTTATTCTTTATTTTGAAAAAGGGTCTTACTGAGTTGCAAAGGGCCTCATTAAGTAGTAGCTGAGGCTGTTCATGAACTTGAATCCTCCAGTCTCAGCCTTGCAAATGCTGGATTACAAGCGTGCCTCACCATTCTCGGCTCATTTATTTCTTTTTAAGCCATTCTAATAAATATATAGTGGTTTGGCATTGTGATTTTAATTTTAATTTGTCATCCAGGTATCTTCTTTGGTGAAGTGTCTGACAGATTGTATTGCCCAATTTTATTGGGTGGTTTTACTTCCTTTTTTTTTCTCTTGGTGGTGCTGGGGATTAAACCCAGACACTCCCATATGTTAAGTGTGCATTTTACTACTGAGCTATTCTGCTATATCTTGGGTAACTTCAGATAATGTTTTGCAAACATTTGTCTCTGAGATTTAAACCCTCCCCCCCCCCTTTTTGGTACTTGGTGTTGAATTCAGGGACATTTTACCTCTGAGCTATACCCTCGGCTCTGTTTTATTTAACCCCTCCCCTTTTTGATACTTGGTGTTGAACTCGGACATTTTACCTCTGAGCTATACCTTCAGTCCTGTTTTATTTTTTATTTTGAAACAGGATTTTACTAAATTGCTGAGGATGACCTCAAACCTGCACTGGACTTAACCTTTCTCTCTCTCTCTCTCTCTCTCTCTCTCTCTCTCTCTCTCTCTCTCTCTCTCTTTCTCTCTCTCTGTGTGTGTGTGTGTGTGTGTGTGTGTGTGTGTGTGTGTGTCTCTGTCTCTGTTTCTCTGTCTGTTTTGTTTGGTACTGGAGAGTGAAGCCAAGGGCATTCAATCTCTTAGCTACACCCCCAATCATATTTTACTTTTTGTTTTGAAACAGGGTCTCACTAGGTTGCTGAAGTTGTCCTTGAATCTGTGATCCTCTTAACTCATCCTCTCAAGTACTAGGATTATAGGCATGCACCATCATGCCCAGCTTAAATCTTCCTCCCCCCGTTTTTCTCTTTTTTTGTAGTGCTGGGGATTGAGCCCAGGTGCATTTTACCTTCCAGCTACACCCCCAGCATGAGTTTTTAAATTCTTTATATTGAAATGGTTTCAGTAAATTGCAGAGGGCCTCACTAAGGAGTTGAGGTTGGCTGTGAACCTGCTGTCCTCCTGTCTTAGCCTCCCAAGTATTGTGATTACAAGCGTGTGCCACCATGCCTGTCATAACCTTCTATTAATAGTACCTTTTGAAGAGCAGAATTATACAATTTTATCTATTAAAAATGTTTTATAGATTGCATTTGCATTTTTTTAAAGAAAACCTTTTCTCAACTATGGTAACAACGATTCTCCTTTTTGTAGTAGTTTTATTATTTTAGGTTTTGCATTTAGGTCTGTGATTCATTTTCAATTTAGTTTGGCATATGGTGTGAGGTATGGATCCAGTGTTTGTCTATGAATCTCTACTTTTTGCAATACTTTTTCTTAAAATGCATTTTTTACTGTCTGCATCAAAAAAGTATTTGCAGCCAGGCGTGGTGGCACACACTTGTAATCCCTGTGCTTGGGAGGCGGAGACAGGAGGATGGCACAGGTTCGAAGTCAGCCTTACTGGCTTTAAGAGGGCCTTTTTCCAAATAAAAATAACATAAAATAGGTCTGGTAGTATAGCCCGGAGGTAGTAGGGTTTCCAGGAATCCCACTACCACAAAACAAACACACAATAAAACAGTATTTGTATGAGCCGGGCGTGGTGGCGCATGCTCATAATCCCAGCATTCAGAAAGCTGAGACAGGAGGATCACAGTTCGTGGCCAGCCTCAGCTATTTAATGAGGCCCTTTGCAACTCACTGAGACCTGTTTCAAAATAGAGAATAAAATACAGTGCTGGGGGTGTCACTCAGAGGTAGAATGCCCCTGGGTTCCATCTCCAGTACTGCAAAAAAAAAAAGTATTTGTTATGTATAGATTCACTTTTGGATCCTCCTGTTCCAATCCTCTATCTTGATGCTAGTACCATACTGCTTCTGTTACATACTTTCACAATAATTTTGAAATTAGTATTAACCCTTCAACTTTGTTCTTGTTTTTCAGAATTATATTCCATGTTCTTTTCATTTTTATATGCATTTTAGAACTAGCTTGTTCACTTTTTTTACAAAAGTTTTCTGGGACTTTGGTTCAAATTTTGTTGAATTTGTAGGTCATTTTGGGGAGAATTGATATGATAACAGTATTGTCATCTGACCCAAGAACAAATTTATATCTCTATGTATTAACAAATTAATAAACTTTAATTTTTTTCAGTAAAAATAAAAAAAATTTTGTTTTGCAGTGCTGTATATCAAACCCCATCCTTTGCACATGTGAGGCAAATACTCTGCCATTGAGCTGCATCCTCAACCCCATCATAGTAATATTTTATAGCTTAAAATAAATAGGTCTTAAGCCGGGCGTAGTGGCGCATGGTTGTAATCCCAGCGCTGGGGAGGCTGAGACAGGAGGATCGCGCAGGTTCGAAGCCAGCCATGCTGGCTTAAGAGACCCTGTTTCCCCCAAAAAAAAAAAAAAAAAAAAAAAAAAAAAAAGTATGAAATAGGTCTGGGAGTGTAGCCCGGAGGTAGAATGGCTTCCAGGAACCCCAGTACCATTAAAAAAAAAAAAAAATAAATAAATAAATAAATAAATAGACTAAAAAATAGGGCTGGAGTGTAGCTCAGAGGTAGAATGTTCCTGAATCCCATCCCCATTATTGCAAAATAAATAAATAAATACATAAAATAAAAGACAGTTTTATTTTTTCTTTTCCAATCTGGATGTCATTTTTTTCTCTTTGCCTGATTTAAGTGGCAATTCCAGTGTAGTGTTCAACAGAAGTGGTGAAAGCAACATCCTTATCTACTTTCTAAGGAGTTTGTTTTGTTTTACATTCAAAACACTGAACTTTAAACATTTGTTTCACAGACACAATGAATTACAGATTGACAGGGAAATCTACTCTAGTCCACCCTCTCTGGGTCATCTCAACCAAGTTTGTCTCTCTGGGGAAATCTCTGTGAACGTAGATACAGAATGCTTACCCACATCTCACTCACAAAGTTAACTGGGTAGAGGGCTTTTGGCCTTGTGCTTGGGGAGTTGGGAAGGCAGCCAGCATTTGAACAGTTTCTCTCTAGGGAGGCCTTCATTCCACAGAACTTGCCAACTGCTCAACTCTAATCTCTTGCTGCCCAAATGGAACAGAGTGGAATTACAGTAATAGTTTTTGAATGTTAAATTAGCCTTTGATTTCTGGGATAAACACTAGTTGGTTATAATGTACTAACAATGTATCATTAGATTAGAATTGATAGAGTTTTGCTTACAATTTTTGCATTTGTCATCTTGAAAGATAATTGTTTTCTGTAAATTTTTTTCCCTTTCAGATAATTCTATCTAATAAATTCTGATAAATTCAGTTGGGGAATTGTCCCTCATATTTTTAAAAAAGCTTGTGTAGAATTATTTTTTTCACCCTACCATCAGTATTTGAATTTATTAATGAAACTATCAGAACGCATACATTTTTTGTGGGAAAGTTTCTAAACAAAGTTTTAATTTTTATTTTTTCTGAGTACCGGGGATGGAACCCATGGACATTGCACCTCTGATCTACACCCTCAGCCTTATGTTTTAGTCTTTTCATTTCTGAAACAGGGTCTTACTGAGTTGTGAAGGGCCTCACTAAGTAGCTGAGGCTGTTGAGAACCATAATTCCTAATTCTTCAGTCTTTGCCTCTTTGTCTCCTGAATGCAAATGCTGGGATTACAAGTGTGTGCCACCACCACACTCAGCCAAAGTTTTAATTTTTTTTTTCTGTACTGGAGGTAGAACCCAGGGCAGGGGCCTTCTACCTCCGAGCCACACCCCCTGCCCTGCCAAATTTTTAATTTTTTATTTTGAAACAGTCTCACTAAGTTTCGGAGAGTTTCACTAAGTAGCTGAGGCTGTCAGTGAACCATGATCCTCTGGTCTCAGCCTCCCAAATGCTGAGATTACAAGCATGAACCACCACGCCCGGCTTCAAAGTTCTGATTTTTTAAAAATATTTTTATTGGTATTTTATACATCATAATGAAGTTCAAAGTGGCATAAACATAAAGGCATACACTTTTATTTTCTTCTGAATCTCATCCTGCTCTCTCCTTCTCATACATGTTAGATTGGTTAGTGATGCCTTCATATTTATGTAAACATGAATATTTTATTATTTAAGCTGTTCCCTTTCTCAAGCCTCCTTATCTACCTCCCTGTATCCCTACCCCATACCTTGCCACTATTTTACTGCGCTCTTCTCATTTACATCCTTTGTGTTTACTGTTTTCTCTCTAGCTTTCACATGAGGGAAAACATTTGATCTTGACTTCTGAGACTGGCTGATCTGACTGAATGTAAAGTTCTCTATTCCATCCATTTTCTTGCATATGGTATGGTTTTGTTCTCTAGGACTGAGTAAAAACTCCTTTGTGTGTACATAGCACATTCTCTTTATCCATTCTTCAGTTGTTGAACACTTACGTTATTTCGTAAGTGTTTGGATGTCTGGCTGTTATGTTGAGCCATTATATCCAACTCAATTTCTCCTTTAGAAAGTTTTGCTAGTTTGTGTCTTTGAGGAACTTGCTTAATTAAAACTGTCATATTGGCATAAAGTGCTGTGTGTGTGTGTTTGTATGTGTGTGTGTGTGTGTTTACTGGGGATTGAACCCAGGGGCAGTCTACTTTAGAGCTCCACTTCTAGCCCTTTTTTATTTTTATTTTTTTGAAACAGTCTCCCTGGGTTGTTGAGAGTCTGTCCTTGAACCTGTGATTTTCCTGTCTCAGCCTCCTAAGTACCATGATTATAGGCAGTGCACCACATTGATTTTTTTTTTTTTTTTTTTTGGTGGTACTGGGGTTCCTGGAAGCCCTTCTACCTCCGGGCTACACTCCCAGACCTATTTTTACATTTTTATTTGGAAACAGGGTCTCCTAAGCCAGCGCGCGCGGCTGGCTTTGAACCTGCGCGATCCTCCTGTCTCTGCCTCCCAAGCGCGGGTATTACAAGCGTGCGCCACCACGCCCGGCCAACATTGATTTTTTTTTTGCTATTTTATTCAGTTTCTGTCTTCATTGCGTTTATCTTTTTCCTACATTTAATTTTCTTTTTTCTTTTTTTAGTTTTTTTAAATAAGAGAAGTATCTGATGACAAGCCTTTTTTAAATTTTATGGTGCTGGAGAGAGAACCCAGGGACATTTTATCTCTGAGCTACACAGACAGTTCTTTTTTATTTTTTAATTTGAAACAGCATTTCACTAAATTGTGATGGTCCTAGTTAAGTTACTGAGGCTAGCCACAATCCTCTGGTCTTTGTTTCAGTCACCCAAGTACTGGGATTACAGGTGTGTGCTGCTTTGCCGGGCTTGCGCTTCCTTTTTTTTTTTTTTTTTTTTTTTTTGTGGTGCTGGAGGTTGAACCCAGAGGGGCATTCTACCTTCAGGCTATATCCTCAACTTTATTTTATTTTTGTTTGGAAATAGGGTCTTGCTAAGTTGCTAAGGGCCTGGCCAAATTGGTGAGGCTGGCTTCCAACATGTGATCCTTTTGCCTTAGCCACCCAAGTACTGAGATCACAGACATGGCAAGCCTGGTGCCACCAAGCCTGGCTCAGGTGTTCTTTTGACTAGAATTAGCAGGAGCAGGATATCTTTTTCTGTCTGTTTGCTATTTATTTCTTTATATTTAAAAACTATTCAGGCAGCTGGTTGTCTTTTTTATTACATGTCAGTATGTAATATGACCATTTCTGGATTTAATTAGGGTGTTTATACCATTTAATTTTTTTTTTTTTTTTGTGGTTCTGGGAGTTGAACCTAGGTTCATTCTACCTATGAGCCTACCCTAGCCCTGTGTTATTTTTTTCAGTGTGAAACAGGGTCTCACAAAATTGCTGAGGGCCTTGAGTCTGACCTTGAACCTGTGATCCTCCTTTCTCAGCCTACCATGTACTGGGATTTGAGTCGTGTACCACTATACCTGCTCCATTTTATTTTATGAAAGTACTGATATAGTTTCCTTTGAATGTGTCTTATTTTAAAAAACCCACATGTTTCTTGTTTCCTTAACATGTTTTGTCCTTTTTCAGACTTTTTATTTTTTGAGTGCCACATAACATAAAATTAGTAATTTAAAGTTTAGCACTAGTCATGTGTGATGCACATGCCTGTAATCCCAATCTTTGGGAGGCTAAGATAGGAGGATCGTATATTTATGGCCAGCTTCCACAATTTACTGAGGCCCTGCTTTTTATTTATTTAATATATTATTATTGGTGCATTGTAGTCAAACATCTCAATGGAATATAAGACTTGGGAGGATGTATACACACACATCACCCAGTTAGCCTTTATCCAGTGCCCATCCCATTCCCTCCCCCTCCCTTGTTCCCATGCTTGATTTAGTGATTGATATTTAAGTACATCATGTGCTTTAAAGAGTTTCCATCTTCTCCCTTCCTATCCCCTCAGATAGGCCACCTTAATTGCTCCTCTATAGGGCCCCTACTTCAAGAGTTCCCCCTATTATCCATTTCTCCCTAGTTTTTGCATATTAGGGAATAATTTAAAAAAATTCTTTTTGGTGGTACTGGGGATGGAACCCAGAGGCATTCTACCTCTGAGCTACACCTCCAGCCTGATTTTTAATTCTTTATTTTGAAACAGGGTCTTAATAAATTGCAGAGGCCTCACAAGTTGCTGAGGCTGGCGAGAACCCAGATCCTCCTGCTGCCTCAGCCTCTCAAGTACTGGGATTACAAGTATGTGCCACCATACCCAGCTAGAATGATTTTTTAATATGATGATGATGATGGTGGTGGTGGTGGTAATGATGTAGTGCTGAAAATTAAACCCAAGGGCATTCTACCTCTGAGCTACACTCTCAGCCCTATTTTTATTTGGAAACATGGTGATAGCCTAAATTGTTAAATTGGTGATAGCCTACATTGCTGAGGCTGGCTTTGAACCTGTGATCCTCTTGTCTCAGCCTCCCAAGTATTGGGTGGGATTATAGGTGTGCACTACCATGTCCAGCTTAGAATAATGATTTTTTTTATAATGCTCTCTTTTTCTCCTCTTCCTCCTACTCCTCCTTTTTCTTTTTCTTTTCTGTGTAGTACTGGGGATTGAACCCAGGGGCATTCTCTCTCTGAGCTTATACCCCAGGGCAATTTTTTATTTTTTCTGTTGAAACGATCTTGCTTAGTTACCAAAGCTGGTCTCTAACCTGCTGTCTTCTTGCCTCAGCTTCCTAAGTACTGAGATTAAAAGAGTATGCCACCACATCTGGCTTATAATGCTTTTAAAAATATAATTTCACTGAAATTTAAATGTGCATGTAGTAGTTTTCAAACTTTAGCTTCTATTAGAACTATTAACTTCTATTAGGTTATTGAAAAAAATTGCTGGGCCTTATCCTCACAATTTCTTACTTTTTATTTCTGTGAAGGGTCTTAGAATTTGAATTTCTAACACATTTTCAGAGGATGCGTCTGGTCTTGACCACACTGAAAATTTTTGAAGTAGAAATGTTGTTGAGGCATCAGATGGGGTTTCCTCCTCAGCCTGGTTTTTGTGTGTGTTTGTCCTCTATGAGTACTTGCACAGTTAGTGTTCATTGTACACATGAATTTGCCTTTAGAATGTGTTCAGTATTAGGTTTTTGGAGTGAGAGGGTATGTCATTCTCATGAAATCATTTAGAGTAGGAGAAAAATGTTGCAACGAATCATCTCTGACTCTTTGACTTTTCTAGTTTTGTTTTTTTAAATATATTGTGAATGGGTTACACTAGTTCGGTAGTTTTTCTTTTTCTTTTTTTTTTCCAGTGTTGGTGATTGGACGTAGTGCCTTGGGCTTAAGTAGGCAAGTGCTCTACTACTGAACTACTTCTCCAGCTTCTTTTTTTCTTTTATTTCCTCTACTTTCCTTCCTTCCTTTTTTTTCTTTTTTCCTTTTTTTGATACTGAGGATTGAATGAACCCAGGGGCATTTTACTTTCCAACTACACTCCCAGTCCTTCTGATTTTGAAACATGGTCTTGCTAAGTTGCCGAGGTCAGTCTGGAACCTGCGGTCCTCCTGTCTTACTTAGCCTCTTGAATATTGGGATTACAGGTGTGTACTGTGATATTCTGCTGTATATTTTAAATATATGCATTTTATTGAAAATTATAGCTTGATAACATTTATTAAAACATAATTAAAAGACAGGTATGGTGGCACACGTGTAATTTTAGTAGTTGGAAAGACAAGATAGATGGATTGCAAGTTTAAAGACAACCTCAGCAACTTAGCAAGGCTCTTGGTAACTTAACAAGACTCTGTTTCAAAATAAAATATAAAATAGCTGGGGGTTTTAGCTTAGAGGTAGGATGCCTCAGGGTTCAACCCTCAGTCACACACACACACACACACACACACACACACACACACACACACACAGAACTGAGGGTATAGCTCAGAGGTGGAATGCCTTTGGGTTAAGTTCCCAGCACCACAAGAAAAAAAAAAAGTAAGGAATTATTTTACTGAATAGCATTAAATGAAATCTACTTTGTCTTATTTCAGTTATTAATTGCTTTCTTTTATCTTACCCAAACTATAAATATATATATCTGAACTTGTAAGTGAATTGCCTATCAGTTATTTAGCATTTTATCTCTTGAATTGACCTATGTAGTGTTTTTTTTTTTTTTTTTTTTTTTTGAGGGTCTGAGGATAGAACCCAGGGGCATTTGACCTCCGAGCTACACACCCACTGCCCTATTTTTTATTCTTTATTTTGAAACCAGGTCTCACTGAGTTGCAAAGGGCCTCACTAAGTAGCTGAGGTTGTCCAGGAACCATGATCCTCCGGTTTTAGCCTCCCAAATGCTGGGATTACAAGTGTGTGCCACCATGTCTGGCTCTTAAGTAGTGTTTTTAAAAAAATTTAAAATGAGAACTAATGAGAATTTTTTTTTGACAGGCTTTTGGTAATGCAAAGACAGCTCATAATAATAATTCAAGTCGTTTTGGCAAGTTTATTCAAGTAAATTACCAGGAAACAGGCACTGTACTTGGGTAAGTTTTGCTACTTAGTAGTAGTAGGATTTGGAGCATGTTTTTATTTTTGTCATAATCATTTGTGAACTGTGACATTATTTTATGCACTAATTATTTTATTTTTTTAAATTATCATTTTGTCATATCAAGAGTTGAAACCAGAGCTTAGCACACGTTAGGTATATTCTTATCTCCCCCTTTTTTTCCTTTTGAAACAGGGTTTCTCTAAGTTGCCCAGGCTGATGTCTTTTTTTTTTTTTTTTTTTTTTTTTTTGCGGGTCTGGGGATGGAACCCAGGGGCATTTGACCTCCGAGCTACTCCCCCTGCCCTATATTTTATTCTTTATTTTGAAACTGGATCTCACTGAGTTGCAGAGGGCCTCACTAAGTAGCTGAGGCTGTCTGTGAACTGTGATCCTCCAGTCTCAGCCTCCCAAATGCTGGGGTTACAAGTGTGCACCATCATGCCTGGCTTGATGTCTATTTTAAGATCCTCAGCCTTCTAGGTAGTTGGGATTACTGGCGTGTGTCATCCTGCCTGGCTAAAATTTTTTTCCCCTGTCTTCTTTTTTATTTTAGAAAGCTTTAAGGCCGGGCGTGGTGGTGCACGCTTGTAATACCCGCGCTTGGGAGGCAGAGACAGGAGGATTGCGCAGGTTCGAAGCCAGCCGCGTGCGCTGGCTTAGGAGACCCTGTTTCCAAATATAAAAATGTAAAAATAGGTCTGGGAGTGTAGCCCGGAGGTAGAAGGGCTTCCAGGAACCCCAGTACCACCAAAAAAATAAATAAATAAATAAATAAAATAAAATAAAATAAATAGAAAGCTTTAAATTTCAGCCGGGCGTGGTGGCGCATGCTTGTAATTCCCGCGCTTGGGAGGCAGAGACAGGAGGATCGCGCAGGTTCGAAGCCAGCCGTGTGCGCTGGTTTAGGAGACCCTGTTTCCAAATAAAAATGTAAAAATAGGCCTGGGAGTGTAGCCCGGAGGTAGATGGGCTTCCAGGAACCCCAGTACCACCAAAAAAAAAAAAAAAGCTTTAAATTTCAGAAAATTTGTAAGCTTAATGCAACACAGCTACTTTCAGTTTTTATTTATTGTTAACAATTTGTGAGATTTACTTTTCTATTATACATTATTATTATTATTATTATTATTATTATTATTATTATATGTGTGTGTGGTACTGGGGGTGGAACCCAGAAGCTTTCTACCTCCAGGCTATACTCCCAGACCTATTTTACATTTTATTTGGAAACAGGGTCTCACTGAGTTGCTGAGGCTGGCTTTGATCCTGTGTGGTCCTCCTGTCTCAGTCTTCCAAGTACTGGGATTATAACATACATTATTTTTAAATTGTTTTCAAGTACATTGGACATATAACTTGATCCCTCATTACTGGATTTTCTAAAACAACTTCATTTTTCTTCATGCCCATACTACTATTCTTATAATCAATATTTAATATTGTTACAGTGATAATTTTTATATATTATATATCAGTCTTCTGTGCCAGGAATATTTCTTATAGCTTAAATTTAATAGACCTATTTTTTATGTTGCTTCATAGCAAAAGTATGTGGAAAATACAGAGAATCCACATATATCTCTTCACATTATTATATGTCTACCATCACAATTTTCCCTATTACAAAAATCTTGCATTACTGTAGTTTATTTGCTATAATTGATGAGCCACTATTCTTGTTTATATTCTTATTAACACTAAAGCCTACAATTTGCATAAGGATTCACTTTTTGTATTGTACATTCTGTGAGTTTTGAAAATGTATAAAAGACTTATATTCACCATCATACAAAATAGTTTAACTGAATTTTTTTTTTTTTCAGTACTGGAGATGGAGTCTAGGGGCATTCTACCTCCAAGATATACCCTCAGCCCCTATTTTTTTATTCTTTACTTTGAAGCAGAGTTTCACTGAGTTGCAAATGACCTCACTAACTAGCTAAGGCTGTCTGTGAACCGGGATCCTTCTGTCTCAGCCTCCCAAATGCTGGGATTACAAGTGTGCATCTCTATGCCTGGCTTCAGATTGAATTCTTTAACTTCTTAATATGTATTTAAGATTCTTCTATATCTCTTTGATTTTATTGGAATGTTCTTAAATATATATATTAATTTGGGGATAATTGATATCTGTGTATTTTAGGAATGATTAAATTTTTTTGTATTTCTAGCCCAGGCGTGGTGGTGCACGCTTGTAATCCCAGCATTCAGGAGGCTGAGACCAGAGGATCGGGGTTCGTGGACAGCCTCTGCTACTCAGTGAGGCCCTCTGTAACTTAGTGAGATCCTGTTTCACAATAAAGAATAAAATATAGGGCAGAGGGGGTGTAGTTCGGAGGTTGAATGTCCCTGGGTTCCATCTCCAGACCCACACCCCCATATTTTTTATTTAATTTCTAGTTGAGTTTATTCCTAAGTATTTTCTTTGATTGTAATTTCTGTCAGTGTAAGTGTGATTTTCTGAGCACTGTCTACATGGCGTTCTCTCTGGAGGTGTGATGTTCTCTCCTACTCCCATCTCTTTGAGACACGGCTCCATTACCCTTGCTTTTATAATAAATCTTTTTTCCTGCACTAAAAAAAAAAAATGTCATTTTTCTCTTGAATTATTTCTTCTAGCTACATTTGTTTGTATGTGTAAGAGTTATTGATATTTATATTGTTAACTTGATGAATGTTATTGCTTATTAATTTTATTACTGTTACTGTTTCTCTTATTTCTTTTAGGTATACTTTATCTGCAAATAGAGATAATTTTACTTTCTTTTAGATTACTTTTTTTTTTTTTTTTGCTGTACTGGGGATGGAACCCTGGGGTATTCTGCCTCAGAGCTACACCCCCAGCCTGAGTTTTTTATTTTTTATTTTGAAACAGGTCTCACTGAGTTGTGGAGGGCCTCACTAAGTAGTGGAGGCTGTCCGCAAACCGCAATCCTCTGGTCTCAGCCTCCTGAATGCTGGGATTACAAGTGTGCGCCACCACACCCAGCTTTACATTACTCTCTATCTTGACTGATTTACTTCTAATACTATATTTATTAGTCAGCTTTCCATCACTGTGACAAAATATATAAGATCAATAACCTAAAGTAGGAAAGATTTTATTTGGCTCATGATTTCAGAAGTTTCAGTTCATAGTTGGTGGGGTTTGTTCATTTTAGGCCTGTGGTGAGGAAGAACGTCCTGATGGGTAGCTTATGGTGGAGTGAAGCTGCTCACCTCATTGGTACTGGGAATTAAAGAAAAGAGAGCGAGGAAGGGGCCAGGCATGTCAATTTCCTCCTCTAGGACAAGCCCCCAGTGACCTCACTTCCTTCTACCAAGCTTGGTCTTCTAAGATTCTGCTACCACCTAGTAGTGCCAATGGCTGGCATCCGGTCTTTTTTAGTTATTATTTTTTTAAGTGCAGGAGATTGAACCCAGGGGCGTTCTACCTTGGAGCTATACCCTCACTCTTTTTATTTTTTGTTTTGAAACAAGTTTGCTCTATATTGCTGAGGCCCTCACTAAATTACTGAGGCTGGCTTTGAAACCATGATCTTTTTTCTCAGCCTCCCCAGTATTGAACTATTTTGCATTTCTGGGACTAGAATACACTTGGTCATTTTACACACACACACACACACACACACACACACACACTTGGTCATTTTACACACACACATACACACACACACGTGTTCTGTTTGCTAGTTTTTTAAATGAGTTTTGTATCCCATTAATAAGTGAGATTTCTTTTTATGCTATTTTAATTATTTTTAAGTCATTACTTCTGCACTTAAAATTTTAAAAATTGACCAGAACTACTCTATATATTCCCCCTTTCATTTTTATGAAACCCAAACTAAAATTAACTACAAAAATTAAGAGAGATAAATTTTTCTTGTGTCAAGTTTATCTCTTTTTTCTGATTATGAAGATTCATCAGTTTGCAAAGGTATTTGGGAGGCTGAGACAGGAGGATTGCTGTTCGTGAACAGCTTCAGTTACTTAGGTCCTTTGCAACTCAGTGAGACCCTGTTTCAAAACAAAGAATAAAAACTAGAGCTGGGAGTGTAGCTCAGAGGTAAAAATCCCTTGGGTTTTATCCCTAGTACTGCAAAAAAAAAAAAAAGTCAATTATATACAAAATTAAAGAGAATAAATAGAACAAGTAAACCTCAGATTCAACAATAATTAAATTTTGCCCTATTTGCTTCATCTATCTCTTTTTTTCTATGCTAATTTTGTTTTTGGGAGGGCACCAGAGATTGAACCCAGGTTCATTCTACCTCTGAGCTGCACACCCAGCCTTATTTTATCTTTTATTTTGAAACAAGGTTTCAATACATTGTAGAGTGTCTTTCTAAGTTGCTGAGGCTTGCCTTGAACCTGTGGTCTTCTGTCTCAGCCTCCCAAGTACTAGGAATACAAGTATGGACCACCACACCTAGTTTTTTTTTGTATGTGTGTGCTACTAGGGACTGGATCCAGAGGTGTTCTACCTCTGAGCTATATCCTCAACCTGATTTTACTCTTTATTTTGAAACAGGGTCTCACTAAGTTGCTGAGGCTGGCTGTAAACCTATCCTCTTGTCTCAGCCTCTCAAGTACTGGAATTATAGGCATGTACCACCATGCCTGTAATTATTTATTTATTTATTTTTAAAATTCCAGACAGACATATTGTCAGTTCACCCCCATATATTTCAGTATGGTGAAGAAGTGAAAGTAGAGAAATAACATTACTAGATCTTATTTTGTAGCTTTTTATTTCATGTGCCAGTTATAACGCAAGGATTGGAGGAGAGAACAGAGATGTCCATGAACTAGTATGTTGGTGTGGTTGAGAGATTTTGTATTTAAACAGACCTAGTTTATATCATAGTTATCCTGTTTACTAGTGTATGATCTTAATAACTACGAACATCAGTTTTTACACTTGTAAAGGAAGTAATATTTGCTATGCAGGATCTTTGTGAGGATTTAATATATTAGTTCATATCAATTCCATTTCTTCCATATTACATAGATCAGGGCCCTTTCAGTATTTTAGATTGGAGATGGTAATGATAATTTGGAAGAAGTGATAAATTTAATCAGTGGTGGTAATAGCAGTGGATTTGCAGTGAAGACATACTCAAGCTTCATATTAATGAAGGATGAAGTTCACTAAGCTGAGACTGAAAATAGACTAAGGAATTAGAAGTGAAAGGAAGGGCATGAATTATTCAGTCAGTAGTATATGATATGCTTGAGAAAATAGCCTGTATTTGTGAATGAAGTAGAGAGCCTGTGATGGAGAGGAGTTGAGTTAAATATAGTCTAAGAGTCAGTCTGACTCAAAGGATATTGTGTAAGTAATTTGTATAAAATAGCCTAAAGTTTTAAAATTTCAGATTACAGAACTCCTTTTTCTGGAAAAGTAAGATGTTATCCTGTTGCTCTTATTTGAGTAAAGGGTATTGAAGACTTGAAGGGCATAATCTAGATAAAGAGAATAAAATATTAGAAATAGATGTTTCAGTTCCTCATTACTTTCAGAATAAAGTCCATTCTTGTACCTGTAGTGTATTAGATCCTGTTCATCTTGTCCATCCTGTCACATTCTCTGTCATATTAAAACTTGTGAGTTTATGAATTTTACACAGATAACACAGCATGTATATTATGATGGTAAATGTACTGAAACTATCTGGAAAGTATTCTTCGTACTTTTGCACATTCTATAAATATGTTCACCTGCCTTTATTAATCTTTATTATTTATATCAACCAGTTTTATTTTTCTTCTAGTGCCTACGTTGAAAAATATCTATTGGAGAAGTCCAGGCTTGTATATCAAGAGCATAATGAACGGTACATATTTTTATTTATGTAATTAGATCAAGTTAGCATTAATATAATTTCGATTAACTGTTAGGTTTTGTAAAATATGACACTTTCCTTCACTTTATACCATGCATAGTTTTGCATGCAATTTATATTTCTTTCATGGACAGAATGCTGCAGTTTTTCAGAGGCTATTAGGAGATTTTTATTGGATATATAGAACTACTACTGCTCTTAAGTTCTAGTCGGACTATCAAAACATGAAAACTGCTTCTCAGTATCTTACTGCTCTTTGTGAGTTATATGCCTTTAGACCTTTCTCTGGAGCATTTCTTAGTTTTGTTTTAATAATTGAAAAAAAGCTGGGTGGCACATACCTTTAATCTCAGTACTGGAGAGGCTGAGACAGGAGGATCCCAGGTTCAAGGCCTGCCGTAGCAACTTATTGAGACCCTCAGCAACTTATCAAGACCCTGTTTCAAAATAAAAATAAAAAGGGCCAGGGGTATAGCTTAGGGAAATGATATATGTAATATCATTCAGATGAAGAGACTAAATTTTAGAGAGGTAAATGCTTTATGCTATAGTGAGATGTAATAAAGTTAAGAGCCAATGTTTAAAGTTAAACAGACCTATATTTAAATCTTGGATATACCAGATATGCCTTAACATCTCACTTCTCTTCTTCTTAGGTATTTATTCTCATTTTAGATGGAAAACTGTTCTAGAGTTGTTGAGAAGATTAAATGAACTAACATTTATGAAAAGCTTAGCATGGTCCTCATTTAATAAACTCAAAAATTAATTGCTAAATTATAATGAATTGGCAAGATTATGAGAACTCATGCTTTTCATTTATTTATTTATTTAATTTATTTTTGCTAGCAGAAATGAGATCTGTATTAGAGTTGTTTCATAACAGAGAGAGGATAGAGGTGTATCTCAGTAGTAAAAGCAGGTGCTTATTAGCATGTGCAAGTTCGTGGATTCAATCCCTAGCACCAAACAGGAATAAATAAAGAAGTTGTTTCAGGAAGAGAATAGCTTCATTAAGACTTATAGGGCTTATTAGATGCTCCTACTAGAAAGTTATTAGTAACTTTTTCTAACATTTTTTCCCCTTAGTACTGGAGATTGAACCCAAGGGTACTTTAATACTGAGCTATAAGCCGGACGTGGTGATGCATGCTTGTAATCCCCGTGCTTGGGAGGCAGAGACAGGAGGATCACGCAGGTTCGAAGCCAGCCTCTCTGGCTTAAGAGACCCTGTTTCCAAATAAAATATAAAATAGGTCTGGGAGTGTAGCCCGGAGGTAGAAGGGTTCCATCTCCAGTACCACCAAACCAAACCAAACCAAACCAAAAAAAAATCTGAGCTACATTCTCATCCCTTTATTTTTTATTCTTAAAGTGCTCCTAAGTTGCTGTGGGCAGCCTCAAACTTGTGATCCTCCTGGGTCAGCCTCCAGGTTGCTGAGATTACAAGTGTGTGTTATTGTGTCCAGCTTCTAACTAATTTTAATTGGGGATGAGGGAAATATAAGCTTCATTTCCTGGGTTTGGTAATGAGAAGGAGGTGAAGATTCATTTTACAGACTGGTTCTCTGTTAACTTATTGCCAAATGTGTGTGTGTGTGTGTGTGTGTGTGTGTGTGTGTGTGTGTGTGTATAATTATTACATGTTAGATTTTGCTTTCTAGTATTGTTTTGTGTGTTTTTTTTCTCTGTATATTTCTTGTAAGGTTTCCTTGTGATGTCTTTGGTATCAGGGTATAAACAGTATGCTGTTTATAGGATGAAATGGAAACTGTTTCCTTCTACAGTTTTTAGAAAGTGTTTAGGAAGGATAGGATTACTTCTTTAAATGTTTGGTAGAATTCACCAACAATGTCAGATAGTTCTGGGTTTTATTTGTGGAAAGTTTTATTACTAATTCAAACACTTTAACTGTTAATGGATCTGTTTAGACTTTGTATTTCTTCTTTTGTAGATTTAATAGTTTGCTTCTTTCTAGGGATTTGTCCATTTTATCTAGTTTACCTAACTTGTAGACAAAAATTTGTTTATAGTATCTCTAATCTTTTGTATTTCTGTAAGATTGGTAGTAATGTTTCTCTTTTTATCTGAATGTTTGGATTTCTGTCTTTCTGCCTATTTCTCTCTTCAGTTTATATAAAAGTTTATTAATGTTTTAACAAATTAGATAAAAGCTTGTGGATCTTTTTAACAAACCATTTTTAAATTTTGTTGATGTTCTCTATATTTTCTTATTTCTACATTAATAGTTTTTATTTTCCTCCTCCTTTATTTGAGCTTAGTTTGTTTGCTTTTCCCCCTTAGGTTCTTTTTTTCTTTCTTTCTTTTTTTTTTCTTTTGTGGTACTGGGGTTTGAACCTAGGGGTATTCTACTTCTGAGTTACATCCAGTCCGTTCGTTCATCCTTCCTTCTTTTCTTTCCATCCATCTACCTATCTATCTATCTATCTATCTATCTTTCTTGTGGTACTGGGGGTGGAACCCAGGGGCTTTCTACCTCCAGGCCATACTACCAGACCTATTTTTTAAAAAATAATTTATTTGGAAACAAGGTCTTATTAAGTTGCTGAGAGCCTCACTCAGTAGCTAAAGCCGGCTTTGAACCTGTGTGATCCTCCTGTCTCAGCCTCTTAAGCGCTGGCCTTACAAGCGTGCTACCATGCCTGGCTTATTCTTTATTTTTGAAACAGGTTCTCACCAAGTTGTGGAGGGTCTCGCTAAGTTGCTGGGGCTGGCTGGAAACGTGATCCTCCTGTCTCAGCCTCTCTAGTACTGGGATCACAAGTGTGCGCCACCACACTCAGCTTTCCCTCTAGGTTACCTCTTATGGCAGGTGTTTAGGTTGTAGATTTGAGATCTTTCTTTTTCTTTCTATTTTTTTATTTTTATTTTTTAAACAAATATTTTTGATCATAAATGGTATATATTTAAACTATACTTGGTGCCCTCTCCCCCCTGTCCCCATCTTCCCTTCCCCCCTCCCACCAATGGTTGTCCAGGGTAACCCATTTCTTTTTAAATATAGGTTTATAGGTATAAAGTCTCCTAAGCACTGTTTCATGGGTATCCCCTTGTTTTGGTTGTTACAATAGAGAAAATTGGCTGTCTGTATCTATGGATTTCCTAACAGTATATTTAAAAAAAAGTATTCAAGAGAAAAATATTGAGTCTGTACTGAACATGTATAGGATTTTTTCTTGTTATTGTCCTTAAATAAGAAAGTACAACATCTATAAAGCATTCACATCGGATTAGATATTAAAGTAACATGTAGATGATATAAAGAATATGAGGATATTTGTGTAGATTATGTGCAAATATGGAATTTTTTTTTATAATGGACTTGAGCATCTGTACATTCAGATATCTAGAGGTAAGGAGATGTGCAGGAACCAGTCTTTCTCAGATACCAAGAAGTGTCTTTGTTGTTGTGTTCTTGTTTTGTGCAACATGAGGTATTTCATATTTTTTTTGTTATTTCTTTGTTAACTTATTGGTTATTTAAGAATGTTGTTGAACTTCCACATATTTGTGAATGTTGGAAATTTCTGTTACTGATTTCTATTTTCATTGTAACATTGCAAAATGGTTAGAGAATTGTGTGCTTCCAATTCCCTTGCATTTATTGAGACTTGCTTTATAGTTTAGCATTTGATTTATCCTAGAGGGTTTTCCATGTAGACTTTTCCCTCCATTAATCTTTTATCTAGTTGTTCATCTGTTATTGGCAACTGCCAATCTTCTGGTGTCTACTCTGATTGCAGGCTGTTGATTTTCAGGGCTACTGTGGAGTTGGTGAACAGGAGATGGGATAGGACAAATTAAAATGTCAACACATTTGTTTTTTACTGATATTTAGCTGTTTTTTTATTTGTATGTATTGGTTTATTAAACATTCCCTGGATTGCTACAAGGTTTTGAGTTCTTTTTTTTTCTTTTTCTTTTTTTCTTTTTGGTGGTACTGGGGGTCTAACCCAGAGGCTTTCTACCTCCGGGTTATAATCCCAGACCTATGTAATATTTTATTTGGAAACAGGGTCTCACTAAGTAGCTGAGGCTGGCTTTGAACCTGTGCGTTCCTCCTGTTTCAGCCTCCCAAGTGCTGGGATTACAAGCATGTGCCACCACACTCAGCAGTTTTGAGTTCTTAAAAAGTTAAATCTGCCGGGCGTGGTGGCACAGGCTTGTAATCCCAGAGTTTGGGAGGCGGAGACAGGAGGATTGCGCAGGTTCGAAGCCAGCCTTGCTGACTTAAGAGACCCTGTTTCCAAATAAAAATATAAAATAGGTCTGGGAGTGTAGCCTGGAGGTAGAAGGGTAGAAGGGTTTCCAGGAAACCCAGTACCACCAAAAAAAAAAAAAAAAAGAAAAAAAAAAGTTAAATCTGACAAATTTGTGAGGTTTTTCATTGGTTTTCTTTTTCTTTTTTCTTTTCTTTTCTTTCTTTCTTTTTTTTTTAAATTTGTTGGGACTGGACATGGAACCCAGGGGCTTTCTACTTCTGGGCTATACTCTCAGACCTATTTTATGTTCGCACTAAGCTGCTGAGAGCCTCACTAATAGCTGAGGCTGGCTTCAAACCTGCATGATCTTCCTGTCTTAGCCTCCCAAGTACTTAGATTACAAGCATGTGTCATCATGCCTGGCTTCTCATTGGTTTTGTGGAAGACAGACTTTTCAGAAATCCTGACTTATGTCATTTTGCTGCCTTTATCATATTCTTTTGTATTCTGTACCTATAACATTCTATTTTGTAGGAGTACTTAAATATTGAATTTATTAGATTTGTATTAAAAATGGAATGAAGCTAATACATTTTACTAATTGATGTTTTTCCCCTCCTCTTGTTAAATGATTACCACAAATCATGTTCATTATAAGGCTGTACTTTTCTTTGTTTCCAACAGGAACTATCATGTATTCTATTACCTCCTGGCAGGAGCAAGTGAAGAACAGAGGTTAGCATTCCATCTTAAACAGCCAGAGGAGTATCATTATCTCAATCAGGTGAGAGTTAAAAAAAATTAATTTGAAAATATAGAGCATAGTTGAATTTTTCTTCTCCTAAAATCTTTCATTATAGTGGTTTCTTTCCCAATCCTGGCAGTGAATATTAAAATATTTTTATACATGCAATCTTAAAATTTATGTGATGCAATTTTTTTTTTTTTTTTTGTGGGTCTGGGGATGGAACCCAGGGGCATTTGACCTCCGAGCTATAGCCCCTGCCCTATTTTATATTCTTTATTTTGAAACAAGGTCTCACTGAGATGTAGAGGGCCTCACTAAGTACCTGAGGCTGTCCGTGAATCGTGATCATCTGGTCTCAGCCTTCCGAATGCTGGGATTACAAGCGTGCGCCACCACGCCCGGCTTTTTATGTGATGCAATTTTAAATTTAAAAATTACCCCCCTTAATTATTTCCAAATAAAATATAAAGTACGTTTGGGAGTATAGCCCCGCCTGTCAAAAGATTAGTTAAATATACTCTTTGTATTTTGTGAGATGCCTTAAGAAAATGGTAAGTTGTTGATGATAGATACTTCCATATGAGAGGAGTGGTGTACTCTTTACAAAGCGATTTACCTTTTACAGACTCCAGGCTATTAAGTTTTATTATTATTTTTATATTTTTTGCCATATTGGGGATGGGACCCAGGGGCATTCTACCTCCGAGCTACACCACCAGCCCTATTTTTTATTTTTTATTTTGAAAGAGGGTCTTACTGAATTTCAAAAGGCCTCACTAAATAGCTGAGGCTGTCCGCAAACCGCAATCTTCCTGTATCAGCCTCCCAAGTATTGGGATTACAACCACGCACCACCATGCCCCACTTAAATATTACTAATTATTAGTGCTTCCTTTACAAGGGATTACTTAAATCTTGATTTTATGTTTTGTAGACTATATATAACTCTTTGCATGATGTTATGACACTGACTTCAGAATATGACTATAAGCCTTGCGTGGGGGTCCACGCTTGTAATCCCAGCATTTGGGAGGCTGAGACTGGAGGATTGTGATTTAAGGACAGCCTTGGCTACTTAGTGAGGTCCTTTGCAACTCAGTGGGACCCAGTTTCAAAATAAAGAATAAAAAATAGGGCTGGGGGTGTAGCTCGGAGGTAGAATGCCTCTGGGTTCCATCCCCAGTACTGCAAAAAAAAAAAAAAAAAGGTTTGACTATAATTTATTGAACATTCCTTCTAAATAGTCAGTGTAAAATTCTTCTAGCTTGATGTGGTGGTGCACTCCTGTACTCTTAGGTACTCTGGAGGTTAAGGGAGAAGAATCTTGAGTTTGAGTCTGTCTTGGGCAACATAGTGAGACCTTCTAGCCCATGAAAAAATAAGGAAAGAAAAAAATTCCTCAAGGGAAGATGACTTAAGAGAATTGGAATCTTTCCTTAAAACTCAAAATTCATCATTAAATTCATCCTTAAATCCAAAATTCATCCTTATGTTTAATTAATAAACTAAACATTGGGCCGGGCGTGGTGGCGCACGCTTGTAATCCCCGCGCTTGGGAGGCAGAGACAGGAGGATCGCGCAGGTTCGAAGCCAGCCTCGCGCGCTGGCTTAGGAGACCCTGTTTACAAATAAAAAAGTATAAAAAATAGGTCTGGGAGTGTAGCCCAGAGGTAGAAGGGCTCCCAGGAACCCCAGTACCACCAAAACAAAACAAAACAAAATAAACATTGTATAATTCTCACAACTTTGGATGACATTGATTTTTAAAAATTCTTTTTCTCATATTACTAAAAAATTTAAAACAAATATTAATGGAATTGGCACAAGAATAGATCATTTAAATAATAGAGATGGAAATAATCATTTAAATAACAGAATACCTAGCTGGGTGTGGTGGTGCACGCTTTGCAGCGCTTAGGAGGCTGAGACAGGAGAATTGCATAGGTTTGAGGCCAGCCTCAGCTACTTAGTGAGGATCTCAGCAACTTAGTGAGACCCTGTTTCCAAATAAAATATAAAGTATGTGTGGGAGTATAGCCCAGAGGTAGACAATCCCCTGGAACCCACACAAAAATAATAATAGAACACCAAAATGAGAAAAATAGATTTTCTCATTTTTGAGACGATGTAGTATCTATGGAAAAAAAAAATTTGTTAAAATCCTTAAGCTAGCCGGGCGTGGTGGCGCACGCTTGTAATCCCCGCGCTTGGGAGGCAGAGACAGGAGGATCACGCAGGTTCGAAGCCAGCCGTGCGCGCTGGCTTAGGAGACCCTGTTTCCAAGTAAAAATGTAAAAATAGGTATGGGAGTGTAGCCCGGAGGTAGAAGGGCTTCCAGGAACCCCAGTACCACCAAAAAAAAAAAAAAAAAAAAAAAAAAAAAAATCCTTAAGCTAGGTGTAATGGTACATGCTTATAATCCCAGTACTTGGGAGGCTGAGATAGGAGAATTGTAGTTTTGAGGATAGCCTGAGCAATTTAGTGAGGCCTTCCACAACTTAGACCCTGTTTCAAAAAATAGAAGAATAAAAATATAAAAATATAGGGCTAGGGATAATAGCTCAGAAGTAAAATGCCCTTGGCTTCCATCCTCAGTATTTCACCTATTCCCTCTCTCTGTCCCCCACCCCCCTCTCTCACACACACCCTTAGATTTTGCAGTTAATATTTTGATGGCAACTCAAAGGTTGTAAGATGTATTTAGTGTTATGAAATTAACACCTTAGACTTTATTTTTTTTTTAGTTTTTGGGGATGGAACCCAGCGGCATTCGACCTTCAAGCTAGACCCCTTGCCCTGTTATTTATTCTGTATTTTGAAACCGGGTCTCACTGAGTTGCAGAGGGCCTCACTAAGTAGCTGAGGCTGTCCTTAAACCGCTATCCTCCGGTCTCAACCTCCCAAATGCTAGGATTACAAGCGAGTGCCACCACACCCTGCTCCGACACCTTAGACTTTTCCCAAGCTATGTAGTGGACTGTATAACTGATAATTCTTAACCTTGGAATTATATATCAATATAAACTACCTTTAAAATATTAAATATAACAAATTTCAAAGTTATTCAAGAGAACACGTTCTGATATGACATGATTTCAAATGAGCACTTTCAGAACCAGGTGTGCTGGCACATGCTTGTAATCTCAGTTCTTGGGAGGCTAAGAGGAGCACCGTAAGTTTATAGCCAGTCTCAGCAACTAGTGAGACCCTGCTCAAAATAAGAAATAGAGCTGGGCGTGGTGGCACAGCTTGTAATCCCCGTACTTGGGAGGTTGAGACAGGAGGATCGCACAGGTTCGAAGCTAACCTCAGCTACTTAGTGAGGCTCTTAGCAACTTAGTGAGACCCTGTTTCCAAGTAAAGTATAAAATAGGTCTGGGAATATAGCCCGGAGGTAGAAAAAGCACCTGAGTTCCACCCCTAGTACTCTAGTACTCCCCTCAAAAAAAAAAAAAAAAAAAATACGGCTGGAGATGTAGCTCAGAGATAGATAACATGCTCCTGAGTTCAATCATCAGCATAAACACACACACACACACACCCACACACACACACACACACACACACTGATACAATACTAGACATTTTTGCTGGGTGTTATTAAGTAGATGTTTAAAAGATTGCTAATCTAGCTACTCAGATTTTTCTAACCTATTTAAATTACTTGTTTTGTATTGGGCAATTAAGTATTTTTTAATGTCTTCTGGATCTTTTTATATTTAGTAGCTATGACATATTCTTATAATGTCAGGATTCATAAGCTATGAGACTCAGCAGTTAATACAATCACCAGCAAGCAAGCAAATACACACACACACACACACACACACACACTTTAACAATTTCTGATAAAATACTAGACATTTTTACTAGATGTAATTATGTAGATATTTAAAAAATTGCTAATCCAGCCGAGTGTGTTGGTGGATGTTTTTAGTCCCAGCATTTGGGAGGCTGAGATGGGTGGATCACGGTTTGAGGACAGCCTCAGCTACTACTTAGTGAGGCCCTTTGCAACTCAGACCCTGTTTCAAAATAAAGAATAAAAAAAAAATTGGTCTGGAAGTTTAGCGTGGAGGTAGAATATTCTTAGGTTCCATCCCCAGTACCAGAAAAAAAAAATTGATAATCCAAGCCAGTCATGGTGACGTATGCTATAATCCCAGCATTTGGGAGGCTGACACCAGAGGATCGTAGTTTGCCAACAGCCTCAGCTACTTAGTGAGGCCCTCCTCAACTTAGTGAGACCCTGTTTTAAAAAAAAAAAAGAATAAAAATAGGGCATGGGGTATAGCTCAGAGGTTGAATGCCCCTGAGTTCTATCCCCAGACCCATGCAAACAAAACAACAACAAAAAACCCCACTAATCTAGCTGCTCAGTTTTTTCCTCGATATTTAAATTACTTGCTTTGTATTTGGTGATTGAAGACTTTTTTACTGTGCTCTGAATATTTTTATTTTTATTTTATTTAGTTATTTTTTTGGTGGTACTGGGGTTCCTGGAAGCCTTTCTACCTCTGGGCTACACTCCCAGACCTATTTTTACATTTTTATTTGGAAACAGGGTCCCCTGAGCCAGCGCACGCGGCTGGCTTCGAACCTGCGCGATCCTCCTGTCTCTGCCTCCCAAGCGTGGGGATTACAAGCGTGCGCCACCACGCCCGGCATGTGCTCTGAATATTTTTATAATTGACGGCCATGGCATATTTTTGTTATAACGTTTGGATTCACAGGATATGGAACTTGGCAGTTAATACAAACATTAGAGTCACTGCAGATGTTATTTATGAGTGGAGCATAGTGACGTGATCTCCGAGACGCTGAATGTGGATTTAGTTTCTTATTTTATGTTGCTGTGGATAGCAACATTGCTGCCTGCACACTACATCTAAGAGATCATTAGAGAAATATAGTAACTATTCCCTAATAACTCCTACCTAACTGATCTGCTTTACTTTCAGATAACAAAGAAATCTCTTAGACAGAGCTGGGAAGATTATTGCTATGACTCTGAGCCGGTCAGTACTAGTACCTAAATATTATGTGTTACTGTTAAAAGGCCATCATTTTGCTCAGTTACATCCATGTATAACTTAAAAGTTATCTGAAATATAAATAGTACTAGAAAAGAAGATCTATTAGTGTTTGATTTCGTTGAATGATTTATTTGTATGTAGATAGTTTGTTGGTTAAAAACCAGTTGACTAGCCAGACATGGTGGTACACGCTTGTAATCCAAGTACTTGGGAGACTGAGGCTAGAGAAAGAATCACAGTTCAAGGACAGACTCAGCTACTTAGTGAGACCCTGTACCTATAAATGTATAAATATTTATTTGTGTTTGAAGATATAGTGAGATTGTACCTATCAAGTGACTCTCATAGTAAAAGATATGGAGATAATTAATAAATGAAGATTTTTCACTTTCAAATGGTCATAATCTATCCAAATATAAATTTTATTTATTATTATTGCTAACATATCTTGGCCTTTGTGAATTATGAAATATGGAAGATGGCCAGACGTGGTGGCGCATGCTTGTAATTCCCACACTTGGGAGGCTGAGACAGGAGGATCACGCAGGTTCGAAGCTAGCCTCAGCTACTTAGTGAGGTTCTCAGCAACTTAGTGAGACACTGTTTCCGAATAAAGTATAAAATAGGCTGGGGCTGTAGCCCAGAGGTAGAAAAGCCCCTGGGTTCCATCTCCCTGTACCACCAAAATAAATAAATAAATAAATAAATAAATAAATAAATAAATGGAAGATTAATTAAACACTGATAATATGTTGATGTCTGTATTGTGCTTTAAAGCTGGTCTGTATAATTTCTTATTCATTCATTTATTTATGGCTCAATATATTTTTAATTTTTTTTGTGTGATACTGAGGGTGGAAGCCAGGGGCTTTTCTACCTCTGGGTTATATTCCCAGATCTATTTTATATTTTATTTGGAAACAGGGCCTCACTAAGTTGCTGAGAGCCTCACTAAGTAGCTGAGGCTGGCTTCGAACCTGTGCAATCTTCCTGTCTCAGCCTTCCAAATGATGGGATTACAAGCGTGCGCTAGCACGCCTGGCTTATGGCTAAATGTTTTTAATCATGTATTTTTGAGAGCATTTTATACTTTTACATATGCTTTTTTCTTTGATTTTCATGTTGTCTATTTACTTTTTATACCTTAGTATAGCTATAACGTAAATTTATTTCTTACATAAATCTAGTATACCCTCTTTGACTACATTACTGCCTTTTTTTTGGGGGGGGGGATGGTACTAGGAATTGAACCCAGAGGCATTCTACTTCTGTTTTATTTCTTTTTTAATTTTTTTTTCAATTTTATTTCTTAAATGGAAACAGGGTCTTACTAGGTTGCTAAGGGCCTCACTAAATTGCTGAGATTGTCCTTGAATTTGTGATCCTCCCGTGTCAACCTCTCAGTTGCTGGGATTAAAGTGTGCACCACCACACCTGGCTTCATTATTGGCCTTTTCTAAATTCATTACAGTTTAATCAGTACTTAGTTCAGTGCCTTGAATATAGGGGACATTTTTTTTGTGTGTATGATACTGGGTACTGAACCCCAAGTCATTCTACCTCTGAGCTATATTCCCGTCCCTTTTTCTGTTTTTTTTTTGTTTTCTTTTTAAATAGGATCACTGTAGGTTTCTGAGTCTATTGCTGAGGCTCGTCATGAAGCTGCAATCTTCTGGTTTTAGCCTCCCAAATATTGTCATTATACAGGTGTGTGCCACCATGTCTGGCTGTGTGCACTTACTAAATATTTGTTGAAGAAATAACATTTGCTTTTTGAATTAAACTTTCTTAAATGTTTTGAATCTCTAAAACTTTCAGAAGTGCTTATAAACACTATCAGCATACTTCTTAAGTATTGGCAGCTCTTTATCTTTTAAGTTACTTTTGAGATTCTTGTTTTGGTATTTGTGAAAGGGCAAATAATGGTAACCTGCTGGTATTTTGGTAGGTATGTGTTTACTTTGTAGTTAAGATAGGAAAGGTAGAGAATGTGAATATAAATATTTTATGGGCTCCAATTCCCATTTATACATAGGTGTTCTAAACATAAGTTACTACATTTCTGAATGGCCTACATTATATATTAGGTAATCTCAATTTTTTCCCTTTTTTATCTTGAATTAGCAGGATTGCTTCACAGTGGAGGGAGAAGATTTGAGGCATGACTTTGAACGCTTACAATTGGCCATGGAAATGGTAGGGTTTCTTCCCAAGACAAGAAGACAGTGAGTTTATTTTATATTCTTATATTTCCAGTAGAGAACAAATTATGAGGTGTTTTTGTAAGATTTCTCCCCCTTGTTTTTTTCCCCCTCTTTTCTTTTCTGTGGTATTTGGGATTGAACCCAGGGACATTTTACCTCCATTTTATTTTATTGTTTTGTTTTTCTATTTATTTTTTTTTTGCGGTATTAGGGATGGAACTCAGGGATCTTCTACCTCCTAGCTATACCCCCAGCCCTATTTTTTAGTCTTTGTTTTTTTTGTTTTTTTGTTTTGTTTTGTTTTGGTGGTACTGGGGTTCCTGGAAACCTTTCTACATCCGGGTTATACTCCCAGACCTATTTTTTTAAAAATATTTTTATTTGGAAACAGGGTCTCTTAAGCCAGCATGGCTGGCTTCGAACCTGAGTGATCCTCCTGTCTCCGCCTCCCAAGTGCGGGGATTACAATCGTGCGCCACCTCGCACGCCCGGCTAGTCTTTGTTTTGAAACAGACTCTCACTGAGTTGCAGAGATCCTCACTAAGTAACTGAGGCTGTTTGCAAACCACTATCCTCCTGTCTAAGTCCCAAGTACCGGAATTACAAGTGTGCGCCACCATTCCTTGCTCTTTGGTTCTTTTTAACAGTTTTCTAAATAGTATTTCTAATTTATTGCCTTATCCATCTTCAGCATTGTGATTTTTAAAAATGTACACATGCCGGGCGTGGTGGCGCACGCTTGTAATCCCCGCGCTTGGGAGGCGGAGACAGGAGGATCGCGCAGGTTCAAAGCCAGCCCCGCGCGCTGGCTTAGGAGACCCTGTTTCCAAAATGAAAATGTAAAAATAGGTCTGGGAGTGTAGCCCGGAGGTAGAAGGGCTTCCAGGAACCCCAGTACCACCAAAAAAAAAAAAAAAAAAAAAAAAAAAAATAAAAATGTACACATATTACATTTGTATATAAATGCAGGAATTTATGGTGTTCCTGGAGGCTGTCTGTAGGCTTTACTTAAAAACTATTATTTTTAGGTCGGTCATGGTGGTGCATGCTTGTAATCCCCGCACTTGGGAGGCTGAGACAGAAGGATCGCACAGATTCAAAGCCAGCCTCAGCTACTCAGTGAGGCTCTCAGCAACTTAGTGAGACCCTGTTTCCAAATAAAATATAAAATGGGTCTGGGAGTATAGCCAGGAGGTAGAAAGCCTCTGGGTTCCACCCCTAGTACCACCAAAATAAATTAATTAATTAAAAAAAACTAGTATTTTTAAGCTGGGTATGGTGGCATATGCTTGTAATCCCAGCATTTGGGAGGCTGAAACAGAGGATTGAGGTTCACGGCCAGCCTCAGCTACTTAGTGAGGCCCTTTGCAAACTTGGGAGACCCTGTTTCAAAATAAAAAATAGAAAATAGGACTGGGGTGTTGCTCAGAGGTAGAATGCTTGTGGGTTCCATCCCCAGTACTGGAAAAAAAAAAAAAAGAGAGAGAGAGAGCTATTACTTTTATATAATATTATTTCTATTATTTATTTATTTTGGTGGTACTGGGGTTCCTGGAAACCCTTCTACCTCCGGGCTACACTCCCAGACCTATTTTTTATATTTTTATTTGGAAACAGGGTCTCTTAAGCCAGCAAGGATGGCTTCGAACCTGCGTGATCCTCCTGTCTTCGTCTCCCAAGCGTGGGGATTACAAGCGTGCACTACCACGCCCGGCTATATAATAGTATTTTTATAGCTCCTCATTTTTTTTTATCATTGAGTTCTAGTTTTATTATTATGCATGCCTATCAGTAAAAGTCTCTGAGTATTTTCTCTATATACTTATGAATGTACTATTGTATTAAAAATATTTTCTTGCTGGGCGTGGTGGCGCACACTTGTAGTTCCAGAATTCGGGAGACTGAGACCAGAGGACCGTGGTTCGTAGACAGCCTCAACTACTTAGTGATGTCCTTTGCAACTCAGTAGACCCTGTTTCTAAATAAAGAATAAAAAGTAGGAGCCAGGCGTGATGGTGCACGCTTATAATCTCAGCATTTGGGAGGTTGAGACCTGGAGGATCACGGTTTGCAGACAGCCTCAGCTACTTAGTGAGGCCCTCTGCAACTCAGTGAGACCCAGTTTCAAAATAAAGAATAAAAAATAGGGCAGGGGGTGTAGCTCGGAGGTCAAATGCTCCTGGGTTCCATCCCCAGACCCGCAAAAAAAAAAAAAAAAAAAAAAAAAAAAAAAAAAAAAAAGAGTAGGAGCTGGGGGTGGAGCTCAGAGGTAGAATGCCCGTGGGTTCCATCCTCAGTACTGCAAAAAAAGATTTTTTCTTCATGGTAAATATAAACAAATTAGAATCACACCAAGACTGTTGTGCATGCTTTTTTTCTTTGAGTTTGCAGTACTGGAGATGGAGCCTGGGGGCATTGTACCTTCAAACTATACCCCCAGCCCTATTTTTTAGTCCTTTTAATTTTGAAACAGGGTCTCACTAAGATGTATAATTATAGTGCACCAATAAACATATAAAAAAGTTTATGATGAAAGAAAAAGTATATTTAAAATAAACTATTTAAAATTAAAGACTCAACCTTGATGCTCACCAGAAGAAAATAGTTTTCTTGGACTTTTTTTTTTAACACTTGAGGCAAGGTTTTGCTTTGTTGTCCAGGCTAGCATGAAACTCCTGAGTTCAGGGTGATCCTTCTCGCTTGAGTAGTTTGAATAGATGGGGTTATAGGCATGTACCATTGTACCTGTCTTTATTTATATATCAGTACCCTTTTTTGTGAAATGAAGAATATATTAGACCTAAGATGTGTTACTTAATGTAAGAAGAAAATAAATATGAGAATATTTTGATAGAAAGTGCTCCTAGGGCTGGGCATGATGGCACATGTCTGTGATCCCAGCATTCGGGAGGCTGAGACTGGAGGACCACAGTTCACGGACAGCCTCAGCTACTTATCAAGGCCCTTCGCAACTCAGTGAGACTCTGTTTCAAAATAAAAAAATAAAAATCACTAAAAAATAGGGCTGGGGGTGTAGCTTAGAGTTAGAATGCCCCTGGGTTCCATCCCCTGTATGGTGAAAAAAAAAAAAAAAAAAAAGCCCTCCTAGGGAGCCAGGCATGATATGTGCAGGTTTGTAATCTCAGTACTTGAGAGGCTGAGAAAGGAGGATTGCAAGTTTGAAGCCAGCTGTAGCTACTTAATAGTATTTACCTCTGCAACTTAGTGATACCCTGTTTCAAAATAAAGAATAAAATATAGTGCTGGGGGTATAGCTTGGAGGTAGACTGCCCCTGGGTTCCATCCTCAATACTAAAAAAAAAAAAAAAAAAAGTCCTTCTAGGTTTAGGTGAGATATAGATAATGATTATAATAAGATTCATGGGCCAACTGGAGTTGAAAGGATATAGTGTGCAAGTGCAGGATTTGTTGTTGACTGAAGGCACATGCTGTTCTGATGCAGGAGAAAAAGTACCTAAGGGGGAGGTCCAGTTGCATATATTTCACAGTAGCAACCTGATATTTGACAATATACCAATATACCCCAATGACCTCTTTCTTTTCTTCCTTTCTTTTTTTTTTTCCTGGTACTGGGGATTGAACTCGGGAGCATTCTACCTCCAAGCTATATCTCCAACCTGATTTTATTTTTATTTTGAAACAGGATCTCTCTAGGTTGATGAAAGTCTTACTTCTTGACTGAGGCTGTTCTTGAGCCTGCATTTCTCCTGTTTCAGCCTCCCAGGTACTCGGATTACAGGTGTGCACTACCATGCTCAGCTTCATACTTTCTAAAATAGTATTTACCAAGGTCATCATATGATGTAGGAAAGCATTTAAAATAAATTAATTATAAAAATCATATAAAAAAGGCCGGGCGTGGTGGCGCACGCTTGTAATCCCCGCATTTGGGCGGCTGAAAAAGGAGGATCGCACGGGTACGAAGCCAGCCTCAGCTACTCAGTGAGGCTTCCAGCAACTTAGTGATACCCTGTTTCCAAATAAAAAATATAAGAAAGGTCTGGGAGTATAGCCCGGAGGTAGAAAGCCTCTGGGTTCCACCCCCAGTACTACTAAAAAAAAAAAATCATATAAAAAAATTACAGGATACCTGATAAGAATTCAGATTATAAGTCCTTTTTTTTGGAGATTCTGATTTGTGTCTGAAGTAGGTAGTATAGGGGAAAGGCATTTGAGGCAGGAGAAAAGCATTTAGAAATGCATGGGTCAGCGTGGTGGTGCAGCCCTGTAATCCCAGTACTTGTGAGGCTGAGAACAGGAAAGTTCCAGGTTCAAGGCCAACTTCAGTAACTTAGCCAAGACCCTTAGCAACTTAGCCACGACCCTCAGCAAATTCATGAGACCCTGTTTCAAAATTAAAATAAAAAGGGCTGGAGACATAGCTTGGAGGCAAAATATCCCTGGGTTCAGTCCCCAGTTTTAAATAAATAATAGAAAGGCATAGATTTGTTAAAACATTGCAGCAAATTCAGGCAGTAACTGGGCATAGTGGTACATGCCTGTATGTATCCCAGTACTTTGGGGGCTGAGACAGGTAGATTGTGTAGATTCAAGGACAGGTCTAGCAACCTAGTGAGACCCTGTTTCAAAACAAAAAGTAAAATGCCAGACACATACTCAGCCTAGAAAGGTTGTTCCCTTGAAATAGCTATGTAACAAATAGTATAATACTGAAATTGAGGGCATGTAAAACACTTTGCAGTAATCAGTAAATTTTGGTTATTCTCTTATTTTTTTTTCTGAAGACTTAATACTTCATATCTGTATTAATTTGCTTCACTAGAATTTTAGAACAAAATAATCTTTGAGAGTAAACATGTGCAAGCTGTAATTTGTGCTTTTATTTTCACAGGATTTTCTCTCTTCTCTCAGCAATACTACATTTGGGTAATATCTGTTATAAAAAGAAGACATACCGAGATGATTCCATTGATATTTGTAATCCTGAAGTTCTTCCTATTGTCTCAGAATTACTAGAAGTGAGTGATTATATTCTTAGGTGTTATCTTAAATACTTTTTACTTTCCATCACTGTTTTATAGATATAAATAGATTGATGCTTTTTATTAATAATGATTTTAATAGATATTTACTTTTTTGATACTGGGGATTGAACCCAGGAGAATTCTACTTCCAAGCTATACTCACATCCTTTTTTATTTTTTATTTTGAAGTTGGGTCTCACTAAGTTACTCAGGCTAGAGATGCTCTTTTTTCTCTTTTTGTGATACTGGGAGTGGAACCCAGAGGCTCTTCTACCTCTGGGCTATATTCCCAGACCTATTTTATATTTTATTTTGAAACAGGGTCTCACTAAGTTGCTACAAGCCTTACTAAGTAGCTGAGGCTAGCTTCGAACCTGTGCAATCCTCCTGTCTCAAGCCCTGGGATTACAAGCATGCGCCAGCAGGCCCGGCGAGATACTGTTTCTTAATAGTATTTTTAAAAGAGTTTCTCCTGACATTTACCTTACTACTATTGAGTGTGCCAACATTTTATAACCTTTAGAACATTTGTGTTTTCTCCCCTGCTTTTACATGCTGTACACATTCGTAATTCCTCAATTTGTTAGATTGGATGAATACTTCTACTGTGGACTGCAAATATTCTGGTCCTGTGTTAATTTTGCTTTTTCTATATTTGAGATTTTTTCTTATATTAAATTCTGGTTGCATTATTTTATTTGAAGATGGAGTTTCTGGGTGAGTGGAAAGAAAAGTTACTGCTTTTTTTTTAATCGGTTGGGTAGAATCAAAAAGACCTCATCTCCTACCATGTTGCTTCCCATATCAAGATCTTATTTTACTTTAGTCTCCCTTCCTGGAGTGATTTGTGATACATAACTCATCTTGTGAGGTTCACCCCATCAGAGGTGATGGAGTGTTGTTTCTTTTTCTTTTCTTTCTTTCCTTTCCCTCCCTCCCTCCCTCCCTCCCTCCCTTCCTCCCTCCCTCCCTCCATTCCTTCCTTTCTTTTTTTGGTGGTACTGGGGGTGGAACCCAGGGGCTTTTCTACCCTCAGGCTATACTCCAGACCTATTTTTATACTTTATTTTTATACTTTATTTGGAAACAGGGTCTCACTAAGTTTCTGAGAGCCTCACTAAGTAACTTTGAACTTGTGTGATCCTGTCTCAGCCTCCCAAGCACTGGGATTACAAGTGTGTGCCACCACACCTAGCTGGGATGTTGTTTCATATAGACCCTCTCATCTGATAGATCACAAGGGCAAATAAATGCATATTCTAACCTATATAGATACTTATATGTATAAATATTCCTCTTTTTTTTTGCAGTACTGGGGATGGAAACCAGGGGCATTCTACCTCGGAGCTACACCCTAGCCCTATTTTTTTTATTCTTTATTTTGAGGCAGGGTCTCACTGAGTTGCAAAGGGCCTCACTAAGTAGTAGCTGACATTGTCCATGAACCACCATCCTCCTGTCTCAGCTTCCTGAATGCTGGGATTACAAGTGTGCGCCACCCAGCTTATATCTATAAATATTTCTATATGGAGCCATCTGTGTATGAAACTAAGTATTTTGTTGTTTTTAAAAATTAATTCCCACATGGATAGTTCTAGCTTTTCCCCCTCACATGCCTTAATTCTTACTCAAACAATAAAAAATCTTTTTCCCACCCTCTGCCATCCATTTACCTAATTTTTCAATTGTAGTGTACATTTATAGTAGTATAAGAATTGTTAACCTATTACTTGTATGAGAAATTATACAGATTATTTTTTATCTTTATTCTTACAGATTGTATTTATTTCCAAAGATACCTAACCTCCATCTTTTCTCCTATCTCCTTCATTGAGATATGTTTGTCATATAGTTAGTAGACTCATGAAATAGTCTTTATTCTTTCCTGGAAATCGCCTAATGTCTTAAATAATTAAAAATATTTGCCTACATTAAGATTCATTCTTTGCTGAATGAGTGTTGAAAAGTACATGAAGTCATACATCTACCATTATAGTATTCAGAATATATTGACTTATCTAAAACTCTTTTGTGCTTTACATGTTCAGCCTCTCCCCCCAAACTGCTGGCAATCAATGATCTTTTTACTGGTGGCATAGATTTGTCCTTTTCAGAATGTAATATAATTGGAGTCATATAGTATGTAGCAATTTAAGATTGACTATGTTACTTAGCAATATGTATTGAAGACTTATTCATGTCTTTTGTGTCTTAATACCTCATTTTTTTGTGTGCTACTGGGGATTGAATCCAGGGGTATTCTACCTCTGAGCTACACCCCTAGTCATATTTTATTATTTATTTTGAAAAAGAGGCTCAGTAAATTGCAGAGGGCCTCACAAGTTGCTGAGGCTGGCTGCGAACCTGCAGTCCTTCTGTTTCAGCCTCCCAAGTGCTGGAATTACAAGTATACACCATGACACCTGGCTTAATAACTCATTTTTAAAGCTTCTGGGAAATATATATTTTTTTTGTATGTATTACTACTGTGTTCTATCTGTTCACCTGTTGAAGGAGGTCTTTTTTGTTTCCAGTATTTGGTAATTATGCCTAGCTTTCTATGCTTCTTAAAAATTAAAATGTAATTACCTATCTTTCAATTCTTGCTTTATGTGCCACTTCATGGGGTTTAACCTCAGTAAGCAGTTTTAACTGGCTCCCTATGCATAGAACATTTATTTTTATATATTGTATATGATTAGGTTTGGGCTTATAGGATAAAGTTAATTTTTTGCTAGTTAGAATCCCTTACAAGGTAATGCTTTTTGAGGGCAATGGGTGCATCTTTCTCAGAGTGGTATTTTTTTTTTTTTAATTTTTGTCTATAGGTGACTAGGCATTACTTACTACCTTTAATGGAATAACATTATTGCAGAATGGGCAGGAAAAGGAGTGCCTTGCATTGGAATTAGACCCATTCATTGGAAGAATTTCTATCAGAAATGGATTTGAGAGGATAGATAGTTTTTCAGCCAGGCATTTCAGGTGATAATTTAGTCAAGCATTTGGTCTTATGATAATACCAAATATCATGGCTGGTGAGTCTATTTTAAATCCAAGCACTCAGCAAGTACCAAGGCTTCTGGTCCTTGTGTAATATTCCTTCTTTGGTAAAGACTGATTAGAGCAGTTCAGGCAACTTAAAACAGAAATTCAGGTATTGGTTAAGAAAAAAAAAAAGGAGCCGGGCGTGGTGGCGCACGCTTGTAATCCCCGCGCTTGGGAGGCAGAGACAGGAGGATCGCGCAGGTTCGAAGCCAGCCGCGCGCGCTGGCTTAGGAGACCCTGTTTCCAAATAAAAATGTAAAAATAGGTCTGGGAGTGTAGCCCGGAGGTAGAAGGGCTTCCAGGAACCCCAGTACCACCAAAAAAAAAAAAAAAAAAAAAAAAAAAGGAGGCCAGGCATGGTGGCGCATGCTTGTAATCCCCCTGAGACAGGAGGATCGCGCAGGTTCAAAGCCAGCCTCAGCTGGCTTAAGAGATCCTGTTTCCAAATAAAAGCTATAAAAATAGGTCTGAGAGTGTAGCCCGGAGGTAGAAGGCCCCTGGGTTCTATCCTCAGTACCACCAAAAAAATAAAAACAAACAAAAAAACAAAACAAAACAAAAAACAAAAAAACGGGAATCCAGTTCTGAGAATTAGCTTACCAGATAATGACAAATAGGATTTGGTAAAAGATCTTACTTTTATTTATTTTTTGTGTTACTGGGAATTGAACCCAGACACAGCCTATATTTGAGGTATACCCCCAGTCTGATTTTTAATTTCTTATTTGGAAACAGGGTCTCCTTAGGTTGATGAGAGTCTTACTACTTGCGGAGGCTGTCCCTGAACCTGTGATACTCCTGTTTCAGCCTTCCAAGTACTGGGATTACAAATTTGTGCCACTATGCCCATCTCAACTCAAGCGCTTTTCTTCTTTTTCTTTTCTGTTTTTGTGGTGCCAGGGATGGAATCCAGGGGTATTCTACCTCTGAGCTACACCTTCAGCCCTATTTTTTATTCTTGATTTTGAAACAGGGTCTCACTGAAAGGCAAAGGGCCTCACTAAGTAGGTGAGGCTGCCCTGAACCGCAATCCTCCTGTCTTAGCCTCCCAAATACTGGTATTACAAGTGTATGCCACTAATCCTGGCTAACTCAAACTTTTTAATTCCTCCTTGTACATAGTTTGGACTGCATCAAGTACTGAGAATTGGTGTTTTAGTCTGCCTTTTCATCTCTGTAACCAAAATAACTGACAACCTAGAGGAAGAAAGGTTTATTTGGGATCACAGTTTCAGAAGTTTTAGTCCTTGGTTTACGGACTCGAAGGCAGAAACCATTGTCGCAGAGCTTCAGGTATGGCAGAATAGGAGAATCTTTCAGGTATGGCAAAATAGGAAAAGGCATCAGTTCTTGTAGACCAAAACACAGAGAGCGAATGAGAGAAGAGGGGTCCTGTGGGCAGTGAGCTACCACGTTCAGCCAGTGACCTACCCACTTCAAACCATGCCCCACCTCTGAACCTTGCTGCACGGAGAACCTGCCTTCAGTGTGTGTGCTTTTTGGAAATATATCAGACACAAACCACAACAGCATTGAATAGAAGGAAAATAGCTTCAAGGTTCAGAAATTAGAGAAGATATCAACCATGGTTTCCTGCCTATATTTAGTTAATAGAAATTATTTTTTTTAAATGATGGCACTCAGTTGAGTAAGATTGATGATAGTATTCTAACCTTAAGGCTTTGGTTGAGATGAAATACAAACATTGGCATAATAACTGGCTTAAATAAAATTTAAATTCTATATCTAACATAACTGTGATTTAATATAATTCCCTTTTTTCCCAAAGTGATTCTGTTTAACGATCAATAAAGGCTTAATTTTGAAGGACAAATGTTTTAAAAGTAGTGGTTTATCAGGTGTAGTAGTACATGCCTGCAATCCCAGTATTTGGGAGGCTGAAACAGAATTGTAGGTTCTAGGCTAGCCTGAGTAATTTAGTAAGGCCTTCAGCAATAGTTTCCAAATAAAAAAAAAGTGCTGGAGTGTAGCTCAGAGATAGAATTGCCCCTTGGAGTCAGTCCCCAGTAACATGCACATGCACATGCATACTGTTTAATTTTATTTATTTTTTCAGTTATTTATTTTTGTAGTTAACTCAGCCAGCAGTAAATGCTGATTTGTTAGGTACTATTTTTCTTTTCTTTTTTTTTTTTTTTCCTGTGGTGTTATTAGGAATTTAATCTAAGAGCCTCTACAGCTAAGATATACCCCTAGATCTAGTTTATTTTTTATTTCGAAACAAGGTTTCATTAAGTTGCTGATGGCTTTGATATATTGCTGAGGCTGGCCTATAATTTGTGCTCTTCCTGTCTCAGCTTCCCAAATTACTAGGATTATAGGTTTGTGCCATCATGCCCAGCTGCTAGATACTTTTTTGTTCCATGCAACTATTTATTTTATATAAATTGCTAGTGGTAGAGTAATACCTATTATTTTATAACTTAGACTTCCCTGGTACTCTAATACTTTTTCCTTGACTTATTTTCATATTGTGTTTTCTATATAACATGTGTATGCTTTTTTAAATTGTTACCATTTCATGTTCATTAGGACTCTAAAACTCATGTCTGATAAAGCTAAATATAGTTAAAGTTTCAAGAAATAGGAGCTCTTATTGCTCAGAGAACAAATTGGCAAAAATCGTATGTAGTGTTTTGGAAATATCCTGTAAAACTGAAAATGAAAATGTACATTTTAAGATGATAATTTCATCTTTAGTTTTGTTCATCATAGCAACTCTTGAACTCTTGCAAGAATAGTCATTGTAATTTATTTTCTTTTTGTGAGAAATTATAAATTGTGTAAATGTGATTATGAATAGTATAACTAGGTGGTATATTCATATGCTGGGATGGTATGTAGCAGTTAAAATGAGCAAGCATAATGTAAAAATTACAAACAGACTTCAAAAACATGGACAATATGATACCATAAATAAGAATTAAATGCATTTGGCAATTATAACTTAGTATTTACAAATACATTTAATACATACAAAGGTATAAAAACAAAAAATGAAATGATACATTATAAATTCATGATAGTGTTTACTTCTGGGAAGAGAGTGAGAACAATGGAAGTATCAACATACATTTATTTGTTTGTTCCACTGGAGAGCAAACCCAGGAGCATTCCACCTCTAAGCTACATCCCCTGCAGCCCTATTTTTTTTTAATTTTTTTGAAACAGAGTCTCACTTAAGTTGCAGAGGGCCTCACTTAAGTATCTGAGGCTGGCCATGAATTTATAATCCTCCTGTTTTAGCTCTCAAGTACTGGGATTACAGGTGTGCGCCACTGCTCCTGGAGGAAGCATCAGCTTTCATTTATTAGTTACTTGTGGTATTGGAGATGGAACCAGGGGCCTTTGACCTCCAGAATGTATCCCCAGTCCAGTTTTATTTATTTATTTATTTTTGGTGGTACTGAGGTTCCTGGAAACCTTTCTACCTCTGGGCTATACTCCCAGACCTATTTTTAAAATATTTTTATTTGGAAACAGGGTCTCTTAAGCCAGCGCTGCTGGCTTTCGAACGTGCGTGATCCTCCTGTCTTCACCTCCCAAGCGCTGGGATTACAAGTGTGCGCCACCACCACACCCGTCCAGTTTCTTTTCTTTTTTTTTTTTTTTTTGAAAGCAGAGTCTCACTAAGTTCCTGAGGCTGATTTTGAACTTGTGATCTTCCTTTCTCAGCCTCCCAAGTACTGAGATTACATGCATATGCCACCACACCTGACTGGAATCATCAACTTTAAAAGGTTTCATATCTATGAATAAAAATGAATGTCTGAAACATAAACAAGCACTCATTAAGAATCTTGAATTCAAGAAGTACTGTCACTTTTTAGTTCATTTCTCTAGTTACCAGATTATGATTGATTATCTTAATTTTTTTGTACTATTCTGTATCTTTTTGCACAATAAAACTTGGTTCTTCATTATAATAAGAAAGCAAGCTTTAGGTTTAAAGTCTTATTTTTTTAATTTACATTGTTTTCTCTTTTGGAGAGTAATTGGGGTGAGTGGGACACTTAAATTCTATTTTGACCAATATTAAAATTTTCAGTGTTTCCTTGTTGTATATTTGCTAATCTCTGTTTTTTCCATCTAATGTGGCCTCTCAATGAAATAATCCATTCCTTTGTAATCTTCTATATTGAATTTACTTTTTTGCTGTGTAGGTTAAAGAAGAGATGCTATCTGAAGCATTAGTTTCGAGGAAGACGGTGACAGTGGGAGAAAAGCTTATTGTACCATATAAGATGGCAGAGGTATGGTTTTCTTTGAAATCAGAACATTGGGACATTCTTAGAAGTTTGTGTTTTTTTTTTTAACAAATGAAAATGACACTAACAAGTGTGTTAATTGAAATATTTCCTAGGCCCTTGAAAGTTAATCATAAATTTTTCATTGATTTGGAAACTTAAAATTGAATGTCATTTTAAGCAATAGGTTTGCATTTCTCTCTAAGAATCTTAATCTCTTCACCATTCTTTTTTTTTTTTTTTTTTTTTTTTTTTTTTTTTTTTTAACGATACTGGGGATGGAACCCAGGACATTCTACCTATCTGAGCTACACCCCCAACCCTATTTTTTTATTCTTTATTTTGAAACAGGATCTCACTGAATTAGTTGCACAGGGCCTCACTAATTAGCTGGGGATGTCCGCAAACCATGATCCTCCTGTCTCAGCCTCATGAATGCTGGGATTACAAGGGTACACCACCTTGCCCAGTTCTCTTAATGTTCATATTATTAATATGGGATAGGTGGGTAGATGGTAGGTAGAATTGTAAATGGTCAGAATTTGACTCCATTGATTATTCCTTCTTTTTTCTGGGGGGAGGGATTTACTTGGGATTGAACCCAGGACATTCTACTTCCAAGCTACAAGTACAATCCTTTTATTTTGAAATAAGGTCTGTCTAAGTTGCTAAGACTGGCCTTGAACCTGCAATCCTTCTGTCTCAGCCTACCATGTACTGGGATTATAGGTGTATGTCACCATGCCCCACCAAACCTGACTGATTATTCCTTTTTGAGATAGTTTTTTATCAGTTATCTTCCAGTCCATCATATTTTGCTGATTTACTTTTTAATGTAGGATACTTCTTTGTACTTTGTTTTGCTTCTTTTCTTCTTGAACTCTTAAAAGATGAGGTAGCCAAGGACATAGTCTCTGTCTTTTCTATATTTATCTAGATTATTTCACCCACTCCCATGGTTTTATATATCATTTTATATACTCAAGCTGCTAAATGAAATTTGTTTTTATTTCTATACTACTCAGCTATATAGGGTAGTGTATTGGTCATCTTCTCATCATTGTGACACAAGATGTGAGAAAACTTAGAAATGGAAAAACGTATATTGGCTCATGGTTTCAGAAGTTTGTAATCCTGGTTAGCTGGTTCCATTGCTTTGGGCTTAAGGCAAGGCAGAACATCATGAAAGAGTGAAGGAAAGCTGCTAACCTCATGTGAGCCAGGGAGGAAAGAACACACACACACACACACACACACACACACACGAAATGACCTTCTAGGGTCTGCCCATAGTGAATTGTTTGCTCCAAGTAGGCCCCATCTCCTCTAGTTTCTACTGCCTCCCAATAATGACATTATAGTATAAGTCTATAATCAGTTGACCACTGATGAGGTCAGAGTCCTCATGATCCAAAATTACTTCCTTTTAAAGTATTACTTCTGAACACTGTTGCAGTGGGGATCAAGCCTTTAACACATAAGCCTTTTGAGGGGGGGCACTTCATATCCAAGGCCTTAAAATACAGGTTTCTAGGTAACAAGATACTTAAGTTATTAGAATTTGTAGTCTTCTAAGTACTAGGGCTCAATTCTGTAAATGTATACTCTTTTTTTTTTTTTTTTTGGTAAGTTGAAGTGCTTTTTTTTTTTTTTTTTTTTGGTGGTCCTGGGGTTCCTGGAAGCCTTTCTACCTCCAGGCTACACTCCCAGACCTATTTTTACATTTTTATTTGGAAACAGGGTCTCCTAAGCCAGCGCGCACGGCTGTCTTCGAACCTGCGCAATCCTCCTGTCTCTGCCTCCCAAGCGCGGGGATTACAAGCGTGGGCCACCACGCCCGGCTGAAGTGCTTTTTAAAAAAAATTTTTTTTTAGTTACTGGAGATGGAACCCAGGGGCATTCTACCTCCAAGTTACACCCCCAGCACTATTTTTTATTTTGAAACAGGTCTCACTAAGTTGCAAATGATCTCACTAAGTAGCTGAAGCTGTCTGTGAAGCGTGATCCTCTTGTCTCAGCCTCCTGAATGCTGGGATTACAAGCGTGCGCCACCACGCGCAACTCTAAAGTGCTTTCTTAATGAATTTTCTTTAATTGACTTTTTAAAGACCAATTTCAAAAAACAATTTACAATGATAGTACAGAGAATTTCTAACTGGAAAAATCTGGAAGCCAGGGAAATATCAATTTCACAGTTCTATAATGAAGGAATTGTTACTTTCTGGGGATAGAATAATTTTAGAGTTTATTGTAGATGATGAGTTGACAAGTAGGAATGTTATTGTGGTATTACATCTGTATTTTATGAGTACATAGGATTCCATAGATAATTATTTATGCTGCCATATTTATTACTCTACTTAAAATATTCTTCCCCATTGTAGCTGGTACGTTCATTTGTTTGTAAACTTCCCATTATACTTTCTTTCCTAGGGGAAATATGTACCCTAGTTTTCAGTAAAAATGTTTGAACTGAATAACCCACATTTTGTTTCTGTTTCATAGCAATTTTTACCCAGATCCCTCAGTTGGACTAAATTGATAATTATGTATAGAACACTTCAGTTGTAGGCTATTTATATTGATAAAAAAAAATTAGCTTCAGTTGGGCGTGGTTGGGTAAGCTTGTAATCCTAGCATTCGGGAGGCCGAGATAGGAGGATCGGGGTCCGTGGACAGCCTCAGCTACTTAGTGAGGCGCTTTGCAACTTAGTGAGACCCTGTTTCAAAATAAAGAATAAAAAATAGGGCAGGGGTATAGCTCGGAGGTTGAATGCCCCTGGGTTACATCCCCAGACCGGCAAAAAAAAAAAAAAAAAAAAAAAAAAAAAGCAAGCTTCTAATCCAAGATACTACATTTTTTTTTTTCTTGAATGAGAGTGAAACATAACTTTTTAAATAGTATCTTATATTATTACGAGTTTTTGCACTCATAGCTCTTTCTTTGTTTTGCAGGCTGTGACAGTGAGGAACTCCATGGCTAAGTCTTTGTATAGTGCCCTGTTTGACTGGATAGTTTTTCGAATTAATCATGCACTTCTGAATAGTAAAGATTTGGAGCACAATACCAAGGTAATGATATGATGGATTACAATTTATTTTCCCTTGAAAACTTATGATAAACCGGTTAATATGTGAATTTTTAAAATACATTTTATGTAGAATAGTTTAAAATTGCCTTTACTTTTGTTATTTACTAATGTATTCAGGAACTCTTGTGTATATTTTCAAACCTTTTATGTTTGTACATGTCAAAAATATACAAAGTTGCTATTAAAAATATAAATAGAGCTGGGCATGGTGACACATGCTTTTAATCCCAGTACTTGGGAGGCTGAGCTAGGAGGATTGCAGGTTTGTGGCCAGCTTTAGCTACTTAGTGAGGCCCTCTGCAGTGTAGTGAGACCCTGTTTCAGCATAATGAATAAAAAATACGGCTGGGGATATAGCTTAGAGGTAGAATGCCCCTGGGTTCAATCCCCAGTACTGCAAAACACACACACACACACTCTTATGCTATCTGTATTGTTTCAAATGGCATTTTTATGTAAGATCTCTTAAAGTAATTCTGTATTCTTGTAAATCTGGACCTCACTATTTTTAATAATTTTGTAATATATAGTATGATATATGCTATAAACCTCCCCGTTAAACTGTTTTTGTTTTAGTACAAGAACTGATGTAATAAGTATTGTTTTACTTTTATGTAGCTTTCATTGGAATAAGTTCCTCACTGTGGAATTGCTGAATTTAAGGATATATATGTTTTAAAACTTACGTAGTAGCTATCCCTATATTGCTTTCCAAAAAGAACTGTATACTTCCACCTGCAGTGTATTAAAGTGCCTGTTTCCCACTTTTACCCATATTAGATTTTAATTGGTATTTATATTTAATTGGTATTTACATCTTATGATAAGTATTACATTTTTTTCATTCTTTTCATTGTTGAAAGTTGAGCACCTTCTAATATTTTCTGTTTCTACTCTGTTTTATTTCTTATGTCTTTGTGCTGTTTTGTTGTTTTGTCATTTGTTATTTCAAGAGCTATATATTCTAGAATTATGGGGACTAAATTTGATATTGCAAATATATTTTCTCTTAGTTACTTGACCTTTTTTTTTTTTAAATTATTGGTTCTGGGGATTCTACCTCTTGTGCTGCACTCCTAGTTTGATTTTTTATTCTTTATTTTGAAATGGGCCCCCCCCCTAATTTGCAGAGGGCTTCACTAAGTAGCTGAGACTGGTCGCAAACTTGAATCCTCCTGTCTCAGTTTCCCAAGTACTGGGATTACAAGCGTTTGCCACCATGCCCAGCCTAGTTGCTTGAATTTTAAAAATTTGTTTATGCTATGTGTTTTTCTGCCCATGTGTTTTAAATTTTTGTACAGTTAATTGTTTTATTCTTTTCATTTATAGTTTTGTGTCTTATATTTTATTGACATAGAAAGGCCTATTTTTTTTTGGGGGGGGTCTGGGGATGAAACCCAAAGGCAATCGACCTTCGAGCTACACTCCCAGCCCTATTTTTTATTCTTTATTTGGAAACAGGTTCTTACTAAGTTGCGGAGGTTCTCACTAAATAGCTGAGGCTGTCCACGAACTGTGATTTTTCTGGGCTCAGCCCCCCAAATGCTGGGATTACAAGGGTGCGCTACCACGCCGGCTTTATTCTTTATCTTGAAACTGGGTCTCACAAAGTTGCATAGGGTCTCACTAAGGAGCTGAGGCTGTCCTGGAACTGTGATCTTCCAGTGATCTTCCAGTCTCAGCCTTCTGAATGCTGGGATTACAAGCGTGTGCCACCATGCCCAGCTTTAGAAAGGCCTATTCTAGTCTTAAGATTATAATTTTAGTATCATACTTTTAGAGTTTTTTTTATATCTAGGTTGAATTTTTTTATTTGGAACTTGTTTTTAATATAGCAGATATAGGCATTTAGTGTTAATCATTTCAGATTTTAAAAAATTTTCTCAATAGTCTTTATGGAACAGTCTACCTTTTCAAACTGATTAGATATCTCATCTTGAGCTGGGTGTGGTGGCACACGCTTGTAATCCCCGTGCTTGAGAGGCTGAGACCTCAGGAGGTTTGCACATATTCGAAGCCAGCCTTAGTTACTTTGTGAGGCTCTCAGCAACTTAGTGAGACCCTGTTTCTAAATAAAATACAAAATAGGTCTGGGAGTATAGCCCAGAGGTGAAAAGCCCCTTGGGTTCCACCCCTAGTACCACCAAAAAAAAAAAAAAATCGTATCTTGAATGTTTTAATCCTACTCTCTTAAATGTAAAATTGCTCTAATATTAATTTTTATGCTTTAAACTTGCAGGTACAAAATTAATTTAAATTATGTCTAATTTATCAAATTGACTTATTTTTGAGGGACATTATTTTAATTTTTCTTCTTAAGGGCTTAGACTCAGCAAAATTAAACAGCATGAGTAAAGGCTTATTTATCATTCATTATATCAGTTTTCCCAGTACTTCTCTTAGCATCATTAACTAAAAATTATTTTCCTATAACCAAAATTATCGTCCCATTTGTATTTCAAGCATGGAATAGAAGTGGTGAGAGGACTGTTTAAATGCAGGTATTATAGTGGAATCCCTATCTTCCATAGTAAGTAGTTATAGTTTGTAGAAGTAAAATACCCCAAAACAGAAGAATAAACTTTATCAACACTATTTTTTTCTTTTTCCTATGGTTGTACTTAGGATTGAACCCAGGGTTATTTAGCCTCTGAGCTACACCCCAAGTCCTTTTTATTTTTTGAGTAGAGTTGTGCTAAGTTATTCTGTCTTGGTCTCAAACTTGTGGATTCTTCTTGGTCTCAAACTTTTGCCTCCCAGGTCCTGGGGTTACAGGAGTGTACCACCACACTGGCTCTGTTCACTCTTTCTGTTCTATCAAATACTGAAGGATTTGAGTGTTGTTGACTTTAGGGTCAAGGATCGCTCTTCTTTGTTATAATCCTTTTACAGCTATTCTACATTTTAATGCTTTTTATTTTTAGTAAGATTAAATTTTAACTTTTAGAAAGTATGTGTTTTTGTATCTTGTTTCATTCTTAGTCTGGATGAGGTGATTAAATAAATATGAGCCCACCTTTTTATAAGTACCACTTGCTAACTGATCGCACCACCAGAGCTATAGCGTCCCCCCTTCCCCCATTTTTTGGTACTGGGGATGGAATCTAGTAGCATTCTACCTCGGAGCTACACCCCCAGCCCTATTTTTTATTCTTTATTTTGAAACAGAGTCTCAGTGAGTTGCAAAGAGCCTCAGTAAGTAGCTGAGGCTGTACTTGAACCACAATTCTCTGGTCTCAGCCTCCCGAATTCTGGGATTACAAGTGTGCACCACCACGCCTGGCTAAAGCCCCCTTTTTTAACCAGAATTTTCTCTTGTTTTTCAGACTTTGTCCATTGGTGTTCTTGATATATTTGGGTTTGAAGATTATGAAAATAATAGCTTTGAGCAGTTCTGTATTAATTTTGCTAATGAACGTTTACAGCACTACTTTAATCAGCATATCTTCAAGTTGGAGCAAGTGAGTACCTAAATATGTATATGCTTCTCTCTTACACAAGTTTTTAACTCAAAATCATGATAAGCATTTTAAGTCTTGTGTTTTAACATAGATATTGTGGTATGCATAGCATTATAAGTAAATGACATATCAGAGTTTTGAAACATATCATGCAGGAATTTATTTTTATAGTTACCAAATAGAATCGGTAATATGTGCTTATTTTAGTACATCCCCGAATGACAAGATGGTGGGTTTGTACCTAGAAGCATTCTACCTCTCAGCTATACCTCCAGCAGATTTTATTTTTTATTTGGAAGCAGGGTCGATTGAGAGTCTCACTACTTGCTGAGGCTGTCCTTGAACTTGTACTCCTCCTGCCTCAGTGTCCCAAGTACTGGGTTTACCGGTGTGTGCCACCATGCCTGGGAGTATTGGGGTTCCTGGAAGCCCATCTACCTCCGGGCTACACTCCCAGACCTATTTTTACATTTTTATTTGGAAACAGGGTCTCCTAAGCCAGCGCGCGTGGCTGGCTTCGAACCTGCGTGATCCTCCTGTCTCTGCCTTCCAAGCACGGGGATTACAAGCGTGCGCCACCACGCCTGGCATATTGTTGAGTTTTAATTGCTACTGTGTGCTTGGCCATTTTGTTCAATGCTAAGTGTGCTTATTTGATAGCTTTGATCTAGTTCTAGATTGGAATAGAGGAGCTTAGTAACAGACTTTTAAGCACGGATACAAAAAACATGGTAGTATGGAGAAATCAAGATGCTAACAGCCTCAGCTGTTAGTCGTGGACAGCATCAGCTACTTAGGCCCTCTGCAACTCAGTGAGACTCTGTTTCAAAATAAAGAATAAAAAATAGGGCAGGGGGTGTAGCTTGGAGATAGAAAGCCCCTGGGTTCAATCCCCAGTACTGTTAAAAAAAAAAATAAAGAGCAATTAGAGCAAAAGTAGTATTTAATCCCACTAATATTAGTTATTGAATAATAATGGTTTAGTTGCTCTAACTAGAAGCTAAAAACTGTCAAGCTAGATATAATACAACACTAAATTATTTACTGCTTGTGATACACATCTAAATGTAAATATACAGACAGATTAAAAGTAAGAGGATGGAAGCCAGGTGTGGTGGCACACACTTGTAATCCTAGCATTCGGGAGACTGAGACAGGAGGATCGCAGTTTGTGGACATTCTCAGCTACTACATAGTGATGCCCTTTGCAACTTAGCAAGACTCTGTCTCCAAATAAAGAATAAAAAATAGTGGCCGGGCATGGTGGTAATCCCCGCGCTTGGGAGGCGGAGACAGGAGGATTACTCAGGTTCAAAGCCAGCCATGCTGGCTTAAGACACCCTGTTTCCAAAAATAAAATAGGTCTAGGAGTGTAGCCCGGAGGAGGTAGAAGGGCTTCCAGGAACCCCAGTACCACCACCAAAAAAAAAAAAAAAAAAAAAAAAAAAAAAAAAAAAAGAATAAAAAAGAATAAAAAATAGGGCTGAGGGTATAGCTCGGAGGTTTCAGGAAGCCCCTGGGTTCCATCCCCAGTACCTCAAAAAAAAAAAAAAAAAAAAAAAGTAAGGATAGAAAAAGATTCAACAAACTAACAAAAGCATTTGTGGCTATACCACAGCATTATTAGATAAAAAAGGAATATTTCATAAGGCTAAAAGGATCAGTTCTCTAGGAAACATACAATCTGAAATTTATAGATATCTGATAACATAGCCTCATAATATATAAAACCAAAATTAGCTGGGCATAGTGGTGAATTCTTGTAATCCCAGTACAAAAAGCCAGCCTCAGCAAGTAATGAGACCTTCATCCACCTAGTGAGACCCTGTTTTAAAATAAAAATGAAGTAGGGCTGGGGGTGTAGCTTGGAGGTAGAATGCCCCTGGGCTCAGTCTCTAGTACCCCCCCCCACAATTTAATAAAACTTAAAAGAATATATTTGAAATCATAGTGGGATATTTTAACATGCCATGCCTAATAGCTGATAGAACAAGGATTCAAAGAACTAGTAAGGAGTATAGAAATTAAAGCATATGGAGGGTCGACTGGATGCTTTTCTGGTCATCCACTCTTGTCTGCCTTTCAGATCAGAATGCTAGTTTCCTTGGCCTGATTGCTGACACCTGATCAGTAAGGATACAGAGTTTTCTTTTTCTTTAATAAAGCAAATGCAAATTGATATGCATAGAATACTATGCTAACAGTTGAAAGAATACACTTTTTTTTTTTTCCAGTATTGGGGATGGAACCCAAGGATATTCTACCTCTCAGAGCCACCCTCAGCCCTATTTTTTATTCTTTATTTTGAAACAGGGTCTCATTGAGTGGCGAAGGGCATCACTAAGTAGCTGAGGCTGTCCATGAACCATGATCCTCCTATCTCTTCTTCCCAAATCCTGATATTACAAGCGTGCGCCACCACACCTGGCTTGAAAGTCTTTATTTTTAAAAATGTGTAATATAGCTGGGCGTGGTGGCGCACACTTGTAATCTCCACGCTTGGAAGGCAGAGACAGGAGGATCGCGCAGGTTCGAAGCCAGCCTCGCTAGCTTAAGAGACCCTGTTTCCAAATAAAATATAAAATGGGTCTGGTAATGTAGCACGGAGGTGAAAGGGTTCCATCCCCAGTACCACCCAAAAAAAAAAAAAAAAAAAAAAAATATATATATATATAGTTTTATATATGTACTATATTATATACATTTACTTTGTAAATGTACATCTTATATATGTACTGAGTAACAGAAAATACATGTATGCTTTTAGATAGCCTAGACAATGAATAAATTAAAAACTTTTGCCGGGCATTGTGGCGCACACCTGTAATCCCTGCACTTGGGAGGCTGAGACAGGAGGATCACACAGTTTCGAAGCCAGCCTCAGCTACTTAGTGAGGCTCCCAGCAACTCAGTGAGATCTTGTTTCCAAAAAAAAATTATATATATAAAACTCATATATAACTCATATTATATATAATATTATATATATTATATATAACTCATATTTTATATAACTCATATATAACCCATATATACAACATTATATATAACTCATATATATCATATATATCATATCATATATGATATATATGATATATATATGATATGATATGATACACACATATATGATATATATCTCATTATATATACAACATTATATATAACTCATATATATAACTCATATAATTATATATAACTCAGTGAGATCTTGTTTGCAAAATATATATATATGTTTCCCAAAAAAAATATATATATATATGTATATGTCTAGGAGTATAGCCCAGAGGTAGAAAGCCCCTGGATTCCACCCCCAGTACCACCACCAAAAAAAAAAAATTGAAATTAATATACATATTGTGGTGTATAGCCATGTAATTGATACAAGTTATTAATATTGAAAATCAATGATCCATCTCTACAACTTAGAAAAATATTAGGCTATTAAAAGACAGGAAATGAAATAATAAAAATAAAAGGAATTTAAAGTGTAAACAAATAGACCATGGAGAGGATCAAACTAAAAACAATAGTTTGAAAAGACTAATAACATTGACAAACTCAAGAAATTAATGAGACACAGATGCACGCACGTACCATGCACTCAGGCAGGCAGAAATATAGAAAAGCAAACCAGAATCTTAGTGAAGAAGAAGATGTCATTGTGGATCTCAGGCATATTGAAAAGAGAATGCACTAAACACCTTTATGTCAGTACACAGAGTCAGATTAAAGAAGACTGGTGCAGAATAAATGGAAAGTTTGATCCTAATTTTTGTACATGTTTCAAATTTGACAAAATTCTTTGCCTTGTTTATTGTTTTTATTTTTTTTTATGGTACTGGCGATTAAACCCAAGGGCATTCTACCTCTAAGGTTCATGCCGTGTCTTGTTTTGTATTTTATTTTAAAACAGAGTCTTACTATGTTCCTGAGGGCCTAAGTAGCTGAAGCTGTCTTTTGAACCTGTGATTCTCCTGTTTCAACCTCCTGAGTACTGAGATTACAGGCATTTGCCATTATTGCTGGCTTTTCTGTTTTAAATTTTGTTGGGAATTTTTGTATGCATATTTCTACAAATTTAGAAAATATTTAACAAAAGAAAATTGATTTCTGTAGCTATTCAGTAATTGAATATATAATTTAAAATCCACACAGAACATTGCAAATGAAGATGGTTCTACTGCTGAACTAAACGAACACTGGAAAAAGAAATGATAGGTGGTACAACCTCTTAAGTGAAGTAGAAAAAGAGATAATTCTGAATACATGTTAGGGACTAGGATAACATTTCATACCCAAATCTATCAAGGATATTACTAGAAATAGAAGTTATACATCAGTTTTACTCAAAAAATATAGATGCACGACTTCTAAACAAAAATTAGGAAACAAAATCCAGTGCAATGTAAAAAAGGATGATACCCTCAAAACTAAGTGGATTCTATTTCTAGGTATATTTTACATTTTAATAGCAAGCATCAATCAGCTAAATTCATCTGTTAACAAAGAAGAAAAATACTCTTGATTATCTCAGTAGGATTATAAAGTACATGATAAAATCGCATATCCATTCTTCTTTTTTTTATTCTTTCTCTTTTCTTTGGTGGTACTGGGGGTGGAATCCAGGGGTTTTTCTACCTCTGGGCTACACTCCCAGACCCATTTTGTATTTTATTTGGAAACAGGGTCTTACTAAGTTGCTGAGAGCCTCACTCAGTAGCTGAGGCTGGCTTCAAACCTGTGCGATCCTCCTGTCTCAGCCTCCCAAGCGCAGGGATTACAAGCATGCGCTGCCACGCCCGTCTTCTTCTTTTTTTTTTAATGAAAATTTCTTAGCAGCTAAAAGTATGAGTAGGAATGAACTTCCTGATGTAGAATATCTACAAAAATATGATTAATGGAAACACACTGAATGCTTTCTTCCTAAAATATAGAATAAGACAAGGGTGCTTGTTTGCTAAGAGTTTTTTTTTTTTAATTTTTAAACTCATGACCAGGCATAGCATAAAAAGAGAACATATAGATGGGTAGTTAACATAGGTAAATATTTTTCTCCTATTATTCAGCAAGGAAATTAAAACTAATTTTTAAAATTTTCTGTCGCCGGGCATGGTGGTGCACACTTGTAATCCCTGCTCTTGGGAGGTGGAGACAGGAGGATTGTGTAGGTTTGAAGCCAGCCTCGCTGGCGTAAGTGACCCTGTTTCCAAATAAATTATAAAAAATAGGTGTCTAGGGAGTGTAGCCTGGAGGTAGAAGAGTTTCCAGGAACCCCAGTATAACCCCCAAAAAATAATTGTCACTTTTTACTTTAGCATTTCTGAAGTCATTTATATAAACAGTCTTGAGGTTGTTTACATTGGGAAGAAGTAACACTATACTCTAAGCATATACCAGAATGAAAATGAAAAATGGTACAAGTACTGATGAGACTTGTTGATAGAGTTGGTGGGGAGTATTTAAATTGGCATATCTACTTCAGAAAACTGGCAGTATTTGAAATACGGTCTTGAGACTGGCTTGGAAACTACAATTTTCCTGTTTTAGTCTCTGAAATACTGTGTTTATAGGCATTCACCACCATGCCCAGTTTATAGTCCCTTTTGTTGGCTTTAAGACAAATTAGGAGAATTTCCAGTTGAGATAAATTAGGCTTGTTCAGTTTATATTTTTCTTAGTGGAGTCATGATACTAAGACTGAGGCCTAAATTTTGATTAAGGTCATCATGAAATAGGATTATAACCATAAAATTCAGTTGCTTGTATATTTTCTTCCTTTTCCTCCTCACCAGGTACTAGCTGGGGACTGAACCCAAGGCTTCTAACTCTTCACCACTGAATTATATCCCTTTCCATTTTTATTTGAGACAGGGGCTCACTAATTGGTAGAGGCTTGCCTCTAACTAACTTGCAATCCTCCTGCCTCAGACTATTGTCACCACACACTACTTTTATGTATTTTTTATTTTTATTTATTTATTTATTTATTTATTTATTTATTTATTTTGAAGATTTAAAGAAGTTTATTAGAAAGATAGAAATACAGAAAATAGAAATACAGCCCCATGCCAAAATGGCATGGGGGGGTGACTCAAAATGAATACACCCTACTTTTATGTATTTTTTAAAGAAAACTGACCAAGGCTGTAACAAGATTTCTACAATTAAAATTTTGTGTCCTTCCGGGCGTGGTGGCGCATGCTTGTAATCCCCGTGCTTGGGAGGCGGACACAGGATGATTGCGCTGGTTTGAAGCCAGCCTCGCTTGGGTAAGAGACTGTTTCCAAATAAAAATGTAAAATAGGTCTGGGAGTGTAGGCCGGAGGTAGAAGGGTTTCCAGGAACCCCAGTACCACCAAAAAAAAAAAAAAAAAAAAAAAAATTATATATATATATTCTTTACATTATTGTACATTATTGGATTGGTGATTCAAAAATTTTTTTTGACTTTTCTTTTTTGCTTGGTAGGAGCTTTCAGTCATTGTCATCATATACCTACTATTTTCTGTAAGATTAATAAATTGTTATTTGGTTATTTGGTTTTCCCAGGAGGAATATAGAACTGAAGGTATCAGCTGGCACAACATAGATTATATTGATAATACTTGTTGCATAAATCTTATTAGCAGAAAACCAACAGGATTACTCCATCTTTTGGATGAAGAAAGCAAGTAAGTATGATTTTTTTTTTTTTTTGGCAGTACTGGGGAACCCAAGGGCATTCAACCTCTAAGCTATACCCCCTGTCCTACTTTTTATTCTTTGTTTTGAAACAGGGTGTCACTAAGTTGCGGAGGGCTTCACTAAATAGCTGAGGCTGTCCGCGAACAGCCATCCTCTGGTCTCAATCTCCTGAATGCTGGGATTACCAATGTGAGCCACCACGCCCAGCTCCCAGTCTAATTTTTATTTTTTATTTTGAAAGAGGGTCTCACTGAATTGTGAAAGGCCTTACTATACAGCTGAGGCTGTCCGCGAACTGGGATCCTCCTGTCTCAGCCTCCCAAATGCTGAGATTACAAGCGTGCGCACCCACACCCTCTTCCCAGCACTATTTCTTATTCTTTATTTTGAAACAGGTCTCACTGAGTTGTAGAGGCTGTCCCCAAACCACAATCCTCCTGCTCCACCTCCCAAATGCTGGACTTAAAAGTATGCGCCACCATACCTGGCTCTTTCCAATTTTTAAATTAACTATTCAGCTTTTGGTACTTTTGGTATCTTTTAGTACTTTTTGGTATCTTTTGGTATTGGGGATTGAACTAAGGGGTATTCTACCTCTGAGCTATACCCCAGTTCTCTTTATTTTGAAACAGGGTCTTGATAAATCACCGAGGGTTTTGCTAAGTTGCTGAAGCTGGCTTTAAACCTGTGTACCTCCTGTCTTAGCCTCCCAAGTACTAGAATTACAGGCGGTATTACAAGTATGCACCACCATGCCTGGCTCGAGGTATTGGGTATATAATTAAAACATGAATAGAGCAAGGGTTCACATCTGTTTCATCTTTTTTTTTTTTTTTTTTTTTGGTACTGGGGTTCCTGGGAGCTTTTCTACCTCCAGGCTACACTCCCAGACCTATTTTATACTTTTTTATATTTGGAAGCAGGATCTCTTAAGCCAGTGAGGCTGCCTCCGAACCAGCGTGATCCTCCTGTCTACGCCTCCCAAGCGCGGGTATTAACAAGTGTGCGCCACCACGCCCAGCTGTTTTATCATTTTTTAAGCAAAAATGTTATAAAGTGTACATCTTATTGTACAAAGATTATGATTTTAGCCAGTCTTGGTGGATAGTATTGTAATCCTAATACTTGGGAGGGTGAGATAAGAGGATCACAAGTTCAAGGTCAGCATGAAGTAACTTAGTGAGATCCTGTCTCAGAATAAAAAATAAATAGGTTTAGGGGTATTGCTCAATGGTAGAACTTCCCTGGGTTCAGTCCCCAATACCATAAACAAACAAAACAACAACAAATATGAAACAGAACAAAAGCCTGAACCTTTATTTTCCTAGCCAGTCGTTACCTCACTTAGATGTCAGTTTTGACCAATGAAGAGAATTTCACCTCTTCGCAATTATTTAAATATTTTTGGGTTAAGCTACATGGTCTAAAAAGATATTAAAGACAGGAAATATTTTCCCTCTGTCATTTATCTGTAAAGTAGTCATATTTCTCACCTGGTTTGAGCATTATTTTCCCTAAAACATTTTTCTTGTGTGGGAAACATGTGAGATAGTTTCCTAGTTGTGCTTTTACTTTTCTCTGTGTGTGTAACGCTCTAGGGGTAAGAGCTTTAAGTCCAAGAGAGATGCATTCTGCTCTACATTAGTGATGCATAAGTGTGCAGAGGTTAAGTTTGCCTAGACTTAGGGGCTTTGATTCATTCAGTCTTTGCCTTGGTGGGCCATACATTTTCTAACTATTGGAGACACATGATTAAAACACTGTTGAAGAGGAATATATTTGGACAATATGTGTTGGTGACTTGAACTAAAGTATGATTAGAATTGGAAAGAATGTTAATAGAGATTGTTGCTCTAGTTTCTACTTGAAATCCTAAGGGTTATAATCCATTCTAGAATGGCATTAGAGTTTTGGAGGAAGCTTACTGTGGAGATGTTTTTAGGAAAGGATAATATGCAAAGAGCAGGCCAAAGTGACTAGAAAAATGACAAGTGTTGGCAATATAAAAAAGCCAATAATGTTTATGTAATCCCTGTAAGATGCCAGGTAGCATCAGACATTTTTAGTAGTATTACTTGATTTTACTAGCACAGTTAAACTGGGTATGTTATACTCATTTTATGAATTAGCAGACCAGTTTTAAAAGGTTACCTAGCATGCCCAAGGTTCCTGAGAGAAATTATTTATGTTATTTGGGTATGTAATGATTTGTCTAGTACTATCAGTAAGTATAAACCTATTCATGTGTATTTGAAATAGTTGGATTTAAAGTAGGAATATATACTAATTTATATATGTAATAAAATTTCTACATATTTATAAAGAAATAGGATGAAGAGTGACCATGGGTATCAAGGACCTATTTAAGGAGTAAGAGATTGTTCCCCAATTGGAAATCCTCTTCCAAAAGAATGAAGAGCAGGCGGGGCCCACTCCGTGGGCTCACTGTGCTGGGTTGCACAGCCCTGCAGCCTTGGCCGAGCACAAAGCGACCAGAGCCCCTCAGATGGTGCTCATGTGTGATTCTGCTCACATCACAGCTGCTTAAATCCCTCTGAAGCAACAGCACCAGTCCTTGCTATACTTAATGAGAATTAGGCTAGATATTGTAGGGAAAAATTCTTTGTAATCTGCTAAATACCATTATAAAAAGAGCAATGAGCTGGGCATGGTGGTGCATGCTTGTAATCCCAGCATTCAGGAGGTGGAGACCAGAGGATCATGATCACGGACAGCTTCAGCTACTTAGTATGGCCCTTAGCAACTTAGTAAGACCTTGTTTCAAAAAAAAAAAAAAAAGAATAAGTAGATGAGTGTGGTGGTGCACACTTATAATCCCATTGCTTGGGAGGCTGAGACAGGAGGATCACACAGGTTCTAAGCCAGCTTCAGCTACTTAGTAAGGCTCTCAGCAACTCAGTGAGACCCTGTTTCCAAATAAAGTATAAAATAGGTCTAGGAGTAGAGCCTGGAGGTAGAAAACCCCCTCAGTTCCACCCCTAGTACCACCAAAAAAAAAAAAATAAAAAAAAATAAAAAATTAGGGCTGGGGGTGTCTCTCAGCCGTAGAATGCCCCTGGGTTCCATCCTCAGTACTGAAAAAAAAAAAAAAAAAAAAAGAGCAACGTCATTATAAAGTACTATTGAGGCCAGGTGTGGTGGCACACATGGTGGCGCACACTTGTAATCCAGCATTTGGGAGGCTGAGACAGGAGGATCGCAGGTTCATGGTCTCAGCTACTTAGGGAGGCCCTCTGCAACTCAGTGAGACCCTGTTTTAAATTAAAGAATAAAGCCGGGCGTGGTGGTGAACACTTGTAATCCCAGCATCTGGGAGGCTGAGACAGGATGATCCAGGTTCGTGGGCAGCCTCAGCTACTTTGTGAGGCCCTTTACAACTCAGTGAGACCCTGTTTTAAAATAAAGTATAAAAATAGGGCTGGGAGTGTAGCTTGGAGGTAGAATGCTCCTGAGTTCAATCCCCAGCACTGCAATAAATAAATAAAGTACTTTTGAACATCTTAGACTAACTACAATGTCTTTCTTGTATTTTTTCTCTTAAATTCAGCTTTCCACAGGCTAATAATCAAACATTGCTAGACAAGTTTAAGCATCAACACGAAGAGAATTCTTACATTGAATTTCCAGCTGTGATGGAACCTGCTTTCATCATTAAACATTATGCTGGGAAAGTAAAATATGGAGTAAAGGTTAGTATATTTTCCACTGAATATGCTTTAAGAGCAGAGGTGTGTTCTTGACCTGGCATACTATTCTCTTTGCAGTTTTTGGAGGATCTTGGTCAGTAACATTTGGAGACATTTTATGAGATAACTACTAAAGTTGGGATTCTCCTTTTCAGTATATTACTGTCTTAAGTAATGTTGCCTTTGGTTTCTTTATGAAGATTTTCTAATGTTAGGCCATTGTAAGAAATTTTTTCAATATGAAAAATATGTCTCAAACCCACTTCTTTATCCATAAATATAATTTATTTTTTTCTTTCTTTATATTCATAAAGACTGATGGAGACTGTATGTCTACATATACAATTATTATATTTGTGAGCTTGCACTCCTAATAAATATATTGACACTATTACCTGTTAACTCCTGAGAGGGTAATCTTCATAATTTCATCCATTTCTTATTTGTAATTTGTGGGCCTTTTACTCTTCAAGCACTTGAAATTCCAGCCTGTAAAGATACTGTATTTCCCACATAAGGCAGTAGAGAATACTGTAGCAATATGTATCCTCTTGGGTCTTGAGGTGAGTGTCTTAAGATGATTTATCCATTCCCAGTTCTTGTTCTTGTTCTTCTCCCCTCCCTTCCCCCTCCCCCTCCCTCTTCTCCCTTCTCCCTTCTTCCTCCTCCTCCTTTTTTTTTTTGGTACTGGGGATGTAACCCAGGAGCATTCTACCTCTGAGCTATACCCCAGCTCTACTTTTTATTCTTTATTTTGAAGCAGGGTCTCACTGAGTTGCAAAGGGCCTCACTATGTACCTGAGGCTATCCACAAACCACGATACACCTGTTTCAGCCTCCTGAATGCTGTAATTACAACCATGCAGCACTATGCCTGGCCTTCCCAGCCCTTCTTATTTTTTAATTTTGGGATAAAGTCTTGCTAAATTGCCTTGGTGGCCTCAAATTTGTGATCCTTCAGTCTTAGCTTCCCAAGTAGCTGGGATTATATGTGTGTGCCTGGCTTTGAAGTAATTGCTTTGGAATTTGTTGTTCCATGAACCCTTCTTTAAGAAACTTTTTTTCTTTTTTTCTTTTGTAGTACTGGTTATTGAACCCAGGGGTATTCTACTTCTGAGCTTCACTCCCAGCCCTATTTTATTTTTTATTTTGAAACAGGGTCTCACTAAGTTGTAAAGGGCCTCGGAAGTTGCTGAGGCTGGCTGAGAACCTGTGATCCTCCTGTCTCAGCCTCCCAAGTACTGGGATTATGGCAATGCGCCACCATGTCCTGGCTTAAGAAACTTTAATTTTGAGTGATGACCTTAAGTAAATATTACCTTGGTAAGGAGTTGAGATGATGCATTATAGGCCATGATAGAGGAAAGAGTTTGATATGTAGAAATAACTAAAAACAAGTCAGTGTTGCTGGACTATAAGAAACAAAAGGGATAGTGACATGAAGTGAATTTACAGTGACGAACAGATTAATTTTAGAGCTTCTAAGTCATCATTTTGAAGAGAAGGGATAGTGGAAGGCCAGACAAGGAACTGGCAGATACACTTATTAAGTTTTAATTTTTTAGGTGATATATTAAGGTAAAGTGAAGTACAAGAGCAGCAGTAGAGATGGGAAAGAGCTAAATGATTATGAGAGATTTTAGAGATACTACCGCAGTACCCATAACTTTAGTGGTGTCTAGATAATAAGTGGCTGCTGACTAGAGCTGATGGGTTAGTTGGAGGTACCACATCCTGAAATGGAATAGACTGGGAGAACAGACTTAGTGCAAAGTGAAATAAAGCTTTAGATATAAAAATGCAAACCAAAACTACATTGAAATTTCGTCTAATCTCTAGTTAAAATGGTAATCTTCACAAATACAAACAGTGATAAATGCTGGCTAGGATGAAGGAAAAAGGAAATCTTATACACTCTTGGTGGGATTGTGGAGATTGGTATGAAGGTTCCTTAAAAGACTAGAAATGGAACCAACATATGACCCAGCTACACTGCTGCTTGGCATCTTTCCAAAAAGTCAGAACACTATAGTGAAACATGTATACCCACCTTTATAGCAGCACAATTCATAATAACCCAAGTATGGAATCAGCCGAGGTGTCTATTCAGAGAGAAATGGTTAAAGAAAATATAGTATATACACTACACACATGGAATTTTACTCAGCCATAAATAAGAACAAAGTATGTCATTTGCAGGAAAATGGATGAAGCTAGAGAATATTATGCTAGTGAGATCAGCCAGTCTCAGAAAGTCAAGGTTCATATGTTTTTTTTTTCTCATACACTGAATTTAGAGAGGAAAAATAGGAAACATAAGGGACTTAGGAGAAACGAGGAGAGAGACTAGCAGAATTACAGATTAATTACAGAATTAGAGATTTGGAGGGGAAAAAAAAAGAGGATTGAGGGAAAAACTGTTCAATTAATGGTATGTCTGTATCTAAAGGTATCACTACCCGTTTTACTAACATGTATGGGCAGGGGAAGAGGGGAACAAGGTGGAATGCAAAAGGTAGAGCAAGTGCTGAGTGCATGTGTGTATCACTTTGAACCTCATTGTGATGTATAATCACAGTGCACTAATAAAAGTATTTAAAAAGCCCTTGAACATATTGTGAGTTACGTAAAGTGTACAAATCTAAAGTATATAGATTTTGTTATGCCTTTCCCCAGTTCATTTCCTCCACAGAGATGACCACCATCTTACTTTCATCATTCATATTTTAATTACTATTACATTTCAGATAAAAACCAGGCATGGTGGCGCGTGTTTGTAATCCCAGTACTTGGGAGGCTGAGACAGGAGGATTGCAAGTTTGCAGTTAGCCTCAGCTACTTAGGCCCTTGGCAACTTAGAATCTGTTTCAATATAAAGAATAAAAAATAGGATAAAGAATAAAAGGTAGGGCTGGGGGTATAGCTCAGAATGGCCCTGAGTTCAATACCATTACTACAAAAATTTTTTTAGATAAGTGGAATTTTATATGTTATTTCTGTTATATTTATCCATATTATTAGATTGAAACTAAAAGGATAGGGAATAGATAAAAGCTGGCATAATTTTATTTACTGGGCAAAGTAGACAAAGACCAGATGTATTGCTAGATAAAGTGACATTTCATAATGATAAAATTGGTCAGTTAGCCGGGCGTGGTGGCGCAGGCTTGTAATCCCAGCATTTGAGAGGCTGCGACAGGAGGATTGCACAGGTTTGAAGCCATCCTCAGCTACTGAGTGAGGCTCTTAGCAACTTGTTGAGACCTTGTTTCCAAATAAAGTATAAAAAAGTCTTGGAAGTATAGCCTGGAAGTAGAAAAGCCCCTGAGTTCTACCCTCAGTACCACAAAAATAAATAAATAAATAAATAAATAAATAAATAAATAAATAAATAAAAATTGGCCAGTAATCCACCAAAAATATATGAACCTGACGACTTTGATTCAAATTATATAAAAGGAGATCAAAAGTAGTCCTAGACAGATTCACCACCATAGTTATAAATTTTAACACATATCTCATTAGCTAGTAGAACAACAGACACAAAAAGTCAATAAACACAGAAAAATTGAACAATACTGTTAACTGATCCAACTAGTATATGAAAACGTTAACTAGAGCTGGACATGGTGACATACCCTTGTAATCTTAGTACTTGGGAGGCTTAGATAGGAGACTCACACGTTCAAACTCAGCCTCAGCAACTTAGCGAGGCTCTCAGCAATCTAGCAAGACACTGTTTCAAAAAAGGAAAGGAAAGAAAATAGGGCTGGAGGCGTAGCTTGGATATAGAATGCCCCTGGATTCAATCTCCATTATCCTTCTTTAGCCCCTTCCCCCATATCAGGAATGTAAAAGGGTACTTTACTACAATGTCTATAGATGTTAGGATATGAATATATTTTGTCAGTTATTTGACTACATAGATAAAATGGATGAATACCTCTAAAACATACTTTTCCAAAACTTATATCAGAAAGGATAGAAAAACTTGAAAATCTATGTCTACTTAATAATTTGAATCATTAGTTTGAAACTTTGCTGTAAGGGACATCTCAGGCCCAAATGGTTTCAATGATGAATGCCTCCAAACATTAATTACTATTGGTACTACTTATTTTCTTTAAGTTGGAGATTAAGATATATAAATTGACCTCAGCAATAACAAGAATGATCTAAACTAGAAATAACACAGTTGGGCTACATCACATAATTTACAAAGCCATAATGTTGTGATTACCTGATGTAAGACTATTGCTAATTGGGAGGCTGAGACAGGATGATTGTAGGTTCAAGACCAACATCAACCTAGCAAGATTCAGTTTCAAAACAAAAAACAAAACAAAAGGATTTAGCCTGTAGCTTAGAGGTAGAATGTCTCTGGGTTTAATAACCCCAAGACCACCAAACAAACAAAAAAAAAATAGTATACAAGATCAAACCCAGTTTTAATTTCCAATATGCATCTGCAATGGGGGCTGATAAGGGAGCATCAGAAACAAGTAGTAAATCACTAAGTGTGGTCTTAGGAAAACTAGGAGAGTTTCAAGAATAGTCTGGTCAGTTTATAAGGGCCTTACAAATCTATACGTGTAAAGGCATTTCGTTGTTGGTCACTATGGATACATGACAGTGATCATGGAAAATGGTTCTAGAATTAAGGATATACAGTATAGTGATTAATAGAGTGGAATATTCTTTTTTTTGTGTGTGTGTGTGGTACTGGGGGTGGAACCCAGGGGCATTCTACCTATGAGCTACACCCCCAGCCCTATTTTTATTCTTTATTTTGAAACAGGGTCTCACTGAGTTGCAAAGGGCTTATGTATTGAGGCAATCCTCCAGTCTCAGCCTCCCAAATTCTGAAATTACAAGCGTGCACTACCACGCCTGGCTTAGAGTGGGATATTCTTAGAGTATGGCAGACTAGTATTTTGGTTCCCACACTGGTTCTGATTAATCTGTTTGACCTTTGACTGCTGTTTACCTTCCTATTTAATTATCAGTATATTACAATTCATGATTGAATCTGATTTATTGAGTAATTGTTAGAATTGAATAATATTATATAAAGTATTGTAAATTAGCTCCTGTTAGTTCAGCTATTAGTAGTTATTAATGGATGATTGTGATGAGTGGTGGTGATTTGGATTAAAAACTGTTACTTAATTTTACAAACAGTTTTATAGCATACTTCTCTATAAGGATGTTTTGAGGCAAGCCAAGGAATAAGACTCCTGGCATTTTTACTTTTTTTTTTTTTTTTTCTCATTCTCAGTAGAACATAGAAGATTTAGGAATGGAAAGCCCTAAAAGTAATAGAAAAAGTTGAAGCTAACCTCTGTATTTGAGGACAGATGACATCATATTAGATTTACTCCTCATAGAATTCTTTTTTTGTGTGTGTGTGGTACTGCGGATGGAACCCAGTGGGCGTTCTTCCTTCGACCTACACCCCCAGCCCTATTTTTTAGTCTTTATTTTGAAACAGGGTCTCACTAAGTTGCCAAGGGCCTCACTAAGTAACTGAGGCTGGCTGAGAACCTGGATCCTCTTATCTCAGGAGATGGAACCCAGGGAACCCAGGGACATTGTACCTCCTAGCTATACCCCAGCCCTAATTTTTATTTTTATTTTGAAACAGTGTCTCACTGACTTGCAAAGGGCCTCACTAAGTAATAGCTGAGACTGTCTGCAAACCCGGATCCTCCTATCTCAGCCTCCTGAATGCCGGGATTACAAGCATGTGCCCCCATACCTGGCATCATAGAATTCTTATATTAAAGGTATTCTTTGAAGCTGCATCAGTGATATACTCATATTTTAAATTTTCCTGTTCAGTGTTTAGTGTGAATATAGTTGAATGATAATAGTCATTGCCTAGATTATACATATTATTCTGAGCCCTTGGAGTAAAAAGAATGGGACTTGTTTTAGGGTTGGCTGACACATATATACACTTAATCCACTTAGATATCCAGAATAGAAATTACTTCTATCATCTCTGTTCAGTTACTGTTCGAACATATCACCCATCATCCTTTCGACTTAATATAGTTTATTCACTAATCAAAGTGATTTTTTTCATATAGGATTTCCGAGAAAAAAATACAGATCATATGCGCCCAGACATTGTAGCTCTTTTGAGAAGTAGCAAAAATGCGTTTATCTCTGGGATGATTGGAATTGATCCCGTAGCTGTTTTTCGGTGGGCAGTTCTCCGAGCCTTTTTCAGAGCCACAGTTGCTTTCAGGGAAGCTGGGAAGAGACACATTCAGAAAAAAACTGGTAAGTAATAGTTACTGGTATTCTATCATGTTTTATCTTTTTTAAGAAAAATACTTTAATTAATGTCTTATACTTATACTGAGGTGTTGAGTTATAGGAATATATAGTATATATATTATATATAGATGCTTCTCACCACAAGGAGAGTACAGTTACAATAATTTTTATTTTGTTCTGTTTCTTCCTATACTCTGATGTCATGTTTTGGATCTGATGAGTCAAGTTTATATGATTTAAATGTGCATATATTATCTATGTGTAGGTATGTTTTGGTATATTTTTATTTAATAAATATTGATAGGAATAATGAGTATAAAACATCTTGTACTTTAGGTATTAGTAAGTGGTATGATTTGAACAAAAAATGAAGTGATTTTGAACAAAAAGGAAGTGATAAGGTAATGAATTAAAATTTAATTTTGATAATTTATGTTTTTCTTATGCAGAATTTTTACTACCAATGAATTAATTTAGTATGAAAGTATAAATTAGGAGAAAGGTTAGAATTGGGTAATACTGTGGAAAGAATTCTTTGCTCCAGTGTCATCTCTTGTCTTGATTTTGTGACTTAGAGCCTTTTTCTTTTCTATAAAAGAGAGTTAATTATTATCTTTAAAATTCTGAGGATAGCTGGTTGTGGTGGTATATGCTAGTAATCTCAGTACTTGGGAGGCGGAGACAGAAAGATTGCAGGTTTGAGGACCGTCTCAGCAAGTAGTGAGATTCTCATCAACCTAGTGAGACCCTGTTTCAAAATTTAAAAAAAAGCCAGGGCTGGGCGTGGTGGCGCATGCTTGTAATCCCCACGCTTGGGAGTCAGAGACAGGAGGATCGCGTAGGTTCGAAGCCAGCCGCGCGTGCTGGCTTAGGAGACCCTGTTTCCAAATAAAAATGTAAAAATAGGTCTGGGAGTGTAGCCCGGAGGTAGAAGGGCTTCCAGGAACCCCAGTACCACCAAAATAAACAAACAAACAAATAAATAAATAAATAATAAAAATAAGCCGGGTGTGGTGGTGCATGCTTGTAATCCCCATGCTTGGGAGGCTGAGACAGGAGGATCGCGCAGGTTTGAAGCCAGCCTCAGCTGGCTTAAGAGACCCTACTTCCAAATAAAATATAAAATAGGTCTGAGAGTGTAGCCTGGAGGTAGAAGGCCCCTGGGTTCCATCCCTAGTACTACCACCAAAAAAAAAAAAAGAAAAAAAAAAGAAAAAAAATTGGGCTGGAGTTGTAGCTTAGAGGTAGAATGTCCCTGGTTTTAATCCCCAATTTAAAAAAAAAAAATCTGAGGATAAAGTTAGATAATATATAAGAAGTCAGATAATATATATATATATATATATATATATTTATTTATTTATTTTATTTTATTTTTTTGGCGGGTCTAGGGATGGAACCCAGGGGCATTTGACCTCTGAGCTACACCCCCTAACCTATTTTTTATTCTTTATTTTGAAACAGGGTCTTACTAAGTTGCGGAGAGCCTCACTAAGTAGCTGAGGCTGTCTGCGAACCACGATCCTCCAGTCTCCACCTCCCAAATGCTGGGATTACAAGCGTGCACCACCACACCTGGAGATAATATATATTTGTAAAATATTCTTTTACCTTTTTCTTACCCTTAATTAATTCATTGTATTTTCACTTTAAAATATAGTAAAGGATTTTGTTCTTGTATGTGTGTTCCTTAAGCCATAAAATATCCCATATCATTCGGTGGGAGGGCAACTTCATAAGCACTTGTGGCTTATTAGAAACTGCACTGTTGCTTGTTGTAGCTTTAGTCTTAATAGACCCATTGCTGTACAGGGAGGATTTTCTGTAACTGTGCAGTTGAGACATGCCTCTCAGTAGAAGCATGAGAGTACTCCCTTCTTCCCAAGGTTGCCTGTTTGCCAGACTGAGCTAATGGCTTCTGGGGATGTGATTAGCCGTAAAACTTTAAATACAGCTTTGAAATATTTGAAATGAGTAAATATATTTGGGATATTTTATTCTAAATCGAGAGGGAAATAATTTAACTTAATTTCTGTTCTTTAGATTGTAGCGTGTGTAATTGGTCTTTGTAGATACATAAAATTATAGTTTACTGGATAAAAAAAAGGGCTACTTTAAACCTGCTTTGCCTTTTTACAAAGTGATTTCTGAGAGGTATTATTAGTGGAAGTAGTAGTAGTACTGTTTATTATTATTATTTTTTTTTTTAGAAATGATTTGGGGGAGTAAGAATGGGAGGATTGGAGAAGAACTAAATGAATGATGTGTGCATGTATGCCTCTACCATCTTGTACTCCATTAAGATGTACGAGTGCAATGTACCAACAAAAAGAAATTAAAAGTAGTTTTTTTCTGGTTAATATACAGCTTTCATGTAATCTTTTTGAAAACTTACTCTAGAGCATAACATGCATACAGAAAAGTGTATGAAGCAAAAATGTACAGCTCAGTGAAGTAACACAAAAACACCCCTGGAATTACCATCTAGGTCAAGAAGTAGAACCTTGCTAACACCTCAGTAAACTTACTAATTAAAAGATTCAGTTCACTTTGATAAGGAATTATAGCAATATTAAATATACTCTGCAAACCTCTGAATTATTCTGCCTCTGTTTCACTTTAAAAACGATTCTAGCGGGATGTGGTGGCGCACGCTTATAATCCCCACGCTTGGGAGGTGGAGACATGAGGATTGCGCAGGTTCGAAGCCAGCCTCACTGGCTGAAGAGACCCTGCTTCCAAATAAAATATATAAAAATAGGTCTTGGGAGTGTACCCCGGAGGTAGAAGGGTTCTATTTCCCAGTACCAAATAAATAAATAAATAATAAATAAATAAATAAAATAAAAAATTAAATAAATAAAGTAAAAATGATTCTATTTTGAGAATTATTTGTAGATTATTGCTTTCTGTCTTATTCCTAATTATAAAGTACACTAAGGAGACTTAAGTTCATGTTTAATGTGTTTGATTAATTTGCCTCTGTTACTAAATTATGTACTTTTGTTATTTAACGGTGAAACTTTTCATTGGAATATTTTCATCTAGTTCTAGAAGTCATCTGAATAAATGATGCACAATTCCCCAAAGCTTGGAAACTCTATATTCTCTTTTATTTTTATTTATTCATTTATTTATTTTGTGATACTGGTGATGGAACCCAGGAGCTTTCTACCTCTGGGCTGCACTCCCAGCTGTATTTTATATTTTATTTGGAAACAGGGTCTCACTAAGTTGTTGAGAGCCTCACTAAGTAGCTGAGGCTGGCTTCAAACCTGTGCAATCCTCCTGTCTCAGCCTCCAAAGAACCATGCGCGGCTCCTTATATTCTCTTTTAAATCCAATTATTGCTAATACTATGGTATTGACTTTCTCACCTTTTATTGCTAGAGTGACTTACAGTGTAAATAGCATGAATCTGAGGTTGTGGTGTTTACTTTCTTTCCCACTGGTAGCTGATTTCTGTCTCACTTTCCTAAGAAATAGTAGTATATTCTTCTACTTTACTTTCAGATTTATAAATATGGAAGGGCTGCTGGGTTTCCCTGCTCTATGGTGCTTTTCTTCACATTGGCATGCTTGTTGGGATTCCTACAAGTATGGCTAATTGCAAGCCTTGTGAAAGAATCATTTGATTTTTGGAAAATTGTTTTGGGTGTGTTTCTTTTTGGAGTTTCATCAGTGTTGCCAACTATATCCTATTGATATTTCATACCCAATAAAAATGAGTATATTTTTAAAAGAATAAATAGTCATTAAATGGCTTTTTAGATGTCTCTAATATTTTGACTTAGAAATTTTAACCATGGTATTAACTTAAAATGCTTTGAGTATTAAAAGAGACACTTTGAGTACTTGCAAAAAAGAAATTTTATTTTTCCATATTTGTTTGTGATTTCATCAAACTTATTGGAAAAATTCTTCATATTTAGCCTCTATTATTTTGTTTTCTGTACTGGGGATTGAACCTAGGGCCTCATGCATGTCAGGCAAGAGCTCTACTACCAAACTACATCCCCATTTCTTAGCCTCTATAATTTAATAATTTTTTGTATACTTTTAAGATAGTTGGCAGCATTGATCTTGATTCTCTCTATTGGTTTGGGCTTATATAATGTCTTTCTTTTCTCTATTTTTTTTCTTTTGCTTCCTAAGGACATGATGATACAACGCCATGTGCAATTTTGAAAAGTATGGATAGTTTTAGCTTTCTCCAACACCCAGTCCACCAGAGGAGCTTAGAAATTCTACAGAGATGCAAGGAAGAGAAGTACAGTAAGGCTGCAAATCCTGATAAACTGTGTTATCACATAGCTATTTGGAAATGGAAACCAAGAGCATTGTACAACAGGGTGGGACATAGTTTGCATAGGCAACATGACCTCTATAATCCATTGGGACTTCAGTGCTTTCCCTTGATAGTGCTAATATAACTGTTCTTTTAACTCAGATGACTGTCTTTTGAGTTATTGTTAATTATACTTGGTTATAGTCACTAAATTGTTTTTTTTTTTTTTTTTTTTTTTTTTGCGGGTCTGGTGATGGAATCCAGGGGCATTTGATCTCCGAGCTACACTCCCAGCCCTATTTTTTATTCTTTATTTTGAAACAGAGTCTCACTAAGTAGCAGAGGGCTTCACTAAGTAGTACCTGAGGCTGTCCACGAACTGCTATCCTCCAGTCTTAGCCTTCTGAATGCTGGGGTTACAAACATGCGCCACCACACTGGGTGGTTTTCATTTTTTAAAAGTACCTGTGTGATGGATAAAAATGAGCAATGTTTTTTTCTATTTATTTTTTTAATTTATTGAAATGTAATAGAAGCAAAATAACCTTGCAGAGATAATTTTGGTAAGTTTTAATACATATAGGCCCTCATGAAATTATCATGAAATCATGACATTCAACATTTCCAAAAGTTTTGGTAAACCTCTATTTTAGTCTGGCTAAATTTTTATTCTTTCTTATGCTTAAAAACAAAGCCATGCTCAGGCATGCTGCTTTTGTGTATCATTGTAAATCTGTTTAGGTTAATTGTCGCCCTCCAGTCAGACTTCATATGGTTTAGAGGCAAAGCCAGAACATCAATATTTTGGCTTAAGTTAAAACAACAGAACTGTGGTGCAATTTTTTTTTTTTTTTTTTTTTTTTGCTTTTCATGAAATTGGTGTAAAAGATGCCCTTGGTCTCCATTTCTTCTCTTTATCTTTATTTGGTATACTCATTCTGCATGAAAATTAGGTTTTTTGTTTGTTGTGAAATTAGTTATTAAATTATTGCTATTGTAAGAATAAATGAATCCTTCAGAATAGTCAAAGCCTTACCTCTAATTTGCATATAGTGGATTGAATTTACCTATTTGGTTATGATCTTTCAATAAATTGCCACAGATTTAGGTTGCTAATTTCAATTTTCTGTTTAAAATTCCATGGAATTTAACTTTCTAGTATCAGTGAAGGAAGAATATAATTAGAATTTCTAAAAACAAGTTATCAGTTTTTTTTGTTCTCTTACTTGTACTACTCCTTTGATACAAGAAAATGTAAAATATATTTAAGAATAAATCTTATTTTAGAAAGACCAAAGGTAAGTATTTAGTTAAAAAATCCTTAAAAGTTATTTTTGAATTGTTGCTACTATTCCTAAAAGGTATACAAGTCATCATGATTATTCATCTTGCTTTTCTAAATCGTTTTTGTTTTTTGTGGGTTTTTTGGCACTGGGTATTGAACCCAGGTACATTCTACCTCTGAGCTATACCTCCAGCCTTATTTTTATATTTTCTTTTGAAACAGGGTTTCACTAAGTTGTGGAGGCTGTATATAAACCTGTGATTCTCCTGTCTCAGCCTCCCAAGTACTCCCAGCTGCTTTTCCCAATCTTTTAATCCAGTAGACATTATTTAAAGCAGTCTACATATCTGTGGGTAGGTGGGTGGAGGGTTTAATTTTTTTAAATTCCTAACTAGTTTCAAGTACTTTATTTGCTTTTTTTTTTCCCCTGTCTCAGACTAGTAACAGAAGTGACCATATTCTAGCTTACTACATTAGTGAGTCCAGGTTAATAGGGCACTAACTTCAACATGGGTTGCGTGAAGAAATTGTGCATTTATGCATTTATGTATGTTCACATGTAAATTTTTACACTTTTTGATGTTGGTGCTTTCCATTATTCCATGTAGTTCTTTTTCATATATATATATATATATATATATATATATATATATATATATATATATATATTACCATAGCACTATCAATACTTAAAATTTCATGGCATATAAAATTGTAAATTCACATTTGGGAGATTATTCTTAGAAAACTATGGGACTACCAGTTTTAAGAAATTGTGAAGTTGGAAGCTAGGCATGGTAGCGCATGCATGTAATCCCAGCATTTGGGAGGCCAAGATAGGAGGATCATGGTTCGCATACAGCCTCGGCTATGACTTAGTGAGGCCAATTGCAACTCAGTGAGACCCTGTTTCAAAATAAAGAATAAAAAACAGGGCTGAGGGTGTACATGGGAGGTAGAATGCCCCTGGGATCCACCCCCTCCAAAAAAATTTGTGAGGTTGGGTGTTTTGGCACATACCTGTAGTACCAGGACTTGGGAGGCTGAGGCAGGAGGATTAAAGTTTTGAAGCCACGCTCAGCAATTCAGGGAGAATCTGATTTATAATAAAAAATGAAAGGGGCTGGAGGTGTAGTTTGATGTTAGAATGTCCCTGGGTTCAATTCTCTATAAACCAAAAAAAAAAAAAAAAGTGAATTGGTGAGGTGATTGAATCATTCCACAGGTTAACAGTAAAAATAAATTTTTTAAAAACCAACTATTTGAAAATATTAGGAAAATACCCAAAGCAAGTAGAAAACAAAGATTTTATTCTATCAGGTGGGTTTAAGGCAGTAAAAGAGTGGGTAAGAATTGTGAGTGTGTAGGATTTTGCACAAAGGACTCTTAACTCTCATAGCACCAGAGACTGAAAAGCCACTACCATATTGGCCTGAGTTGTCAGAGGACAAAATTGAAAACTGTCAGAGTAGCTGGGAATTTAAGAGGATATCTTGGAAATGAGAGAGCTACTGACAGGCTAAGATCCAGATTTATAGTATAATACTTTCCTAACCTCTGTGAGTATGAGGAGGAACCCTCAGAACTCTTACCACAACAGTGGAAAACCCAAGAGGAGTTAACCTTTGGAAGACTCAACTGCAAAGGGGTAGTCTTTTAGCTTCACTGCCATTTGACTAGCGATGTTTTCTTGGAACATCTGTCATATAAAGCTGAGATCTTTCTGCCTTAATTGGCCTTCCAATTAAGAGTAATAAGGAGCCAATAATTATTTGAAGAAATAGTTGTAGAGAACTTTCTGTTCATTAGCTTTCAGATCCAAGATCTGTTACCACCAAACAAAATAAATATAAATCACACATAGGCAGATTGCTAAATGACAAAAGTAAGGACAAAATTGAGAAAGCAGCCAGGAAAAAAAATCAACACATTAAATACAAGGGAATAATTATATGATTAACACCTGACTTCTTAGTAGGAATAATACAGGCAAATATATATAAAGTGAATATGGTTTATTGTATATAGAATTTTACCCCAATAAAAATGCATTTATTATATGATGTAAACCTGATGTAAGTCACAAGTAAGTATCCATATTACTTTTCATTAAATCAAGAATTTAGTATAAAAGTGGTAGATGATCAGACTTTCTGTTTGAAAATGGTTGCCCTTCTGGATTTTTCTTGACTCATTGTATTATATATACTTTTGTTCATTTTCCAAATATTTGAGGGTTACCTCGATAGTTTTCTATTAGTGATTTTTATTTTAATTCTATTTTTATCAAAAAAGTGTACTTAAAATTTATAATCATTTGTGAGATCATACTAATGCCTGAGGCTAGAAATATTAAGGCAGGCATTGTCAACAAGGTGTGAGGGTAGTGAGATAGATCAGCCTTTCCCTGGCAAGATCCGTCCTCTTGTTGATCATCATATTCTCAATTGTCACAAAACTGAATTGAAAGCCAGAAACATGGATGTGGACCAGATTCTTCTATGCTACACTCTCTCTTCCTCAGACCATCTGATTTGTTCTCCTTTCCAGAGCTCCTGAAATTTTCTGGAAGTATATCTACAACTCATGCTTCTAAAGGTCTCAATTTCTTCCCAGTTTTCTATTTTTCTCCCTGTCAAATTTTAGAGAAGAGTCACTTCAGAGAAAGGGTAGGAGCACCAAAAGTGAAAAGGGAGAAGCACCACAATCACTTTTCATTTGTTAAAAGTGAATCATTAGCTGGGCGTGGTGGCGCACACTTGTAATCCCAGTATTCGGGAGGCTGAGATGGGAGGATCTTGGTTCGTGGACTGGCTCAGCTACTTAGTGAGACCCTGTTTCAAAAAATAAAAAAGAATGAAAAAATAGGGGAGGGGGTGTAGCTCAGAGGTTGAATGCCCCTGGGTTCCACCCCCAGACCCGCACCAAAAAAAAAAAAAAAAAAAAAAGTGAATCATTAAGTACAGGTAGACAGAACCTTGAGATGGTGGTACATGCTTCTAATGCTACTACTACTTGGAAAGCTGAGAGAGGAGGATCACAGGTTCATGGATAGCCTCAGCTACCTCATGAGGCGCTCTGCAGCTTAGTGAGACCCTGTTTCAAAATAAAGAAGAGCCGGGCGTGGTGGCGCACACTTGTAATCCCTGCATTTGGGAGGCTGAGTCAGGAGGATCATACTTCATGGCTAGCTTCAGCTACTTAGTGAGGCCCTTTGCAACTCAGTGTGAACCTGTTTCAAAATAAAGAATATAAAATAGGCCAGAGGGTGTCACTCTGAGGTAGAATACCCCTGGGTTCCACCCCCAATACCATACACACAAAGAAAAGAATAAAATATAGGGCTGGAGGTGTACCTTGGATGTAGAATGCCCCTGGGTTCAGTCCCCAGCACAACAATTAAAAAAAAAAAAAAAAACTGGGGGCGTAGCTTGGAGGTAGATTACCCCTGGGTTCAATCCCTAGTAACAAAAACAAGAAAATAAGCACATACCTGTAATCCCATTACTTGGGAAGCTTAAACAGAAGGATCACAGATTCTCAGCCAGCTTCGGCAACTTAGTGAGGCCCTTTGCAACACAATGAGACCCCTGTTTCAAAATAGAAAATAGAGCTGGGGGTGTAGCTCAGAGATAGAACACCCCTGGGTTCAATCTCCAGTACAAGCAAGATAATAATAATAGTAATTAAAGGACCAAATGGAACAATAACATGGAGTATGAAACTAAGAAACATGAAAAACAACAGAAAATTCAGCTAAATAATGCTTTCTAGAGACATTTGAACACAACAGAATTAAAAATTCAGCAGGAATTGTATGAAAAAGTTTGTTTTTACTTTTATGTACATTTTCTTACTTTCATAAGGGAGCCACCATAAAGTTATAGAGTAGGCAGTGTTGCATGCCTATAATCCCAGTATTTGGGAGGCTGAGGCAGAAAGATCACAAATTCAAGGCCAGCCCAGGCAATTTAGTAAGGCCCTCAACAAGTTAGTGAGATCCTGTACTAACATAAAAAATAGTCTTGTGGCTGTATCTCAGGGGCAGAATACTCCTGGGTTTAATCCTCAGTACCATTAAAAAACAACAATAACAAAAATCTTGTTACCCTAAGTTTTTACCTTTTCTAAAAATTTTGCACCAATGAGACTATATAATATGTATTATCTTATGCAACATATAATGATTTATGTAATGATTTTACATAATCATCCATGTTGTTTCAGGATCAATAATTTGTTACTCAGTTGTATTCCATTGTAAGTGTAGTATATACGTTTGTATATAACATTGTGTTTATCATTCATTTCTTGGTGAAAGAGAGGAGGATCAGAGGTTTGAGGAGAGCTTCAGAAACTTAGCAAGAGTATAAGCAAGGCTTATGGGCTGTTAGAGCTGGAGAAGTACACTGCTATATGTATTCTTGTTCAAGTAATTTTGTAAATATATAATTTCATTCCTTAGGTAATAATAGTTAAGGAATGTACGGTTTCATGAAGTACACGTTTCACATCATCTTAGGAACTATTAATCTTTTGATACTTTTTAGATACTGTTCCCCTCCTTCCCCTGGTTTCCCCCTACCCCACCCTGGAGTACTGGGGCTGGAACCCAGAGGCTTTCTACCTCCAGGCTATACTCCCAGACCTATTTTATACTTTATTTGGAAACAGGGTCTCAATAATTTGCTGAGAGCCTCACTAAGTAGATGAGGCTGGCTTTGAACCTGCGTGATCCTACTGTCTCAGCCTCCCAAGTGTGTGGATTACAAGCATGTGCCACCACACCCGGGTATTTGTATTCTTTAAACTGGATCATTTTTTCTCATTTCACGTTCATTTTGCTGTTCCAGTCTCCAGTTCAATGTATAGAGCAGATTATTTATTTCAAAAATTGTTTTTAAATTCCAGAATATCCATTTGTTTCTTTTGTACAGTTTTTATTTTTCTCCTGGCAGTTCATTATGATAATTTTCTCCTTTAAATACTTGGCTATAAGTATGATAGACATTTTAAATCCCTCATTTTGCTGATTCTAGCAATGTGAGATCTTGGGATTTGATACTTGGGAAACTGATACTTGGGAATGAGATTAGTGAGGAGTGGGGTAGGTACATGGGCCCTTATTTTTTAATCTGAGTTATCAATCCCAAGTGTCCAGTGTGTTATTTCTTTTGCCTCTTGTATGTTTTTTTTTTTTTTTTTTTTTGCGGATCTGGGGATGGATCCCAGAGGCATTTGACCTTTAAGCTACACTCCCTGCCCTATTTTTTATTCTTTATTTTGAAACAGGGTCTCACTGAGTTGTGAAGGGCCTCACTAATTAGCTGAGGCTGTCCACGAACCGCGATCCTCTAGTCTCAGCCTCCCAAATGCTGGGATTACAAGGGTGCGCCACCACACCCGGCTTGCCTCTTGTATGTTTAAAGTATTTAATGTGAAAGTTGTTATCTACAGGGATATAAGGAAGTTAAAACGTATTAAAAAAGAAACACTATTGTGTTTGTAGAGAAGGTACCAAGAAAGAGAAAATATATTTTACAGTATAGAAGAATTTAAGATCATGAATCCAATAAAGTAGTATTACACATTAAGACTATAAAGTATCAAAATGAGGCAGGTGCATTGACATACCCCTATAATCCCAGCAATTTGTCAGGCCAAAGCAGGAGATCATAAGTCCAAGGCTAGCCGGGGGAACTTAGCAATACTCTATCTCAGACTTTAATAAAAAGTGAGGAAGGAGCCGGGCCTGGTGGCATACCCTTGTAATCCCAGCACATGGGAGGCTGAGACAGAAGGATCACACAGGTTGGAAACCAGCCTCAGCTACGTAGTGAGGCTCTCAGCAATTTAGTGAGACCCTGTTTCCAAATAAAATATAAAATAGGTCAGGCAGTATAGCTCCGAGGTAGAAAAGCCCCTGGGATCTATCTATCCCCAGTACCACACACACACACACACACACACACACACACACACACACACACACACACACACGGGGGGGGGGTTGAGATGTAGCTCAGTGGTAGAAAGACTCGGTTTAATTTCTAGTAGTGCTTACAAAAAAACTAACTAAAAATAGAATGAATGAAGTGGAGGTGCTGGGCATGGTGGTAAACATCTGTAATTATAGTACTTAGGAGGCTGAGACAAGAAGATCACAGGTTTGAGGACAGCCTCAGAAATGTAGTGAAACTGTAAACAATATCGTAAGATATTGTTTAAAAAATTAAAAGGGTTTGGAGTGTGGCTTGATAATAGAATTTCAGAAACCAGATTGAACCAGGAATATTTGTTGAATCCCCAGTACCCCTCTCTTTCCCACACACTCAAGCAGAGGCATAAAACATCACCTGCATGAGTTTAAGAAATAGAGGAGACAGGTGAAAATTAAATTACTGATGTTGAAGAAAGACAAGAGATGACATGTTTTAATATGCAGAAGAAAAGAATGATTATGATTGATATCTATGAATAGGAACAACACAGAACAAAAATACATTCAGTTTTGACTAAAACTATTAAAAATGTACTGCTTTGTTGATCACGTGACATATTAGGTTCCCAGTACCAATTTTTGTGTGGCCATATTTTATATTCTCAATTTTTCTAAGTGTATATATTGAGGAGTGGAATAGTTGGGTCATATGATAGCTAGTGTTCACATTTTAAACTGTTCAGGCTGTTTTCCAAAGTGAGTACATCATTTCATACTCAGCATTGTATGAAAATTCTGGTTTCCTCATGCCATTAATGACCTTATTTGTTATCTTTATTCTAGTCATCTTAGTGGGTGAGAAGTGGTTTCTCATTGTAGTTATTTGGATTTCTTTGCTGACTAGTGTTGTTGAGCATCTTTTCATATATTTATTAGTCATTTATATATCTTCTGTGGAGACCATTGACATCCTGTATGCACTTTATGTGTCTCATGCAACACATACACATGCTACTGGGGATTGCAGCCAGAGGCACTTTACCAGTGAGCACTCCCCATCTTTTTAATTTTTAAAATATTTTTAATTTTTTATTTATTTATTTTTTTTGCGGTACTGGAGGTGGAACCCAGGGGCATTCTACCTCCAAGCTACACCCCAGCCTTATTTTTTTTTTTTTATTCTTTGTTTTGAAACAAGGTCTCTAAGTTGTTGAGGCTGTCCATGAACTGAGATTGTTCTGTCTCAGCCTCATGTCCTGTTGTCAGGACTAAATTTTTTTAAAGCTGTGTAGTAGTAGTATACTTGCATTTAGGTCTTTATCCCACCTTCACTTGTTGCACCTGAGGATACATAGTTTTTACAGCATAAGTTTTGAAAAAGTTATTCTTTTTCCACTGATTGTCATGGCACCTTTGTCAAAAATCAGTCAATCCTAAGTTTAAAGGTTTATTTCTGGACTCTCAGTTCTACTCCATTGATGTGTAGGTCTGAAATTGACAAGTATGAATCCTCCAAATTTTTTTATTTGCAAGGTTATTTAGGTTATTCTGGTTCCTTTCCATTTTGATATTAATATTAGGATCACCTTGTTCCTTTCTATAAAAATTGTAGCTGGTATTTTAGTAAGTTTGGATTGATCTACAGATCAATTTGGGGAACATTACCATCTTAATAATAATATGTTTTCAGTTGGGTGTCATGGCACACACCTGTAGTCCTGTACTCAGGCTCTCAAGTTTGCAGCTAGCCCCATCAACTTAGCAAGGCCCTCCACAACTTAGACCCTATTTTGAAGTAAAAAGTAAAATAGAGCCGGGCGTGGTGGTGTACGCTTGTAATCCCAGCATTCAGGAGGCCGAGACCGGAGGTTTGCTGACAGCCTCAGCTACTCAGTGAGGCCCTCTGCAACTCAGACTTGGTTTCTAAATAAAGAATAAAAAATACTGCAGGGGGTGTAGCTCGGAGGTTGAATGCCCCTGGGTTCCATCCCTAGACCCACAAAAAGTAAAATAGGCCTGCGTTTGTAGCTTAGAGGATGAATGCCCTGTTCAATCCTCAGTAACACACACACACACACACACACACACACAAACACACACTTTTTCTAATTTGTGAGCATAGATATAATTCCTGTTATTTAGTTTCCTTAATTTCTTTTGCTGCTTTTTTCTTTTTTGTAGTTTTCAATGTAGACATACTGTTTTGTTAAATTTTATTGTTTTGATGGTATTATTAAATTGTTTTTTAATTTTTATTTTCAGATCATATATTTTGTATAGAAATATAATTTATTTTTGTATATTGATTGTTTCCTGTAATTTTGGTGAACTCATTATTTTTGTGGATTCCTTAGGATGTGTGTATATGAGTGGGGTACTTGGGATGGAACTCAGAGCATTCTACTTCTGAGCTAAACCCCCAGCCCTATTTTTTATTCTTTATTTTGAACAGGGTCTCACTGAGTTGCAGAGGTCTTCACTAAGTAGCTGAGGCTGTCCTCAAACCAAGATCCTCCTGTCTCAGCCTCCTGAATGCTGGGATTACAAGTATGCGCCACCACACCTGATTCCTTAGGATTTTCTACCTGGAAGATTGTTACCTTGAATAAAGATACTTTTATTTCTTTCTTTTCAATATATGTTACAGATATTACTTAAATGTTTATGTACATGTATTATGAAAATAGCCTTGTGCATACTGAACTTAAGAGAAATTATATTTTATTTATTTAATTTTTGCGGTACTGGGGATGGAACTCAGGCGCATTCTACCTCTAAGCTACACCCCCAGCCCAATTTTTTATTCTTTATTTTGGAACAGGGTCTCACTGAGTTGCAAAGGGCCTCACTAAGTAACTTAAGGCTGTCCTCGAACTGTGATTCTTTTGTCTCAGCCTCCCAAATGCTGGGATTACAAGTATGTGCCACCACGCCCGGCTGAAAATTATATTTTAAAAATATTGGTAATCCTTAGGAAATGATTAGTCTTCTTTGATTCTCATTGTCTTTATCTGTAACATCTATGGATCTCTAAAAAATCTTTGGCCCATATTAGCAATGTACTTATTGTTGAAAAATGATGCAATGGGGTTATATTAGAAACTTTGCAAATATTAAAATAAAACATGAACTTAAATACTTCTAGTCCTTCTGCCCAGTTACTATTGTATTTCCTAATGTTAATGTTCAAACAAAAGAAACATAAGAATTTATTACTAAATTCTCTAATTAGGTTCATTGTTAACTGAGATTTTTAAATGATAGTTGTAAGAAGTCGGTTCATGTTATTATTTAGGTATCTTTGACATATTTAGCAAATATTTGACTATTAATGTACATTATTTCTTATTTATTTTTAGTAAAATTGTTTTATGTTTAGTTTTTTGTGGTATTGATTTGAAATATTTTGCCTTTTTTGTAATTGTTTTTGCTAGGTATTACCAGGAAAAATCCCAGAACACCTCTCTCTGATCTCCAGGGCATGAATACTCTAAATGAAAAAAACCAACAGTAAGTTTGGTTTATGTTTTTATAGAAGAATATAAAGAATAACTAGCAACCTTAGTAATATTTTTGTGACTTAAAAATATGAAGCCAAGCTGGTCATGGAGGCGCACACCTATAATCCCGGTACTTGGAAAACTGTGACAGGAAGATTGTAAGTTTGAAGACAGCCTCAGCAAGTAGTGAAACTCATCAATATAGTGAAACCTTGTCTCAAAATAAAAGTAAAAATAGGACTAGGGGTGTAGTTTTGAGGTAGAATGCCCCTAGGCTCAATCCCCAGTACCACCAAAAAAAAAAAAAAAAAAAAAAAAAAAAAGAAAAAGAAAAAGAAAAGTGAAGTTATGTGAAGTTATTTTGGTTAGTTTTTTTATAAACTTCTTTAAGTCTTTATGAATGTACGATAATAGTTAAAATAACAAAACTTGTTATGACTGCTTTTGGTAAAATGGATCTATAATTTATAAACTTTTTTCTCAGAATAATTTAAAATGAGCTGGTTTTGAGACCTTCTTGAATTTTTTATGTCTTTTGCAAAATTTAAGGGTTATATTTTTCTGTGAAGAAATCTTATTGGTAAGTAATGATTGAGTAGTTTGTTTTACATCAAACCGTCTGATAACTTTTCTTGGTGGGTATAATTACCAAATCTTACTTTTTCCATTTTTAAGGAAGTATTTTTTAGTATAATTTGAAAATAACAAATACAGTTTTCTGAATTTATATCCTATGTACATACTATTTAATTAAAATTATAATATATATGAGAAAAGAACATTGTTTTAGGTCTTAGAGTTTGCCCTTGATATTTAAAATATCATCAGAAGAATTGAACTTCTTAGTGCCCTTTTAATGAAGGATAATATGTCACTAAAATGAAGGTACAATTTCACTAATCACTGTTTCCAGTTGAGGTACTATGTCTTTCTAATTTGAAATGTCACTTATCTACTCAGTAACTTTATGACTCTTTTCTGATATATTAAAAGAAGTCTAGGGAGAAGGGCCTGGTGGCATATGCTTGTAATCATAGTACTTTGGAGGCTGAAACAGGAGCATCACAGGTTCAAGGACAACCTCATCCAATAATAGTTAGACTATTATCAACCTAGTGAGACCCTGTTCCAAAAGAAAAAAAATGGGGGTGGGGATGTAGCTCTAAAGTAGAATGCCCCTGGGCTCAATCCCCAGTACCACCACCAAAAGAAAAAAAAAAGTCTAGGCTCATTAGCCTCATATGCAAGAGCTGTCATAGCCCAAATATCAAGCCACAAATAATCTTCATTTAAAGGCTAGCAAAAAGCCAGGCATGGTGGTACACATTTGTAATCCTAGTACGTGGGAGGCTGAGGCAGGAGGATAACAAGTTTGAGGACAGCCTCAGCAAGTAGTGAGACTCTCATCAACCTAGTGTGTCCTTGTTTAAAAATAAAAGTAAAATAGGACTGTGTGTGTAGCCCAGAGGTAGAGTATCCCTGGATTCAATCCCCAGTACCCAAAAATATAAAAATCTTAAAGGCCAGCAAATGGAACCATTTGCTGTTGTTGTTTGTTCTTTGTTTTCTTAATGATACTTGGCTGATGATTAAATTTAGCACTGTATTTGCATGTTAAATTTTAACATGCATCTAAGGCATCTGGGCATGGTGGTGCACTCTTGTAATCCCAGCACATGGGAGACTGAGACAGGATCACACAGGTTTGAAGCCAGCCTCAGCTATTTAGTGAGGGTCTCAGCAACTTAGTGAGACCCTGTTTCCAAATAAATTATAAAATAAGGCTGGGGTGTAGCCTGGAGGTAGAAAGCCCCTGGGTTCCATCCCCCAGTACCCCCCAAAAAAATTACCTAGCCTCCCACGGGAGGCTGAGACAGGAGGATCGCACAGGTTTGAAGTCAGCCTTAGCTGGCTTAAGAGACCCTGTTTCCAAATAAAATATAAAATAGATCTGGGCATGTAGCCCAGAGGTAGAAGGCCCCTGGGTTTCATCCCCAGTACCACACATACACACACACACACACACACACACACACACACACACACACACACACACATTACCTACGAACAAATTAGATCATTAATCTTGACCTGTGTATCTTTGATTCTCTTGTCAGTTTTCTCACTCTGGTTAGATATTCATTATTTAATTGATTTTGTTTGACTTAATGCCATTTCTTAAAGCATGTTAATAGTTATAAGTCTCCTAATAGTTTGTGTTTCTTCATACTTTCAATTTTGGATACCAGAAGTGATTAATATGGGCTTCTGTTTTTTACATCTGTTGAGATATTTCAATATCTTAGCTTAATATTATTCGTTTGCTTGATATGGTGGCATCTGCCCATAATGCCCATAGTATCAGCTATGTAGGAGGCAGAGGAAAGAGGAATCCAACCTGGGAAACTTAAGATCCTTTTTCAAAATAAAAAGGCTTCAGAATGTATCTCAGTTAGCTGGGTGTGGTGGCACAGGCTTGTAATCCCAGTGCTTGGAAGGCTGAGATAGGAGTATTGTGCATGTTAGAAACCAGCCTCAGCTACTTAGTGAGGCTCTCAGCAACTTAGTGAGACACTGTTTCCAAATAAAAAATATAAAATAGGGTTGGGAGTATAGCCCAGAGATAGAAAGCCTCTGGGTCCCACCCCCAGTACCACCCCAAAAAAAAAAAAAAATGTATCTCAGTTACAGAGTGCCTCAGGTTCAACCCTTAGTTTTACAAACAACAAACCCCCCAAACAAACAACCACCATACAACCATTGGCTTATATCTACCAAATGCAGTCTTTTGGACCTTCCCTGTGGAATTGTACCTTATGCTTGGCTCTTAGGGAGTCATATCAGCTCACGAAGCTAAAAAGTTTTATCTTTTTAACCTGAGAGGAATTTTTTTTTTTGGGGGGGGGTACTTGGGATGGAACCCAGGGGCATTCTACCTCTGAGCTATACTCCCAATCCTACTTTTTAATTCTTTAAACAGGGTCTCAGTGAGTTGCAAAGGGCTTCACTACATAGCTGAGGCTGTCTGTGAACTGTAATCCTCCTGTCTCAGCCTCCCAAATGCTTGATTACAAGTGTGCGCCACCACGCCTGGCTGAGAAGAGATTCTTAAAGTGTAAGAACTATTTGTTTTCACCTCCCAAAGTTCCCTGCTGCATTTTATAGGCATGTAAATAATTACTTTTATGATAATATACGGAAGACGTCTGTTGGTATATAGCCATCAGTATCCTCCTTACCCATTTACAAGTGACCATGAAAAGAAGTACTTAATGAGGAGCTTGTTTTGCAAGCATTTAGTGCCTTCATCTTTATTAAATATTGTGAATTGATAAAATATTTCTTATTGTATAACAATCCCTCAGTCAGTTTTCAGGATTAATGAAAGTTAAGTGAGGAAGTCTATATATAAAATTAATGCTACTCAACCTAAAAATGGAAATTTTGAGTAAATAAGAGTGAAATATCCATTTGTTAGTGATTTAGAGCTAAGGTTTAGGTAGGAGCTTCTTAATGTAAGTAGTTTAAAAGTGTAATGTGTGAAGAATACACCAACCTATATTGGAAAAAAATGCCATTGCATACTTATCAAGAAGGAAACAGGAATTTGTATCATTAGAATTTATTATTAAACATTCATGATGAATTATGTACACTGTACAAATATGTGGTAGGTTTTATAATTAAATGCTGTCCTGTCATCCTGCTATGCCAATCTCAGGGCATTTAGGAAAAAGAATACATATTTTTATGAGTTATGGTACCATGCTTTAGTGCTTTTGTAGTAATTAATGTCCACATGTTTGTGGAATGAGAAAGACCTATTCTTGAAGAATTGACCATGCTAATTAGAAATCCTGATTAATTAGAAATCCATGCTACCTTTGAGCTACAGCCCCCATCTCACTCTTAATAAAAGCCAAACATCCTTACACTACCTGAAAAATAGTTATACATGGTCTCCCTTCCCCTATCTGACCTGTTCTCCTATCATCCTTTCCCTGCTTATTCCACTGCAGCCTTGCTGGTTTACTTAATGTATCTCAGATTCACAAGCACCATACCCATCTTTGGGGCTTTGTTTTTGCTCTTCTCTCCACCTGGAATATTTTTCTTACAGACAATTGCATGATTTGCTTTTTATCTTCTTCTCATCTCTTTAAATAGAAGCTTATAAGTGAAACCTTCCATAACTACCTTATTTTTTAGCATAGTCTTGAGCTGAGTGTGGTGGCTCACACTTGTAATGCTAGTATTTGGAAGGCTAAGACAGGAGGATCACAGGTTCAAGACCAGCCTTAGCAACCTAGTGTGAGACCTTGTTTCAAAATAAAAAATAAAACTGGGCTGGGGTGGAGTTTGGATGTAGAATGCCCCTGGGTTTAATCCCTAGTAACACACACACACACACACACACACACACACACACACACACACACACGGGTAGTGTGTTTTAATCTATTCTCTTTCTTTAGACTCTTTAAGTAGATACAATTATAAGCGTATTTTCTTTTTTTTCTTTTTCTTTTTTTAATTTTATTTTCTATTGGTGCAATGTATTCATACATCATAATGGTATAAAGAAAATACTTTTGTAGACATACATGCACACATCGCCCAGTTAGCCCCTACCCGATCCCCACCCCGTTCCCTCCCCATCCCTCCTTCCCATGCTTGGCTTAGTGGTTGACATCTAGTTTTATATAAGCGTATTTTCTTGCGTATTTTCTTACATGCTTATTGTTTATTTCCTCCTACTTAAACATAAGCCACTTAATAGTATAAGGATTTTAGTTTTGTTTTGTAGCCTCATGCCCAGTTCTTGAAAAATAATTGACATGTATTTGGTGCTAAATAGTTATTTTTAAAACCAGTAGCCGGGCGTGGTGGCGCACGCTTGTAATCCCTGCGCTTGGGAGGCAGAGACAGGAGGATCGCGCAGGTTCGAAGCTAGTCGCGCGCGCTGGCTTAGGAGACCCTGTTTCCAAAATGAAAATGTAAAAATAGGTCTGGGAGTGTAGCCCGGAGGTAGAAGGGCTTCCAGGAACCCCAGTACCACCAAAAATAAATAAATTTAAAAATAAATAAACAAATAAATAAAATAAAATAAAATAAAAAATAAAACCAGTAAATGAATATATCCTATTTCATTTTTATTTCTATTATTGTGGGATTTTTGTTATAAAGTTTGCTTTCTCAATGTTTATTTTTATAGCATCATGGTCTTATTTTATAAATGAACCTTTATCTTCTAAGAATATTAATGATGGCTTTTTATTTTATTATTATTATTTATTTGGTTTTTTTTGTGTGTGTTACTGGGGTTCCTGGAAACCCTTCTACTTCCAGGCTACACTCCCAGACCTATTTTATCTATTTTTTTAAATTTGGAAACAGGGTCTCTTAAGCCAGTTAGGCTGACTTGGAACCTGCGTAATCCTCCTGTTTCCACCTCCCAAGTGCTGGGATTACAAGTGTGTGCCACCACACCCGGCCGGCATTTTATTTTTTACCCTTCTGTACATGGCTTTTATTATTTACATAATACAATATAGCATCAATGCTGAAAATCATGATTATGTGCAGTACAGAAATATGAACTATCTGTACACATCTGCAGATCTAACTCAGAACTAAGGTACATAAAATTGAAAACAAAACCAAATGCTTTAAGAATAAAAGTAAAAACTAGGACTGAACGCTGTAATAAATCAGAAGTAGTATCTTGTATACATACTTATTTACAGATGAAAACAGGCACTACTACAACACTAATATATCTATACTAATTTGCATATAAAGCACAAGTTTCATACATCACAAAAAACCTTCCATTATAACATAGAAGTGATATTTTTAGACAAACAGCAGTGAAGTATACTGCCTTTTCTAGTTGTTATTGTACAGTGATGTAGGTAATGCAGCCCATGCAATATACCCAAGAACAGTAGAATCCTATACCCAAGTACAATATGATAAAGCAGCCCTCTGCAAGTGGTGCTGGATACTACTGAGAGGTCAACTGCATCCATGCTGGTTATGATTTTTTCATGGAGAAGGGTACAGTTACATTAAGAACTGAAGTCTTTAAAAAGTTTTAAACATTTATTCTTGAACCAAAACATTCAACAAAATATGCACATGAAAAATTAACTCTTCAGATCACCTTTGCAACTTAAAATTCATATGCATGTTATTTCAATAGAGCTGTTGTATATGAAAACCAAACATAGAGTTTTAATTTCTTCTTGTAAGCAAATTACTCTTAGCACAGTTCTGTGCTACACATTTTCAGTAATGAGAATAATGCAGACATCTGGGCAGGCCAGCACAATAAGCTTCAAAGGTTTTTTTCAATACCCTGTTGTTGGTTTGATGGTTTTACTTTAAAACCAGTTGCAAATATCTTATTCGATAGCTTTTGGAAGACATATTTAACCAGGCTTACATATGGCACCAAATACTGGTTTTCTGGAAAGGAAGGTGTATATACATATACACACATACTAAAAAACACAGTTTGTTTGGAGATTCTAGCAGAGGAGCGCAGCTACTCGTATACCCTTGACCGAAGACCGGTTCTCCTCTATTCGGGGAAGGTCGTCCTCTTCGACCAAGCACGCAGCTTCGGGAGGGACGCACATGGAGCGGTGAGGGAGGAAGGGGACACCTGCCTAGCCAGCCAGATCGCCCTCACTTCAAACACAGAAAGAGAACAGACATATGTTTCTTCTAAAATGCCCAAACAAGTGAGCATTGGGGATACCAGAGGGACTCCAGATAATGGAAGGGAAATCTCAGCAAAGTTTGAATGGAAAACTAAGAGAGTAAGGAGGCTCAAATTGATTGATGAGGGGCTACTTTCAGATAGGTATAAAAGTATGAATATAGCAAGGTTAGCCTGGGTATTAAGTGTTGGGAGAGGGGAAGGGAAAACGAGGGGAGGGGGAGGGCACCAAATACAGATTAAATGTATAACATTTACTTTCAATTAAAAAATTAAAAATAAATAAAAAATAAAAAACACAGTTTGTTTTTCTTGTGTGGAATTTTCTTCCTTCAGATTATTTATGTCTTGATTGTCTTGAGTTTTGCATTTCATGATAGCTTTCCTCAGATGTTCAGTGAGCATTGGTTAACTCTTCTTAAGATTAAGACACTTAAATACTCTTACTCAACTGGAATGCTAACAGCTGATATTATATACTCCAGAAAGTTAGAATTATTTTTTTGTGGAGAGTCTGACCAGCCCCAAAAGGAAAGATACTGATATATTCCAGGAATTTACATGACCCACCCAAATTGATCAACAATCCCAACTAATAGCATTCTAGTTGTATAAGAGGACCAAGTCTATTTTCAACATTGTCCATAACTTCTGTATAGTATTACTGTCCTCACTAGTATACAGTGTTGCCCAGTTCATGGACTTTCTCTTTCATCTCTTGCATAGTTACAGTCAAAGCTTAGGAAAGCAATCTATTTCCATAGTACAGAGATAGATTGCTATTATTTATTATTGTATTCTCTTTGTCCTTAACTGTTAGTTGCTTAAAATTTATATTAATAATATGTTTATAGAATTTTGGAAAAAATTCAAATATGTGCTAAATCTGCCATATTTACCTTGAAAAGTCCTCCATGAACATTATTATATTAATCACTGGTAACTTTGTGTTTTGTTCATATATCTCCAATGCCTACAATAGTGTTCAGTCTATAGCAGGAGCTTAGTTACTTTGGTGGGCATGCAAGGAGGAGGAGGAGAGGAAAGAAGAGGAGAGGAGGAATATTATTATTAGTAGTAGTGTGTGACTGAGCTATCCCAGTAGGAAATTAGATATTCCATAGAATGGGATGGTATATTAGAATTGTAAATTTTTAGCTCGGCGTGGTGGCGCATGTTTGTAATCCCAGCATTTGGGAGGCTGAGACTGGAGGATCGCGGTTCACGGACAGCCTCAGCTACTTAGTGAGGCCCTCTGCAACTTAGTAGACCCTGTTTCAAAATAAAGAATAAGAAATAGGGCAGGGGGTGTAGCTCGGAGGTCGAATGTCCCTGGGTTCCATCCCCAGACCGCCCCCCCCCCCACACACACACAAAAAAAAAAAGAATTGTAAATTCCTATAGTAGAATTTGGAAGTTCTAAAATTTGAGAAAGAGAAAAGCCACTATAATATTGTATTTTTACTAATTATTGAATGATAACGATATACTTAAAGATGTCAGCTATGTATTCTACTCATCTTTGTACACATTTGTATGTGAATGTGCCAGAAACCACATAAATTTTGTTCTGATTGAGAAAAAGGTTAGTTCCAACTGATTGGGAATCATTCTGATAAAATCATTTTTTGCTGCCATTTTTCTAGACTTCAACCTTTGTATTTAATAGTTTATTTTATTAAAGCAATATAGAGAGTTTTAGAGATATCTTCATTAACTAAAGTAAATTTTACACTTTTTTTTTTCCTAGGGATACATTTGACATTTCTTGGAATGTCAGAACTGGAATTCGCCAGAGCAGACTATCAAGTAACACATCCTTGCTTGATAAAGATGGGATATTTGCTAATTCAGCTAGCAGTAAACTACTAGAAAGAGCCCATGGAATTCTCACGTCAGTATTGATGAGTCGTGTAGATTTTTTTCTTATACTGGTTCATAATGTGTAGCTGAATTTATGAGGAGAGATGGTGAAGTATCATTTTCATGGGTATAAATTTGATAGAAGACTTGAAAGTCTTTAGTCAGTATATAGAACTATGAATCTTATCAGTATAACACTGGTATTTTTGCTATTTTAGCTTTCCATGTCACCAAGAGAAAATCATGGTTGAATATATTCATTATGGTGATGATCCTTTATTGCTCTTTGACAGATTTTACTTCTAGAGAAAGAAAACTCTTTTAGTATTTCAGTCATTACATTATTTTTCTTTAATTCTGAAAGTGTTAGTTGGAGAGGAAATACTTTATAAGTATGTGGTGAATATTAAGTGTATATAACACTTATTTAGGCCCACCATTCTTTATTATCTGATCATAAAACTGGTTTGAGGACATAGATAAAACCATGCATAATGTACTAGAAGAATTTTTAGATTCCTTTTTCTTCCTTTGGTAATGGTATGACTGATGGATTCCTTAATCTCCAAATCATTACTAATAGTATTAATAGAATTAATTTATGTGGGCTTTGCTCTATTTCAGAAACATATAGTAGCTAATTTAACTCTCAAAGATAAATGGTATTATTGTCCTTAAAACATAATAAAACCAAGGCTTAGAGAAATTAAAATTGTAGCTTAGTAAGTAGTAGACCTTAGATTCTAGCATAGGTCTTTTGAACTTCTCAGCACTTATTCATAAACACTGAGCTTTTGAGGCTATAAAAAATGTTGAATATAAAATAAAATATAACCAGGCCTGGTGGCACATGCCTGTACATCCCAGTACTTGGAAGGCTGAACCAGGAGGATTGTAGTTTTGTGACCAGCCTTAGCAACTTAGCATGGCTCTTTTTCAAAAATAGAAAATTAAAAAGGACCAGGATTCTAGTTTGGAGATAGAATGCCCCTGGGATCAATTCTTCCTACCCCCCAAAAGATAATAAGTATGATAATGAATTGTGAATAATGAAAAAGAATACTTTGTTATTACTGGATAGAGCCCAGGGGTATTCTATGTTCAAACGATACCCCAGCCCTTTTTTATTTATTTTGAAATAGGGTCTTATAAGTTGCTGGGGCTGGCTTTGAAACTGTGATCCTCCTGTCTCAGCCTTCTAAGTACTGAGATTATGGGCATCTACTACTATACCCAACTAGAAAAATTTTTAGATTCCAAAGATGAAAGATTATATTTTGCTAAAAAGTACAAATTTAGGCATCTAATTTAAGTCTTGAAAAGCAGAAATAATTTTTTTTTTTTTTTTTTTTTTTTTTTTTTTTTGCGTCTGTGATACTGGCAGTGGAACCCAGGGTCTTTCTACCCCCCGGCTACACTCCTAGACCTATTCTATACTTTATTTGGAACCAGGGTCTCACTAAGTTGCTGAGCCTCACTCAGTAACTGAGGCTGGCTTTGAACCTGTGTGATCCTCCTGTCTCAGCCTCCCAAGTGCTGAAATTACTAGAGTGCACTGTCACGCCTGGTCAGAAATTAATTTTTGATGTTTAGAAAGTAGAGCCCTTATTTCATAAAAAAAAGAAACTGTAGCTTATAATGTACCACATTGTGTTACTAATCATCAGCCTTAAATCTGCTTATATATGTATCTTTATTACAAAGCATGTATCTCTTACCTCTTTTCCTTGATTACCTTTCCTTCTTAAAAGTATTTGCTTGATTGAATCATATAAAATTTTTATATAGAAGACCTACATTCTTAGAAATGAGTATGTAATCTGTTGTTCAGAGACCTTGAAGTCATTCACCTTTTGCTTTTTCTAATGAATGATTTATCTCTATAGGAGAAATAAAAACTTCAAATCCAAGCCTACTCTTCCAAAGGTGAGTACTATGAAATATTTTTTTAGTGCTTTACTACAGTTATTTTTAATTACTCATGCAAGAAATAATCTTTATAAATAAAAGCCAAGAACCAGGCATGGTAGTGTACATCTATAATTCCAGCACTTGGGAGGCTGAGACACACGGATCACAGGTTTAAGGCCACCTTAGAGAGAGACTGTTTAAAAAAAAAAAAAAAAGACAACAAATAATTTATTTCATGCCATGATAGGGATATGTACACGAAGTTGAATTCATTTTTAGAACAAGAGTGGCTATTATGAAATGGTTTGGGTATATCATTATTTGTGATAAGACCATTTTCTAGTTGTTTTTAAAGCTCCCATATGTGAATGTAATTTTTTTAGTAATGCCACTTTACATAATGAAGTCTTTTCACTTATCATTGATCCAGGTTTTGATCAGATTTGAAATTTAATTTTTATGTTTCTAGTTAGTGCTTATCTATTATTATTATATTATCCTCATTATCTGTTAAAGGGACTAATCAGGTTTTTCTTTAAAGAACTATGAACTAAGTAACAGCTATAAGTAATGTATAAACTAAGTATGTATGTCTGCATTTCAATAAAACATTCTTTTGATTTTTTCATCCACATAAACCATATAAAAAAAAATGGGCAGAATTTGGTACAGGGGCTATAATTTGCCTACCACAATCTATATTATTTATGCAGAGATGGTAGAATAGATATTAAATATCAATTTTCCATTTTTATCACAGTCATAAAATAGGATAAATGATTACATAGAAAATGATGAATACTGGCTTAAGATTTTGTTTTTATTAGGTTAATTTATGTGAAGAATTAATTTTTTTCTTCTTTTCAGAATTTGCTGGAGGTCAACTCTTTGAAGCATCTGACAAGACTGACCCTACAGGATCGTATTACTAAGTCTCTTCTTCACTTGCACAAGAAAAAGAAACCTCCCAGCATCAGTGCCCAGTTTCAGGTTTTTTCCTATTTTAATTATATCAAATAATAATCATATTCTCTCATATTGTCATTGAAAGGTCAACATGATTTGCAGGATAACTGAATGGTATATGATTCATGTGACTAAGGAGCCATATTTCAATGGTCATTTTTTTTTTATTGGTGCACTATAGTCATACATCTTAATGGAGTACAAGATGGTAGAGGCATACATGCATACATCACTCATTTAGCCCTTCTCCACTTCCCACTCTTATGGCTGCTCTCTCCTTCTAATGTTTGGCTTAGTGATCGACTTTGATATGTTTGTGAATATACATCATGTGTGTTAGGGTGCTTCCCTGTTCCTCTTTCCATCACCCTTAGTTAGGTCACCTAACTAAGTTATTTGCTTAGTTAGGTGACCTTAGTTATTTGCTCATCTGTGGTTTCTCTTTCTTCATCTAGAGTTCCTTCTATGACCAGTTTCCTCCCTAGCTTCCACATATTAGAGAGCATCTGATATTTTACTTTTTGTAACTAATCTCACTTAGCCTAATGTTCTCCTGTTCCATCCATTTCTCTGCAAATGACATAATTTTGTTCCTCTTTAATTCTGAGTAAAATTTCATTGTGTACATCTCCTATAGTTTTGTAATTCATTCTGTTGATGGATATCTTGGCTGGTTCCATATTTTGGCAATTGTAAAATGTGTGGCTATAAACAAAAATTCACATGCATTAGTCTGGTGGTTTGGTTTCTGTTCTTTTGGGTAGATACCCAGAAGTGGTATTGCTGGATCATATGGTAGGTTCTCCTCCATTCTTTTTTTTTTTTTGCAGGTCTGGGGATGGAACCCAGAGGTATTCGACCTCCGAGCTACACCCCCTGCCCAATTTTTTATTCTTTATTTTGAAACAGGGTCTCACTATGTTGCGGAAGGCTTCACTAAGTAGCTGAGGCTGTCCGCAAACCGTGATCTTCCGGTGTCAGCCTCCCAAATGCTGGGATTACAAGCGTGCACCACCATGCCTGGCTTCTTCCATTCTTTTGAGGATCCTCCATACTATTTTCCAAAGTGGTTGCACTAATTTGTAGTTCCCACTTCTCCACACCCTCTCCAGCATTTGTTATTTGTGTTGTTAATGATTGCCATTCTAAGTAGAATTAGGTGATATTTCAGGGTAGTTTTGATTTTCATCCCTTTGAGTGCTAATGATGTTGAATATTGGCCATTTGGATTGCTTTTCTTTTTGTGAAGTGTTTATTTCACTTGCCCCTCCTCCGTGTGATACTAGGGATTGAACCCAGGGGCATTCTACCTCCGAGGTATACCTCCAGCCTTATTTTTTATTCTTTATTTTGAAACAGGTTCTCAGTAAGTTTGGAAGGGCCTCACTAAGTAGCTGAGGCTAGCCATGAAGCTGGGATCCTCCTGTCTCACTCAATTACTTTGATTACAGGCGTGTGCCACCACGCCTGGCTCACTTGCTCGTTTTTGGATTGGGTTATTTACTCAGTGGTGAATTTCTTTAGTTCTCTGTATATTCTTGATATTAGTCCTCTATCAGAGAAGTAGTTGGTAAAAATTTTCTTCCATTCATGTTGAGGTTCTTGATAATTTCCTTTGCTGCACAGAAGCGTCTTAGTTGAATCCAGTCCCACATATTGATCCTCCTTTTAATTTCTTGTGCCTTTGGGGTCTTGTTGAGAAGTTTTTACCTGTGCCTGTGTGTTGAAGTGCCCTCTTCAAGGGGCTGCATGGTCTCTGGTCTGATTTCTAAATCATTGATCCATCTTGAATTTATTCTTGTGTAGGGTGAGAAAGTGTAGTTTATATCTGTTTTTCTGCATATGGTTTACCAGTTTTGCCAACACTGTTTGTTGAAGAGGCCAACGCCATTTTTTTCATTATATGTTTTTGGCCCCTTTAGCAAAAATCAATGGGCTATAACTGTGCAGATTTGTTTCTGAGTCTTCTATTCTGCTCCATTGGTCTATGCATCTGTTTTTATGCTAGTACTATGTTTTTTTTTATAACTATGGCTTTGTAGTATAGTTTGAAGTGTCAGGTATTGTGATGCCTCCTGCAGTGGTTCTTGTTTCTGAGAACTACTTTGGCTATTCTAGGTTTTATTCTGTTCTGAATGAATTTAAGAACTGATTTTTCTATGTCTGTAAGTAATGATCATGGTAATTTGATGGGTATTGCATTGAATTTGTAGATCACTTTTGGAAGAATGGTCATTTTGCTGATGTTTATTCTGCCTACCTCAGAGCATGAGAAATCTTTTCATATCCTAAGGTCTTCTTTGATTTCTTTTTTCAATGTTTTATAAATTTATTCGTAGTGGTCTTTTACCTCCTTGGTTAGGTTTATTTCTAAGTATTTTATTTTTTGTGCAATATCTTGAGTAGAAGTGGATTTATGGATTTTTCAGTGGATTTATGGTTGGCATACAGGAAAGCTTCTGATTTTTAAGATTGATTTTATATCCAGACATACTGCTGAATTTGTTGAGTAGTTCTGTAAGCCTTTTGGTTGAGCTTGTTGGGTATTCTAAGTATATTAGCATGTCCTCTGTATATAGGGATAGTTTTAGGGTCTTTTTATTTGTGCTCTTCTGATTTCCTTCTTTTTATTGCTCTATAAGTTCTATATTGAGAAGAAGTGGTGATAATGGACATCGTTGTCTTATTCCTGTTTTTAGGGATATCTCTCGAAATTTTTCCCCATTTAATATGATGTCGGCTGTGGGCCTTTTGTATGTTGCCTTTATGATATTGAGGTATGTTCCTTCTAATCTGATTCTCTGCAGTGCTTTTAGCAAAAATGGGTGTTGGATTTTAACGATCATTTTAGAATGAAATACCAGAAATGGGGAAAAAAAATCAGCTGTCTCTTTGTTATTCATTTATATGTCTCTGGGTAGGATTTTCCAATGTATAATTCATTATTTTCATTGTAAGGAGAATGCAAGCAAAAAATTGATTGCATAAATCAAATCTGCCTTGAATCTGCCCAGAATATAGTCATTGTCAATATAATGCCATTTATTTCTATTCAAATTTCATATTGCTGTCATCATGATCGAACTAGATAAGATTATAGATATTTTTTTTTTTTTTGCAGTTCTAGGGATGGAACCCAGGGGTATTCTACCTCTGAGCTACACCCCCAGCCCTATTTTTTTTTTTCCTTCTTTATTTTGAAACCGGGTCTCACTGAGTTGCAGAGGGCCTCACTAAGTTGCTGAAGCCGTCCGTGAACCACAATCCTCTGGTCTCAGCCTCCCAAATGCTGGGATTACAAGTGTGCTCCGCCATGCTCGGCTGGGATTATAGAGTGTGTGTGTGTGTGTGTGTGTGTGTGTGTGTGTGTGTATTTTAGTTTTGTTTACATAGAAATTCAGCTCCTTTTTTGGATTCTAGAGTAAATGTAGTAAATTAATCAAATAATTTGCAGAATCACTGTTCTTAAAATACTGTCTAATCACCTCTTCTGTTTTCCCAAATCATCTGTAAAGTTCTATTGATTTATTGATATTTATGAAAATAAGCTGAAAATCTGGTGGATAATAGCACTTTACATAGTTTTACTCATTTGCACGCTGCCTTTTTAATTTTTGTGGTACTAGGGATGGAACCCTGGGGCATTCTTAACTCTGAGCTGCACCCCAACCCTATTTTTTATTCTTTATTTTGAAATAGGGCCTCACTAAGTTGCTGAGGGCCTCACTAAGTAGCCGAAGCTGCCAAAAACCTGGATCCTCTTGTCTCAGCCTCCCAAGTATCAGGATTACAAGTGTGTGCCACCATGCCCAGCTTCATTTATATGCTTCTATCATTGAAGCAGTGTTCACTGTTAATTAGAAATTTTCTTATCTATCTTAATTATATTTGCATATGTCATTTTTTAAAATGTTTTTTTATTTGGTACTAGGGATTGAACCCAGGGCATTCTACTTCATGCTATACCCAGTGTTATTATTATTACTATTATTAATAATAATATTATTTTAAACAGCTTCTTGCTAGGTTGATGAGTGTTTCACTATTTGCCAAAGCAGTCCTCAAACCTGTGATCCTATTTTCACCTTCCAAGAACTCGGATTATGGGAATGTCATGCCACCATGCCCGGCTTAATGCTTCTCCTGGTTTTTTTTTCTTTTTTTTTTTTTTTTTGTAGTACTGGGAATGAAACAAGGGCATTCTACCTCTGGGCGACACTCAGCCCTATTTTTTATTCTGTATTTTAAAACAGTTCTCACTGAGTTGCAATGAGCCTCACTAAGTAGTTGAGGCTGTCTGCGAACCCAGATCTTCCTGTCTCTCCCTCCCAAATGCTGGGATTACAAGTGTGCACCACTATACCCAGCTTAATGTTTCTTTTTTAAATCCAGGATGTTAGAATATAAGTTGTTTACTAACATATCATTATATAAATTGTTTTTGATTTATAAGCATCATTTTAAAAATTGTGATCTGGAAAAGATAATTTATTTTTGATAATTCTGTCTATAGTCCTAGATAAAAATTTGATTCTGTAAAGTCTGTTTGGTCACATGATTTCTTTAAAAAAATAAAAATAATAATAAAAAGAGAACAAGACCAAAGAGTTTATTATGTGCCAGTGAGTTTAAAAGAAAGGCAGTGGGTTTAACTTGAAATCTCAGCCATAAATTTAAAAAAACCCTAACAAATAGTTGGGTAATGTCATTTGGCTGTGCAGTAAAAAGAAATTAGAGATGTTGCTTGAGCAAGTCGTAGTTATGTTCATATAGTCTAGAGATATCTTTACTTTTACTTTGTAGGTCTTTTTTTTGGGGGGGGAGTTGGCAGTGGAAACCAGGAGCATTCGACCTCCGAGCTACACCCCCCTGCCCTAATTTTTATTCATTATTTTGAAACAGGATCTTACTAAGTTGCAGAGGGCCTCACTAAGTAGCTGAGGCTGTCCACGAACTGTGATCCTCTGGTTTCAGCCTCCAGAATGCTGGAATTATAAGCATGTGCCACCACACCCAGCTTACTTTCTATTAGAAATGTAAAGATTAATGGGTTAGAGCAAAAAAAAAAAAAAATCATGTGGTAAACACTGCTAAGTAAAACAGGATCAGAGTTTACTAATGTGCATCATAAATATGAATGTAAACAGTCTTGGCAGAATTGTTAGTTCATTAGCACGTTTTCTCTTGACTAGCATACCAACATGGATAAGAGAAGGCTTCAGATGTTTTCAGATATTAGACAATAAGCATTGCAGGACTATGAGTCCTTCAAGAAGGCTACAAAATGAAAAATAAAGAATAAAGGACAAGAAAGTCTCAAGCTAATTCATAAAGCCAGTTTGCTAAAGCTCAGGAAAAGAGAACTCAAGAAAGCACCAGTGGTCTTGCTCATTGAATAGATGAAGAAGGAGAGGCAGCTAGAATTCACGAGACAGTATAGCAGAGATGAGACAACTGCATGCAAAGAGTGCTGCATGTCTACTGAGGGGTCCTTTTTGAATCTGTGGTATATTGCTGATCTGTGCACGTGTGGTTAAAGCCATAAGACTGAGGAGAGAACCACCAGAATCATGCAAAGCTAACAATTTCTAGTATTTATACAGGAGTAGAAGAATAGTTCTTTCATTACTTGCTAGAGTAACATGACCTGTTGGTACAACGGCCAGAAAGACCTTGATTTCGTAACAGGATCTGAATTTTTTTTTTTTTTTTTTTTTTTTGGTGGTACTGGGGGTGGAACTCTGGGGATTTCTACCTCCGGGCTATACGCCCAGACCTATTTTTTATATTTTATTTGGAAACAGGGTCTCACTAAGTTGCTGAGAGCCTCACTAAGTAGCCGAGGCTGGCTTTGAACCTGTGAGATCCTCCTGTCTCAGCCTCCCAAGCACGGGGATTACAAGTGTGTGCCACCACATCTGGCTGAAATTGTTTTAGTATGAAGGATAACTACCCCCAGAATAGTTAAAATATATGTGATTTTGTTTTTAATGGAACCCTAGGGCCTTGCACATGCTAGGCAAGTGCTCTAATACTCAGTTATAACCCCAACACCACCCCTGCTTTTTTGTGGTACTAGGTATTGAACCTGCATCATTCAATCTCTGAGCTGAAACCCCAGCCCTATTTTATTTTTTGTTTTTTCACCGGATCTCGTTAGGTTGCTGACAGTCTCCCTGTGTTGCTGAGCCTGTCCTTTAATCTGTGGTCCTCTTGTCTCAGCCTCCCAAGTACTGGGATTACAAGCATGTGCCACACCTGGCAAGAAAAACATATTTCAAGAAATGATGCTAAAATATTTTTATTTGGTAGAAAGTGTAAGTGCAAAGATCCAAGACTGTATTACATAATAAGTATTACAAACAAGCACACCAAGGAACATCATATCAAATTGCTAAGACTAGTTATAAAGAGAACATCTTAAACCTAGATGGAAGAAGAAAAAAGACAGTGTTCAGTGAAGTGAAGATAAGAAAACAGTATATTTCTCATCAGAAACTATAAAATCAGTGAGGCCCTTTGCAACTCAGTAAGACCCAGTTTCAAAATAAAAAATAAAAAAATAGGGCTGAGGTGTAGCTCGGATTAGATGACCCGGGTTCCATTCCCAGTACCACCATAAAAAAAAAAAAAAAAAAAGGAAACTGTAAAGTCAAGGATACCATAGAGTAATTGATAAAGTGTCATTCCAGAATTTCATGCATAGTAAATTTATCTCTTAATTATGATGAGTAATAGCCGGGTGTCGTGGCACACACCTGTAATTCCAGCATTTGGGAGATGGAGACAGGGGATCCATGGTTCGTGGACAGCCTCAGCTATTTATAGCAAGAGCCTTTGCAAATCCTTAAGACTCTGTTCCAAAAAATAAAAAGACAAAAAAAATAGAACTGGGGGTGTAGCTCAGAGGTGCAGTGTCTTTGGGTTCCATCATCAGTACCATTAAAAAAAAAATGAGTAAAGGTTGGGCATGGTGGTGCACACTTGTAATCCCAGTTCTTGGGAGGCTGAGACAGGAAGATCGCAGGTTCGCGGGTAGCCTCAGCTACTTAGTGAGGCTCTCAGCAACATAATGAGACCCATTTCAAAATAAAGAATAAAAAATAGGGCTGGGAATGTACCTCCAAGATAGAATGCCCCTGCGTTCGGTCCCCATTACTGCCCCCCAGAAAAGATGCATAAATACTTTTTCAGACAAAAAATAAAAATTTTTACTAGCAGACCTTAGTATAATGCCAGAAATGTTAAACATGGAAGAATTATGATGGGTACACCACATAGAAATATGGATTAACATGAAACAGGAATAGTACCAGAATGAAAGAAATTTTGTTTTAAAATGCTGTCTCTATTTAAAAAATAATAATAGATGTGTGTGTGTGTGTGTGTGTGTGTGTGTGTGTGTGTGTGTGTGTGTAGTGCTGGGGATTGAAATCGGGGGCATTCAGGGGCATTCTACTTCGAGTTACACATCAGACACTATTTTTATTTTTATTTATTTTTTTTTTTGCGGGTCTGGGGATGGAACCCAGGGGCATTTGACCTCCGGGCTACACCCCCTGCCCTATTTTTTATTCTTTATTTTGAAACCGGGTCTCACTGAGCTGCAGAGGGCCTCACTAAGTAGCTGAGGCTGTCCGCGAACCGCGATCCTCCAGGTCTCAGCCTCCCGAATGCTGGGATTACAAGCGTGCGCCACCACGCCCGGCTTATTCTTTATTTTGAAGTAGGGTCTCACTAAGTTATGGAAAGCCTCACTCAGTAGCTGAGGCTGGCTGAGAATCCAGGAGGACCTGTCTCAGCCTCCCACGTATTGGGATTACAAGTGTACACCACCGCGCCTGGCTAAGATAATTAATAGGGTTTTTTGTCTTTTTTTTTCTTTTTTGCAGGTCTGGTGATGGAACTCAGGGGCAATCGACCTCTAAGCTATAAGCTATACCCCTGCCCTGTTTTTTATTCTTTATTTTGAAACCGGGTCTCACTAAATTGCAGAGGGCCTCACTAAGTAGCTGAGGCTGTCCACAAACCAAGATCCTCTGGTCTCAGCCTCCCAAATACTGGATTACAAGCCTGCTCCACCACGCCCGGCTGATAATTGATTTTAAGAAACAAAAATAGTAGTATATTGTAGGTTAGAAATAAAATGTATTACAGAAGTATTACAAAAGAAGGGGATACATGGAAATGTACTATTTTAATCTTGGTAAAATCTCCCTCTCATTTTAGCCTGGATATCTCTCCCTGTGCCTCTGCCTCAATCCCCTCCCCATTCTCCTCTTCCCCCTCCCTTCTTCCCTCTCCCCTTCACTTTTCCTCCCTGTGTGTGTGTGTGTGGGGGGGGGTACTGGGAATTGAACCCAGGGACACTCTACCTCTGAGCTATACCCCAGCCCTATTTTTAAAATTTATTTTGAAGCAGTGTCTCACTAAGTGGATATGAGTCTCACTACTTGCTGAGACTGTCCTTGAACCTGAGAGATTCCTGTCTCAGCCTCCCAAGTATTAGGATTAGGAATGTGTGTTTCCATGACCAGCTGGAATACTCTTTTTTGAGAGTTTGTTTCCCAGAGGTAAAGGTTAGTTAGTTTTTAAGGAATTAACTCCTCTGGCCACCAAACATTCCATATTAGTTAAAACTAAGTTATAAGTGGGGTGATGCAGGTTGACCAAAAAGGAAAGAGTTATGCGGTGTTTACACACAGAATCCTGTGTGAAAGTCTAGCCACTTCATAGGGACTATGTTTCTATTTAGTTAGTTCCTTAAAAGAGTTTTGTGCCTTTTTCTTCATACAGTAAGTCATGAACATGCTGTTGCTTTTAAATCTGCTGTAACCTCTTGTTAGATATGCTGCTTCTCCTCTGATCTAATATGCATACTCAGCTGCTCAGGGACTCATGGGTTGTTGGAAAATATATCTACCATTACATCATTAGTCAAACATAGTCCTTTGCTTAATGGGATGAGAATCGGGTAAGGGAAAAGTGAGTGATGTGTGCATGTATGCCTCCACCATCTTGTACTCCATTAAGATGTATAACTACAATGCATACATACACCCACACAAAAAGAAAAACATAGTCCTTTGCTTGAAGTAGTAGAAACTAAATTTTCCTCTTCTCTGCTTGTTAGACAAGTAAACTTCAGAACAGAGAACATTACCAGGACTAAGGAAGAATATTTCATCACGACAAAAGTGGCAATAAAGATGCATTTCTCTAGTAAGAGAACTTCTGAATTTCTGAACCCAAACCTGATAAAACTAAAAGGAAACATATATACAATTATTCTTGAATTCTCTAGACACATCTCAGTAATTAGTAGGTTAAATAGACAATGGAAGAATATGGAGAATATAGAAGACTTGAGCAACATTGTTAACCTGTTTGACCTAGATCAAATTTGTAAAACATCCCATCCAGTAACTGTTTAATATGCATTCATTTTAAGTGCCCATGTATTGCTTGCCAAGGTAGATCGTAAACTAGGCCCTATAGCAAACCTTAACAAATTCAAGAGAACTAAAATACAAAATGTTTTATTTGATTATATAGAATTAAATTTAAAATCCAAATAACACATGAACCAAAGGGGAAGAAAATTTTAAATATTTTAAATGGAATGGAATATCAAAATTTGTACACATTGCAGCTGAATAGTATTCCAAGGTTAAATTATTCCTTTGGATGCTTTATAAGTGTTGTATGCATGTGTTTATCACTTTGAACTATGTGCAAATACAATAAAATAATACAGGTATAAAAAAAAGGATGCTGGTACCATAATAAATTAGAAAAAGAAGGTTAAACCCAAAGCAAGCAGAAAGAAGGAAATAATCAACAGCAGAATTCAGTGAAATTGAAAACAGAAAAATAGTAGACAAAAATCGATGAAATAAAAAAGCTGGTTTTTGAACAGATCAGAAAACAAATAAGACTTTAGACAGACTAATCAGGAAAAGAGAGAAGATACAAATTACTGTTATCAGAAATGAAAAAGGGGACATCACTACATATTCTACAGACATTAATTAAAGTTAAAGCAAGGAACTATTAATGGATACCCTATTGGATGATTCTAAAAGTTATTCAAAAATGCATGAGTTTGAATAATTTTTTTTTTGGCAGTATTGGGGATGGAACCCAGGGATATTGTACCTTTACAACCCCAGCCCTATTTTTTTTTTTTTTATTCTTTATTTTGTAACAGGGTCTCACTGGGTTGCAAGGACCTCACTAAGTAGCTGAGGCTGTCTGTGAACCTCAGTCCTCCTGTCTCAGCGTCTCAAATGCTGGGCTTACAAGTGTGCGCCACCATGCCTGGCTAAAATTTTTTAATGAAATACAGTAGTGAAAAATTGCTCTATAGTGAGATTATTCTTAAAGTAATTGCCTTATTTTTAGTTATCCTTAATTTAACCAGAATGGTAATAAACAGTTTTCAGAAACAAATCACTTTATGTGTATGCATAGAAGGTTTTTGTATATTTTTCAACATTATTGTTTATATTTCTACATCACTTTGTTGCATGATGGGAATGGAAGAGTACGCTAATTATATTGTTTTGTATTGCAGGCATCATTAAGCAAACTGATGGAGACTCTTTGCCAAGCAGAACCATATTTTGTAAAATGCATCCGCTCTAATGCTGAAAAGGTAAAAATGTCCTGTAAATGGCAGCATATAGCTCAGGTTACTTCAAACCAAAAAATTATTTTAGAGATTAAACAGGAAAGGAAGAGCTATGTATGATTTATGTATGATTGTGTGTGTGTGTGTGTGTGTGTGTGTGTGTGTGTGTGTATGTGTGTGTGTGTTTGTTTTACTGGGTATTAAACCCTTAGGCATTCTACCTTTGAGCTACACTCCCAGCCCAATTTTATTTTTGTTTGGAAACAATCATCTAGGTTGATGAGAGTCTCACTCCTGCTTAAGCTGTCCTTAACGTTTGATCCTCCTGTCTCAGCCTACCAAGTACTGGAATTATAGGTGTGCACCATTGCACCTGACTCTTTGTATGATTTTTATGAGGAAAATTTTCTAGGGCTAGTCTTCTAATTATCACACTTCTATAAGGTATTTGTGTGGAGGTTGATTTAACATGTCCTAGAACTTGAGAAGCAAATCCCTCTTGAAATTTCTTTAGAAGTTTTCTTTGTAAAACTTTTGTTACTCTAAAGTGTAATGTCTTGTTTGTGTGCTGTATTCTACTGAAAGAAATCACTTAGCCAGGTTTAGTGACACAGGCCTGTAATCCTAGTACTTAGGAGGCTGAGATAGAAGGATTGTTCATTCAAGTTCAGCCTTAACGACTTAGCTGAGACTTAGCAGGTCCATTTCCAGTCTTCTAATAACTCTCCATACTGATAGCCATAGTGGTTGTACTAATTTGTAATTCTACCACCCATGTATATGTTTTCCTGTTTCCCCATATCCTTGCCAGTATTTATTTATTTATTTATTTAGCATCACCAAGGATTGAATCCAGGGGCATTCTACCTTTGAGTTAAACCCCCCAGTCCTATTTTTAACTCTTTATTTTGAAACAGGGTATCACTAAGTTGCAGGGGGGCTCACTAAGTAGCTGAGGCTGTCCTTGAGCCTGTGATCTTCCTGTCTCAGCCTCACAAATACTGGGATTATAGATGTGCGCCACCACACCTATATCTATTATGGTCCTTTTCGTAATATTTATTCTGCCTATCCAAGGCCATAGATGGTCTTTTCATCTTCTAAGATCTTTAATTTCTTCCTTTAGTGTTCTATAATTTTCATTTTAGGTGTCTTTTACCTCCTAAAGTAACATACTTAGGACTAAAAACCTCTTGAGCTTTTAAGGTCTTATGCCTTCCGAACCAGAGAAATGTAGAAGCTTGAATTCTTTCTTTTATTCTAGAATTGGTTAGAATTGTTCTGAAGTTACCAGATGGGTGGTGAGCTTATCCTATCACCTTAGCTGTATCTTCGCCAGACAACCTCCATTAAATCACCAGATATTAAGAAGTTAACCATTCCTACAAAACATTATAATTCAGAGATCTCCCATTCTGGGTTAACCATTTTTCTCTTTGTTTTGTTTTAGCTGCCCTTAAGATTCAATGATGCCTTGGTACTTAGACAGCTTCGATACACAGGGATGCTGGAAACTGTTCGAATTCGCCAGTCAGGATACAGCTCCAAATATTCTTTTCAGGTTATTTTTTTATAGTGATGTTTAAGTATATATTCACATCAAGTAAATTATTCTCACATATCTTGTTTATTATTTCTTTGGGGCTTACTTGTTTATTTCCCTTAATTCTTCCCTTCCAGCCCACGTTTTATACAAAATTGAAAAGACTTAGAGAGTATTCACTCACATTGAAATGCCAGCAGTCTCATTAAGCCTGTGTAGTAAAAGAATCTAGTAATTTGGCTATTCTCATTTGATCAGAGTGTTTACTAGCTATAAATTTACTCTTAACATAGCAGTTTTTCATGTTCATTTTTCCAGTATTTGAAATTGTTTGATCAAAAGTATCTAGTCAAAGGAAAATATTCCATTTGGTTTTCCCTAAAGTTTTCTCAGCAGGATTTTCCTTCACGGGACGCTGTTGCAAAAGGTGTATACAGCTATTTTTTGGTCTTTATTACCACTTTCTCAAAGGGAGTAATTAGGTTGTAATACTCTTCTTCTATTAACATTTGATTATACAATATTTAGAACTCAATATTTTCTCCTCATGCTTTTAAAGTTAACCTCTTATAGTATTTTGAATTAACACTTTTTTTGCTTAATCCTCTTTAAATAAAGGAGAAAAGGATTAACAAAGAGATAATTAGCTAGTTTAGGATCTTGTTTTTATACATTTCTTTGATTTTACAATGTTTTCATTTTACTTTTCAGGATTTTGTGAGCCATTTCCATGTACTTCTTCCTCGAAATACTATTTCATCCAAAGTTAACATTCAGGATTTCTTCAGGAAAAAAAATATCAATCCAGATAATTTTCAAGTTGGAAAAACCATGGTAAATGTACTGTGTGTGTGTGTGTGTGTGTGTGTGTGTGTGTGTGTGTGTGTGTGTAGTATTTGTCAAAATTGAGTACATTTTTGTGTTTTGAATTCTATTTATTATTTTTTTGTGGCACTGGGGATTGAACCCAGGGGCATTGTACCTCCGAGTGACACCCCCAGCCAAATTTTATTTTTTATTTTGAAACAGCATCTCACTAAGGTGCTGATGGCCTTGTTGAGTTCCTGAGGCTGGTATGAAACCTGTAATTGTCCCGTCTCAGCCTCTCAAGTACTGAGATGAGAGGCATATGCTACCATACCTGGCTGTGTGTGTGTGTGTGTGTGTGTGTGTGTGTGTGTGTGTGTGTGTTTTGCTGGGGATGGAACCCAGAGGCTTTCTACCTTTAGGTTACACTCCCAGACCTATTTTCTGTTTTATTTGGAAACAGCGTCTCACTAAGTTGTTGAAAGCCTCACTAAGTAGCTGAGGCTGGCTTTAAACCTGTGCAGTCCTCCTGTCTCAGCCTCTCAATTACTGAGATTACAAGCATGCGCCACCACGCCCAGCTTGTGTTTTTGTATTTTAATAATTATGTCACTCTTTGCCTAAGAGACTTTTTATAAAAGAGATAACATATATCAAATATCATAGGTAAAAGGTTTTTTTTTTGCAGTATTGGGGATTGAACCCAGGAGCATTCTGCCTCTGAGCTATACCTCCAGCCCTGTTTTTATTCTTTATTTTAGAACAGAGTCTAAAGTTGCAAAGGGCCTCACTAAGTAGCTGAGGCTGCTATGAACTTGCACAATCCTCCTGTCTCTGCCTCCAAAGTACTGGGATTATAGGTGTGCGCCACCAGTCCTGGTTCAGGGTAAGAGTTTTTTATTGTTGTTGTTTTTTGTGGTACTGGGGTTCCTGGAAACCCTTCTACTTCCAGGCTACACTCCCAGACCTATTTTTATACTTTTTTATTTGGAAACAGAGTCTCTTAAGCCAGCATGGCTGGCTTTGAACCTACGCGATCCTCCTGTTTCCGCCTCCCAAGCGAGGGGATTACAAGTGTGCGCCACCACGCCCGGCAGGGTAAGAGTTTTTAAATAATGTAGTCAGCAGCATTCTTTTTAATTTGTTAACTGCTTTCTTTTTCTTGCCCTTTTTCCAGTTTCTCAGACAGGGAATCTGAAACATGATCAAAGATGTAAAACTCCCAGTTCAATTTAATCCTTTCAAAAAGTTCTTTTTGTTGTTGTTGTTATTGTTTGTTTTGTTTTCCAGGCATGGTGGCACACGCTTGTAATCCCAGCATTTGGGAGGTTGAGACCAGAGAATCATGGTTCATGGACAGCCTCAGCTACTTAGAAAGTTCTTTTTTTTTTTTTCCTCTTACGAGTGATTTTTTGTATTTCTCCCCTTTTCTCTATTTTATTGCTTCTATTTCATTTTTATTCCTTAGTTCTACATTACTCTTTTTTTTTTTTTTTGGCGAGTCTAGGGATGGAACCCAGGGGCATTTGACCTCCCAGCTACATCCCCATCCTATTTTTTATTCTTTTTAATTTGAAACAGGGTCTCACTAAGTTGAGGAGGGTCTCACTAAGTAGCTGAGGCTGTCCACGAACCACGATCCTCTGGTTTCAGCCTTCCGAATGCTGGTATTACAAGTGTGTGCTACCACGTCCAGGTTACATTACTCTTAAACAACTGTTCATCTGCTGTTAGTCTACCCATTTTTAGTTATTATATTTAACTTAATCTACTTATAGTATCAGAATCATTTTTATATATTTGTTTCTTTATGTTGGCCTCCTGCTCTTCAATGATCCTCTCATATCCTCCACATAAAATTCAAACATCTCCTCTCCTTTAAGGACCTTTATATTGTGATTCACATTATTTAATATCCTCATTATGTAGATTACTTGTTCTCTTGTTTTCTGTGCATGCTCTTTTTATCAACTCCAGTATTGGCTTAGATGAAATCTGTTTCTACCAATTAATTTATTGTTTTTCTCTTTGGGTATATAATAGCTACTCACTTTTAAAGGTAAAGTACAAATCCTATTTCCAAGGGGATATTTGTAATTTATCTTTGCGTACCTCAAGTCCTTAAAAATTCATTAGTAAAACTGATTGCTATCTTTGAGCAATAGAAGCCTCAAATGCCTACTGCATTTCAAAATGACTATTTTCATTGGTTTATTCAAAATATGATAAATTTTCAAGATTTGTGATCTCAATTCCCTTCCCTACTCTAACACTCTTAAAAAATATGACTTATTCAGCTGGATGTGGTGGTGCATGCTTATAATCCCAGTATTTGGGAGGCTGAGACAGAATCACAGGTTTGAGGACAATCTTAGCAAGTAGTGAGAGACTCATCAACTTAGAAAGACCTTGTTTCCAAATAAAATAAAATAAAAAATAGGACTAGAGGTGTAGCATAGAGTTAGAATGCCCCTAGGATTAATCTCCTGTCTGTCTGTCTTTCTGTCTCTCTTACACACACACACACACACACACACACACACACACACACACACACACACACACGTGCGCGTGCGCGCGACTTAACATCTTTAAAACACTGATTCAGCCAGGTGTGGTGGCGCACGCTTGTAATCACTGCACTTGGGAGGTGGAGACAGGAGGATCGTGCAGGTTCGAAGCCAGCCGTACTGGCTTAAGAGACCCTGTTTCCAATTTAAAAAAATATATAAAATAGGTCTGGGAGTGTAGCCTGGAGAAGGGTTTCCAGGAACCCCAGTACCACCAAAAATAAAAAAATAAAACACTGATTCATTATGGCATATTTTTCTCCCAAGGAAATACTATATTAGTCTCTCACTCTGGAATTTTTGTACACTTTCTCACTTTACCCTTGCTGACTTTCCCTCCTATATTCTACTGTCTTTTCCTCAATTACTGAATGACTATTTTAAAGTAATTGGGTGAAATATTTATTTAGTAGTTCATTTACAAATCTACTATTGAATTTGTTCTCTAAAAGCTTACCATAGAAGTGATAATTCATGAAATAGATTTTTCATTCCTTCTTAAATTGCATTCCCTATCTTTCTTCCTTCTGGTAGGTCTTCTTGAAGGAACAGGGACGACAGCACTTACAAGATCTCCTTCACCAAGAGGTGCTTCGAAGAATCATTTTGTTGCAACGATGGTTCAGGGTCTTGCTGTGTAGGCAACATTTTCTTCATCTGAGACAGGCATCTATTGTTATCCAGGTGGGAAGCAAAGAATTCTTTTTATGAGATTGACTAGTTTATTTGGCTTTCATTTACTAACAAAGTGTTTTATTGTGAAACATTTAAATTATATAAATTTCAGAGATGAGATGTATTCTTCTACTCTTTGTTGTTTTAGATTTGTGGTACTAGGGGTCGAACCCAGAGGCATTCTACCTCTGAGCTACATCCCCAGCTCTTTTTTATTGTTTTAAAACAGGGTCTAGCTAGGTTGTGAGAGTCTCACTGAGTTGCTGAGGTTGACCTCAAATCTGTGTTTCTCCTGTCTCAGACTCCCACTTACTGGGATTATGGACGTGGGCCACCATGCCTAGCTAAGGTTATATTATTCAACAGGCATTTTAGCCAAGCATTTCTGGAAAAGAACATTTTTATTTATAATTACCAGCAATTTAGCTACTTAACCACTTAACCTCTTAATTATGACATGGGAAATGCATTCTTTATTCACTTTTCTGTGGAAACGTGTGGTAACATTAGAACTGGCTTCTATTGTTTTTCCCCCCAGCAATTCTGGAGGAATTACTTAAATCAGAAGCAAGTCAGAGATGCAGCTGTGCGGAAGGATACTTTTGTTATGGCTAGTGCAGCTACTCTTCTTCAAGCTTCCTGGCGTGCTCACATAGAGAGACAGCGGTACTTGGAGCTACGGACTGCGGCCATCATCATCCAGCAGAAATGGAGAGAGGTCTATAGGCGCAGGCATATGGCTGCTACTTGCATACAAGCAAGATGGAAAGGCTACAGGGAAAGTAAAAGGTACCAAGAACAAAAGAACAAAATTATCCTCTTGCAGTCAACATGTAGAGGATTCAGAGCACGACAAAGGTAATCTCTGTCATTATAATAATTGCTCCTTTTCTCTCCCTAAGCACTTTGTTTATATTTCTGCTTTAACACTTGTATTACTATTGGTTATATACAATATGTATTGTTCACTATACTTTAATCGCCCTATCAGTTTTAACCTACACTGTTTGGTCTATACTAGAAATTAAATGAATTATTATTGAATTGGATTGGAAACCTACAGTGTATATGGTTACAACTGCTAGGAATTAACTTTTACATTAGGTTTAAAATTATAAATTGGCAATATTCAACTATTTCTATTTTTAAAAACCTAATTTTATCTTTAAGGTATATTTCAAGTAAGGATATTACTAAAATGAAAAATTTACTTATTTTTTCTTTTTCTTTTTTGGCGGTACTGGGTATTGAGCCAAGTCCCGCCTGTGCTAGGCAGGCACTCTGCAGTGGAGTTGAACCAAAACTGCACAGGGGCAGCTCACATAGTGAGTGCCACCTGACCCATGAGAACACTGCCTATCCACGTAGGTAGCATAAAAACATCCTCACAGCTGGACGCAGAGCACACATCTTGGGGCCCTGCCACTTGGAAGGCTGAGTAGAAGGATCACTTGAGTTCAAAGTTTGAGGCCAACCTCAAACATTGTGAGAATCCATCTCAGGAAGAAAGAAAGGATGGAAGAAAGAAAGAAAAATGTGTAACATTTCGTTTTGTAAAAAAGCATAATAAATGTATTCTTTCTACTGGTAACTAAAAGATGTCTGTAACCCATTTTGTCTGTTTTTATATAGATTTAAAGCTTTAAAAGAACAAAGGCTAAAAGAAACAAAGCTAGAACTTGGGTTGGTGAATATCAAGGCATATGAAGCTCTGGAAATTCAAGGTTCAGACCCTTCAAAATGGGAGGATTGTTCCTTTGACAACAGAGTGAAAGCCATAGAAGAAGGTAAATCTGTGATAGAAAGTAATCGACTTAGCCGTGAAAGTTCACTGGACTGCTCGAAGGAGTCTCCAGACAAGTGGCAGGAGAGAGCCAGAAGCCAAAGTGGTATGGATTTGCAGGAAGATGTGATTGTAAGAGAGAGGCCAAAGTCCTTGGAGGATCTCCATCAGAAAAAAGTAGGCCGGGCCAAAAGAGAAAGCCGGAGAATGAGAGAACTAGAGCAAGCTAAATTTAGCTTAGAATTGCTGAAAGTTCGTTCTCTTGGTGGTGTGTCTCCTTCAGAGGAACGCAGATGGTCAGCAGAACTGATGCCTGAAGGCCTACAATCCCCACAGGGTACACCTGATAGCGAAAGCTCTCAAGGGAGCTTGGAACTTCTGAGCTGTGAGGAAGGTCAAAAGAACAAACTAGAGTCTATAATTTTAGATGAAGGAGACTTGAAAGCTTCATCACCTAACATACCTAGCAGTTCAAAATTTGATTCACAGGATAATGCCTTTAGTGCTTCAAGTGTGACTAGCTCTGAATTGGTTCCAAAGGGAGCACCTTCTGACTCGGAACATTTGAAGAATGGGGCTTTGAAAGAAAAGCTAGTCTGCGATTCAGAACCTATTACTTATAAACCACAGCTGAGAGATGTTTTTATTTCAAGTAGTTTGCCTACATTTTTTTATATTCCCCATCAAGACCCTCTGAAAACAAGTTCTCAACTAGACACCAGCACCCACAGAAACAAACTGCCGGGAAATGAAGACACACCGGGGACAGCTCTTACTGTGGATATAAAAAGAGAAGCTAGAAAGTATTACTTATCTGGAGATCAAGTGGTTCCTTCTTTGAATACAGATATTTCTAATACTGTGCTTAAGAAGTTAGAAAAACTAAACACAGAGAAGGAAGAGAGGCAAAAGCACTTGCAGCAGCAGAATGAAAAAGAGATGATGGAACAGATTCGCCAGCAAACAGACATTTTAGAGAAGGAGCGAAAAGCCTTCAAGACAAGTGAAAAGTCACAATCTGGGGAGTCTTTCTTGGTACCGTCTTTCTATCAGACAAAGCACAGAGTAGAGAGGCCGTCCTCTCTCTTCATTGTAAATCCCCCAAATAGGGGAGAACCCAGTGTGCTACGGTCCCCATCATCAGTGATTGCACAAGACCCAGCTCTTGCCCCAAAAGACAGTCTCCCTGCTCACTTACCCATAAAGGACCGACCTGTCACTTTGTTCTTTGAAAGAAAAGGAACTCCATATCAATCTAGTGCTGTCAAAGAATTTTCCAAGATAGAAAGAATGGGCACCCAGCAGAGTGTAGCCTGTAAACTCTCTAAGAATCGCATGTCGAAGAGAGAAAACCTTAGGTCAGCTCAGTCTTGTGACCACAAATCTGATGATCCTTTGAGAGAGGGGAATAAAAAGGCCATTTTCTTCACACCAAAGGACAATATGAGTATTTCCCAGTAAGTGAAATGTTCATTTTTTGTATGTAATGGGAAAATTCTTATTAAGGTCTATGTCATACTCCCATTCGTGTGGGTTGTGCTTAAATTAGACATTTTTTTCTCTAAAAATATTACCTTATTATAGATTCTATCATTCATCTGAAACTAGATATATTTGTACCCTAGGAATCTTTGAGCACAGGTAGCAGAGTTTTTATTCTTCTGCATTAAGTGAGGAAGCATTTGTAAAGGGCAATACATTGCTTGTAAATACAGTAGGCATTTAACAAGTGCTGGTTACTCTAGAGTTTTGAAGTTTAGCAATCCAAGCTGATTACTGTCAGGCTTTAAAGAAATTAATGTGCTTTGTCACAGCTATTGATTTATTTATAGTCTTCATTTATTTCTATATATTTTCGTGTGTGATAAAACATTACAACACAAAATTATCTTCTTCACCATTTTTAGGTATATAGTAACTTTAGTGTTAATTATACATCCCCTATTGTGCAACAAATCTCTAAAACTTCATCTTGTAAAACTGAAATTCTATACCCACTTTACCCCTCACTTTACCCCTCTCCTTAGCCTTTAGAAAACACCATTCTATTAGTTTTTAAAGGCTGTGTGTGTGTGTGTGTGTGTGTGTGTGTGTGTGTGTTGTACTGGGGATTGAACCCAGGGGCATTCTACCTGAGCTACACCCTCAGCCCCCTTTTTTATTTTGAAACAGGGTTTTGCTAGGTTGATGAGTCTTACTACTTGCTGAGGCTGTCCTTAAACCAGTGATCCTTCTATCTCAGCCTCCCAAGTATTGGAATTACAAGTGTGCACCACCATGCCTGGCTAAAGATTAAAAAAAGAAAAAAAAACTTGTCATTATGAGCAAAGATTCTCTCTTACTTTGTTGATGGGAATAGAAGCCAGGCCTCTATTTTGAGCAAGTATTCAACCACTACACTATTCCCTAGCCCAGAGAAGCATTTTTCATTGGTACATAAAAGTGAGCTCAAATTTCACATTAACAATGAAAATACCTTTTATTTCTCCTATCCTAGTATCAACAGTTCAGTCTTTCAGGTTTTAAAATTGCATACAGATTTTATAGAAACCCTTTGCAAATATGGTCAAGGGATCATTAATAGTCAATTTTTCCACTAGAGTTTTTTCTACATATTATGGAATACAATTGAGTTTAATAACACCTTGAAGTTTCAAAGTTTCATTCCTGCCCTTTAATCTAGAGATTGCCCAAAAGTGTAAAGATTCTCCATACAGCATATCTGCCAATAAGAAAATGTTAAAAGCATATTTCCTAGCTGGGCGTGGTGGCGCATGCTTTTAATCCTAGCCTTTAGGAGGCTGAAACAGGAAATTCGCAGTTTACAGGCAGCCTCAGCAACTTAGTGAGACTCTGCAAATCAATGAGACCCTGTTTCAAAATAAAGAATAAATAAAAATAGGGTTGGGGGTGTAGCCCCGAGGTAGAATGCCCCAGTACCCACCCCCCCATACACACACAAGCTTATTTCCTAGTCAGGCATGATGTAGTGCACATCTGTAATCCCAGGGCTTGGGAAGCTGAGACAGGAGGATCACAGTTTTGAAGCCAGCCTGAGCAATTTAATGAGACCCTATTTTTAAAAAAAGATGGGGAGGCTAGGGGTATAGCCAAGGAGTATAATGCAGCTGGGTTCAATCCCCAGTACAAAAAAGACTAATTCCTTTTATTCTGATTAACTTTAATATGAAATCTGTATGTATATAGGTACTAATAAATGTAAAGTAGCAGTTGGATCTATGCATTTGTTTTGTAACTAAAGACATAGTTGTTAATTAACAAAACAAAAAAAAAAAAAGCTGAGCATGGTGGCACATGTTTGTAATCCCAGTACTTGGGAGCTGGGTCAGGAGGATCAAGCAGATTCGAAGCCAACCTCAGCTACTTAGTGAGACTCTCAGCAACTTAGACCATGTTTCCACATAAAATGTAAAATAGGTCTAAGAGTATGGCCCAGAGGTAGAAAGCTCCTGGGTTCCATCCCCAGTACCAGAAAAAGTAAAATAAAAACAATCACCCTGTGAGTTATCCTTTTTGTCATTTTTCCAAGATAGAGTCTTAGGTTTATTTGATCTAGTTTCCTTTACCACATTATTGATTTACTTATCTTGAAAATGATTATATATTAGATTGATTATATGAAAACATCAGAATTTGGTTTCATGATTAGGAAGTGATACTAGGTTAGTGTTCTCTTTATATCATAATGATGATAAGTACATAGTGGTCTTCATATATTTGATGAGCTAGAGCAAAAAATAAATTATGGAGAAATCTGAAACTGCTGTGTGTTTAAAAGTTAGCTTGAATGGGAGCAGTCCTAGTGATTTTTGTTTTTTATTTTTTTTTTAAGAGAGAACCAATACAGTCATCTTTGGCAGGAAAGATTCTAGGGGCCAGAAGGAATTTTTCAGGACAAGTTAGAATTGTTAAACTTGAATCACACACTGGTCAAAAAAGAGATCTTTAAGATGCTTTTAGTTGATAAAGATTGCCACTCATTTTATTTGTTTACAGACTTAATTGCATAGGGAAAATGACTGGGTTGCCTCTTATGGCCCTTAAAATTTATAAGTTAAATGAGCTGGGCGTGGTGGTGCAGGCTTGAAATCCCCGTGCTTGGGAGGCAGAGATAGGAGGTTCGTGCAGGTTCGAAGCCAGCCATGCTGGCTTAAGAGACCCTGTTTCCAAATAAAAATATAAAAAATAGGTCTGGGAGTGTAGTCCAGAGGTAGAAGGGCTTCCAGGAACCCCAGTACCACACACAGAAAAAAAGTTAGATGAAAGATTTTGAATGCAAAAGCAACCTACCAATCGGTATTTTAAGTTTTTGTCTACTTTTGATTAGTACTATACTAAGAGATTAGATATGATTGTTGATGAGTTTATAGTCCCACTGAGGAGAGGTTAGCAATATGTTGTTGATAAATTTTAAGACTCATAATTCTGAACTAATACAAGAAATTGAGGCCATGAAAGTATAGATTCATTTTAGATTTTCATCAGATTTTGACGACCATTTTTACATAAAATTTACTGATAAAGCAGTCAGATTATATAGTTATTCAAGCAAAATAAAAAAATTCCCAAGCCAGTACTATAATAATATCTGTACGGTTTGGGGCATTCATTTTTGTGTGTTTGTGTTGTACTGGGAATTGAATTTAGGGGCTGTCTACTTCCCAGCTACATCGGTAGCCCTATTTTAAAAACATTTTATTGGTGCATTATAATCATACATCTTAATGGAGTACAAGATGGTAGAGGCATACTTACACACATCACTCATTTACCCCATCCCCTCTCCCCTCCCTCTTTCTCATGCTTGGCTTAGTGATTAATATGTTTGTGAATGTATATCACGTACATTAGGGAATTTCTCTTTCTTTCTCCTATCCCCCTCAGTTATTTGCTCACCTATGGTTTCACCTTCTTGTCTAGAATTCCTCCTATGACCCTTTTTCTCCCTAGTTTCCACATGTTAGGAAGAGCATCTGATATTTCACTTTTTGTGACTGGCTAAACTCACTTAACCTAATATCTCCAGTTCCATCCATTTCCCTGTAAATGACATCGTTTTTTCTGTATGGCTGAGTAAAATTCCATTGTGTACATATCCCATAGTTTTGTAAGCCCTTCATTTGTTGATGGACATCTTGGCTGGTTCCATAGTTTGTCAGTTTTGAATTTTGCATTGTGAACATACATACGCATGCATTAGTTTGGTAGTTTGGTTTCCATTCTTTTGGATAGATACCCAGAAGTGGTATTGCTAGGTTATATGGTAGGTTCATTCCCATTCTTCTAAGGATCCTCCATACTATTTTCCAAAGTGGTTGCACTAATTTGCAGTTCTACAAACAATGTATTAGAGTTCCACTTCTCATCCTCTCCAGTATTTGTTGTTGTTTTTGATTTTTTTAAATTTTATAACAGGTTCTCACTAAATTGTGGAGAGCCTCACTAAGTAGCTGAGACTGGCCATGAACCTATGATCCTCCTGTCTCAGCCTCCCAAGTATTAGAATTACATTAAGTGTGCCACCATGCCTAGCTTAAGGGCATTCTTATTTTTTGTTTTTGTTTTTTTAACTTGACAACTTCTTACCCTGCTAGTGTTGGTATAAGTCTATATAACCTCAAGTTTTAAAACTAAGACACGTGATGAAAACTATAGAGAAAGATTTCAGAAAGAGAGACTTTTTTTAACCAATAGGAATTATCTCAGGTTTTTATCAGGTACTTTACAATGTTTAAATAAAAAGGCTTCTTCTAAGACTAATATCCTAAAGTTTTAGGGGATTTGATATTTTTCTCTTTTTTTTCTTTTTTTTTTTTTTCTTTTTGGTGGTACTGGGGTTCCTGGAAGCCCTTCTACCTCCGGGATACACTCCCACGGGCTACACTCCCAGACCTATTTTTTAACTTTATGTGGAAACAGGGTCTCTTAAGCCAGCGAGGCTGGCTCCGAACCAGCGCGATCCTCCTGTCTCTGCCTCCCAAGCGCGGGGATTACAAGTGTGCGCCACCACGCCCGGCAGATATTTTTCTTATTATCAAATCTACTCAGTTCTTGAACTGATTTTGCTGCCATGATTTTTTTTTTCCTTTCTTTCTTTTTGGTACTGGGGATTGAACCCAGGAACATTCTTCCTCTGTCACTGCTACTATGTTTAAATATATGTCATTGTAGTAGAATATAACACATGATTTTCAGGGCAGGGCTTTTAGGAATTCAGTCATACATGTAGATTCTTCATAATAGTACTGATGAGGTGATAGGAGAAAAACCTGATATATTGTTTTGGGAATTATCTAGAAATATTTATAATTTGCTAGGATTCTTTATCTTGGCTTGTTAAAATATATTTTATACTGTACTTTATGGATGTCTGCTAGGAATTGAAATATAATTTTGCTGATTTATTTAAAGTGTAAACAAGGAAGCCATAAACAGTGAAAATCCTCAAGTCCATAAACAAAATGAACCAGCATGGAAACCTGTGAAGTTAACTGGACTGGGCCATCGAGAGGTAAGTATCTTCTATGTGAAGTAGATGCATGTTATTTTAGAAGTTACTATTCTTGTAGTAGAGCAACCTCATCTACACATTACTCCCAAGTATTTTCAGGGAAAGAAACCATGAGCTAAACCTGTTGTAATTAGGAAGGTGTACTCTAGGCAAGGAATGATGCCTAAAAACACAGATTATATTTACAACAAAAAAGTTGCTAAGAAAAAAAAATTTATTCAAGTGACTCTGGTGTGACTTTATGGCAGTGAAGGATGACTTAATTGACTATGGAAGAACAATGTAGATTTAGCTTCCATTCTTAATGTTTGTCCAGAGTAATATACTTGGATTCCTTTTGGTCATCTGTGCTACTTATTAGTAGAAAGGGCATTTTGGGGTGGAGGGATATTTCAAGAAATTCATGAGCCCTCTTTCATTGGCATCATCTCCCCAAAACAAAACAAAACATTGTTGTGTTGTTTGTTTTATCATTTGGTCAAGCAGGTTGCCAGACCGGCCCATAAAAAGAAAGCTCGAATGGCGCGGACGCGCTCCGATTTCTTGACTAGAGGTACTTTTGCCGATGGGGAGGGGGATACAGAGGAAGATGATTACGATGACATTATTGAGCCCCTTCTCTCCCTTGACCAAGCTTCTCACTCTGAGTTAGAGCCTGCATCCAGTCTGGGTCAGGCCTCTCACAGTGACTCCGAAATGGTAATTTTACAGCAATTTAAGAAAAGTAGATAGCAAGCAAATCTGTTGGGAATAGTCTTTGCTAATCTAAAGCTAACCTTCACAGCTTCTTCCCAGATAATGGTTTGTACATGGGAAACCTCAGTGAACACAGCAACTATAGCTAAATTTTAACTGACTGGAATTCAAATAGAAGGTATTTTTTACAGTATATATCAAATTACAAATAATGCAAAACTAAGGTTAACTTAGCCATAATATGAAAATTTTTTATTTTGTATCTTAAACTGAGTTTATATTTTTCTGTAAAGGGCCAGATAAATATTTTAGAATTTGTAGATCATACAGTCTCTTTGCAGCTACTTCACTTGGTTATTGTAAACACAATGAAAGCAAACACAAGACAGTAAATAAATAATGAGCATTGCTTTATAAAACTATAGAAACAGGCAGTGGACCATATTTGGCATGCTGGTCATAGTTTACTGATCCCTTGTTTAGGGACTAGGGTATTTGATAAACAATTCAGTAGAATTTAACTCAAATATTATTCACTTTAATTTTTTTAAGCCTTTAAACTTGCTATTCTTCCCCCTCACCCCCCGTTTTTGGCTAAGACTATAACTTTATACTATAACATTTCAAATTAGTACACATAGTTTGACAAGAGTCAATCAGTATATAAACTTAGTATATTTATAGATATATTAGGGTAGAGGATTGTTTTGAATCCTAGAAAATATATAATGATCTTCATGTAGCTATAAGATCTTATCAGTGATGAAATGAAATATGACTTATTTCTCTGCATATACATTAGTTGGCTCTTTAGTGTTCTTTAGTGTCTATTTATTATGAAGGAAATTTTTACACTGATTTTTTTTTTTTCCCCAGTACCAGGATGTAACTCAGGGGCATTCTACCTCCAAGCTATACCCTCAGCCATATTTTTTATTCTTTATTTTAAAACAGACCCTAAGTAGCAGCTGAGGCTGTTCTCGAACTGTGATCCTCCTGTCTCAGCCTCCCAAATGCTGGGATTACAAGTGTGTGCCACCACGCCCAGCTATACTGATCTTTGAGCTTTGAACCATTTTAACTGCTTGATTTATGTTGAGGACCCAATTAGATTTTCTCTTAATTTTCAGAATATCCTTTTTGTCTTTTTTGGGAAATAGACCCAGCTTTTAAATGACAATACTGTTATTCTATGAGGAGAAAACAGAAAATACAGTATGTGTTCTTGATTAAATAAATGAGTCATTAACCAGCGCCAAACTAAGATTATAGAAGTTGGAAACAATTTACGTTATCTGTTGACATATATATATAAAATTAGAGCTAATGTATCTTTAGTGTAGGATTAAATAACTACTTTGAAAGTGCCCTGTATTTGAGTTATGAATAATGAAATATAGTCTGTTACATGTTTAGTAGTTAAAAATGAAATTTTATCATGGAAAAATAATTTTATTGAAAAATACTTATTTATGTAGTATAAATAGAAGAACTTAGCACTTACAATTGCTGTTTTACTCCTGAGAGTTTCCTTTGTAACAACCTTTAGTTTTTTGGTGGTAGAATTTTCTCACACTGGAAACCCGCTGAGATGAATAGGGAAGTCGGGCTTTCTGCTTGGAGCATTCAGCTCCTCCTGGTGTAGCCTCTGTTCACCTGCTTGATGGTCACTGCATGCTGGTAGTTATAGAGCACCTTCCTGTAGCGTTAGACGCCTCTCCAGCTTTCTCACTGTCCTCTTTTCAGCACTGGCCTTTCTAGGAACAGGTGGTGGTGCTTCTGGTGGACACTTGCATGAAGAAGCTTCACTTTATAAATATGCTAACATATTTATTGGGGTTGAGGGCGGGAAGGGAACAATTTTAAAATGTGTTTTCATGTTCATCTTGAAAATATGCCATGTTCTACTATTACCTGATTTTGTGAAGATGAAGACATATTGTATCTAAAAGGGTCCTTCTGCATTCTCAAAATTCAAATATATTAAAATAGATTTGATAGTGGGGGGCACATGGAACTTTTAAGAATTCAGATGTTTTTGTTTTTGCCCCCTCCCCCGAAAGCAATCTTATATTTGCTAAGAAGTGTGCAATTATATCTTAGTAGTAATGGCCATCTGACCTTTCTAGTTGTGAAGTAACTGGTCTAATGGGATAAAGACAGTTACACAAGAATTACTTAAGGGGATTTGATAAGGATTGGATCTTGAGTTGTTACCTGCTGTGGGAAGGGGAATAAAGGGTAGAAACTTACCTCCTTTGTGTGACTTTCATGTGTGTGTGTGTGTGTGTGTGTGTGTGTGTGTGTGTGTGTGTGTGTTTGGGGGTACTGGAAATTGAACCTAGGGGCATTCTACCTCTGAGCTACACCCACCCACTGTCTGTCCCTCTTTCTTTCTTTCTTTCTTTCTTTCTTTCTTTCTTTCTTTCTTTCTTTCTTTCTTTTTTTCTGTACTTGGGATGGAACCCAGGGACCTTTTGCCTCTGTGCTATACTCCTAGACTTATTTATTTTATTATTTATTTTATATTATTACTAATGTTTATTTATTTATTTATTTTGGTGGTACTGGGGGTGGAACCCAGGGGCTTTTCTACCTCTGGGTTATACTCCCAGACCGATTTTATACTTTATTTGGAAACAGGGTCTCACTAAAGTAGCTGAGGCTGGCTTCAAACCTGTGGGATCTTCCTGTCTCAGCCTCTCAAGCGCTGGGATTACAAGCATGCAGCACTATGCCTGGCCCTTATTTTATTTTTATCTGGAAACAAAGTCTCACTAAATTCCTGAGTCTCACTAATTTTGCTGAGGCTGGCCACAAACCTGCAAGCCTCCTGTCTCAGCTTTCCAAGTACTGGGATTATAAGCATGTGATACCATGCCCAGATTCTTTTTTTTTTTTTTTTTTTTTTTTTGGTGGTACTGGGGTTCCTGGAAGCCCTTCTACATCCGGGCTACACTCCCAGACCTATTTTATACTTTTTTATATTTGGAAACAGGGTCTCTTAAGCCAGCGCAGCTGGCTTCGAACCTGCGCGATCCTCCTGTCTCCGCCTCCCAAGCGCAGGGATTACAAGCGTGCGCCACCACTCCTGGCCATTTTTTATTTTTGAAACACAGTCCCACTAGGTTGCTGAGGAGTGTCACTCGGTCACTAAGGTTGTTCTTGAACCTGCAGTCCTCCTGTTTTAGCCTCCCAGGTACTGGGATTACAGGTATATACCACCACAACCAGTTATTTTATTTTTTTTTTTCTAAAAAACTTCCTATTTCAAACTCAATAATTTAAGTAACTGCTTAGTGTTGATGTGCTGCTTTCAACTCTTAAAGCTGCCACTTTGGCATTTATGCAAGAAGGAGATGTTCTGCTAAGCAGTATTTTTAAGATGACTTTTGTGTAGTTGTTTAGTTTCTTGGTCTTCTATATTGTAAGTAGGTGAGTAAAACTATTTTTATCCCTTATCTGTAGCATTGGTATAGGAATCATGATTTTCTCTGTATAGATTTCTTCTACCATTAGCTAGATTTAAAGTAATAATCTCTATGAAGATATAACGCCTATGTAGCTCTTCAAATTTCAGTTTGATCTTTATTATTTATCTTGACCTCTAGCACAGCAAAACTAAATTTCTCATCGACCCCCCCCCCCAGCCACCCAAATTGCTTTCACATCTTCTTATATTCCTCTTTGTTACTCTCTGAGATATTCTCCAGTCTTTATCTGTATTAAATTTTCTTTCTCTCTACATAGACTGCCAGAAAAAAACTGTTGAGTTGGGCCTTAAAAGGTTTGGATTGGCCGGGCATGGTGGTGCACTCTTGTAATCCCTGTGCTTGGGAGGCGGAGACAGGAGGATCGCGTACGTTCGAAGCCAGCCTCGCTGGCTTAAGAGACCCTGTTTCCAAATAAAAATATAAAATAGGTCTGGGAGTGCAGCCCGAAGGTAGAAGGGTTTCCAGGAACCCCAGTACCACACACACAAAAAAAAACTATTTTATTGTACTCTTGCTTTATTTGTTATTTTAGTTAAGTTTATTTAATCTTTTAGATTGGAGACCTTTACAGTTTGTTCTTTACTTTTCAAGTCTAGGATATGATTTCAAATTAGGCAGTAAAGATTAATGTTAACTACATACCTACTGGATTCACAGCATATAAATTCTGGTATTGTTTATTTTTTAAATTTTTCATTAATTAGTTGTGTTTGTGTATATGTGTTACTGGTAAAGAAACCCAGGGGCTTTTTACCTTCAGGCTTCGAACCTGCACGATCCTCTTGTCTCTGCCTCCCAAACGAGGGGATTACAAGCATGCGCCATCATGCCCGGCCTATTTTATATTTTTATTTGGAAACGGGTATCACTAAGTTGCTGAGAGCCTCACTAAGTAGCTGAGGTTGACTTTGAACCTGTGTGATTCTCCTGTCTCAGCCTCCCAACATTAGTTAGTTTTTAAAATTATGTTTTATTGTTTTACTTTTCTTAAATAGGGATTTCAGTTGTAAATAAGTTTTTTTTTCCTTCTTGTTTATCTTTTATTTTAACCAAGTCTGAGCCTTTTTACTTCTATATTATTTTCCCATCTATGTTCAAATGCCTCTTCTCTTTCTTGGGGGGCTACTGGGGATTGGTCCCAGGAACATTCTATCTCTGCCCTCCAACCTATGATCCTTCTGTTTCAGTCTCCCAAGCCACTGGGATCACAGGTATATACCATTATACCCAGCTATTCAGTCTTTTTTCCTCATTTTCTGAGCTCATTTAAGTCTCTCTTCCCTTCTTTCTGGGGTTTTGTTTGTTTGTTTGTTTGTTTGTTTCATTCACTTTTGATTTAAAATTTTGAACTTCTTATTCAAAATATTTTTTATATATGTGAGGATGTTTCATTTTGAGAGTTACTGTTCTGGTTCATACTGTGGGGTTTTGTTTTTGTTTTTTTGGTGGGGAGATGTGATTAATCAACAGAGTTGTTTGGATTCTCATTTTGTCATTTGATCCTCATTTGCTTTGTTTTCTTATACCTTTGTATAGTTTGTATGTTTTAATTTGTTTGCTTTGTATATATTTGGGTTGGTTTACTAGATAAGTTGAAGAATTTTTTTCTTCTGTGAGTGTAACAAACTATAGTTTCCTGGTGAACAGCCTGTTTTTTGTTTTGTGTTTTTGGTGGTGATGTTGTATGTCTTTCTTTTTTTTTTTTTTCTTCTTTTATTTTTTGACTTACTAGATTCAGAATTTCTGCTTTTAACTTACCCAGTCTCCAGAGAGCACCTTTTTCTCGATTCTCTTCTTTTTACTTAAGTGCAATGCCTTTGAAAATAGGTGACCCTGAATCAAGTGCATTTTTAAAGTCCTTTAGCTAAGGTCAGTTCTCTAATCTACTGGTGATCTTTTATGTCTCCGTACTTAAGGTGGACCTTCTCTTTCTGAAGAGAGAGAGAGAGAGAGAGAGAGAGAGAGAGAGAGAGAGTGTGTGTGTGTGTGTGTGTGTGTGTGTGTGTGTGTGTGTGTGTTTTACTGGGAAGTGAACCAAAGAGCATTTTACCCCTGTATTTTTTAAATTTTGAAATAGAATCTCACTAAGTTGATAAGTTTCACTATTTACTGAGGCTGTCCTGAATCTGTGATCCTTTTTTCCCAGTCTCCCAAATACTAGGATTATAGGTGTGCACCATCATGCCCAGTTATTTTAGATCAGTTCTAAGCTCATAGCTAGTTTATGCTTTCCACTTTGCACAACTTTTCTTAGACTGTTTTTGTTTCTTGCACAAGCTTGCATGAAACTCAGAGCTTGCTAGGATTTTGTGTCTTTTTTTTCTCTTGACAGGTAATTTGAAGTTTGTGTGTACTCTTCTTTCTAGTTATGTTGCTGTGTTTAGTGTAGTTTTATTCACAATCTATAAACTTTCCTTGCCTCTTTCTTTTCTTCTAACAATTTAATTTTTAGTTTCCTTCATTTCTGGTTTTTGCTGAATATAAAACTGTGTTGCCATTAAATTATTATACCAGTTTGCCTGGAATACAGGGGATGAATATCCATATAGATCCAGAGTGCAAATCATAATTGAGTTTAATTTTATGAAAAACTTGCCTCATAAAGTCATGAATATATCCTTTTGCACTACATTAGGAGCCACATCTCTGTTTGTAAGACTAATTATAGAATTATGCTATTGATCTGATCCTGGATTTATTATCATGATTTTATAATTGAGATGGAAAATATATAGTGAAATGCACAGAATTTCATTGTGTATTTTGTGTGTGTATGTGTGTGTGTGTGTGTGTGTGTGTGTGTGTGTGTGTGTGGTACTGGGGATGGAACTCAGGGGCCTTCTACCTCTGAGCTACACTCCCAGACCTAATTTATATTTTATTTGGAAACAGGGTCTGGTAAGCCAGCTGAGACTGGCCTGAGTGATTCTCCTGTCTCCCAACTCCCAAGCTCTGGATTACAAGCATGTGCCACCACGCCTGGCTTCCATTGTGCATTTTGATCACATGTAATCTACCCTCTTGTCAAGAGTTCTATAATGTCAACAGTGTTCTCAAATTTTTACTTTTCTTCTTTCTTTCCACTCTCAGAAGCATTCACTATGCTAGAACTTAATGTAACTAAATTCTATGCATTATGTGATAGGAAGAATTTTTTCTTTTTGTGGGTCTGCGGATGGAACCCAGGGGCATTTAACCATTGAGCTACACCCCCTGCCCTATTTTTATTCTTTATTTTGAAACAAGGTCTCACTAAGTTGCAGAGGGCCTCACTAAGTAGGGGGTGCTGGCTGCGAACCGCAGTCCTCCTGTCTCCGCCTCCCAGGCGTGGGGATTACAAGCACGGCAAAATGTAGATTTTGATTTAACAAAAATGGACTGATTTTTCTCCTTTGCTGTGAACCATATATTTCTACTTATTCCCATGTTTCCACGCCTGGTTATTTTTATTGTATACTTGACATTGTGAGTTTTGCTTTGTTGGTTGCTGTGTGTGTGTGTGTGTGTGTGTGTGTGTTTCCCCTCAAATAATATTCTTTAGATTTATTTTCCAGTAAAGTTCCAGAGCTGGGTCCCAGAAGCAGTTTGATCCTTTTGGGTTATTCTTTCAAGGTTGAAAGGTTGATAGGTTCAAAATTGCTCATTTTAGGGCTAATTACTCTTGACTTTTGAGGTAAGATCCTCTATGTACTTTGTTCAGTACCCTGGGAATCATAAAATTATGTACTCTGGCTTTTGGGCACAGGCACTGTTACCATTTCTTAGTGATAGACACCTGTCTGTAATCATTTTAATTGGTCTTTTCCCTGGTCTTGGATTGTTTTAACATACAGAAGTATTGGTTAGTACTGAGTTAAATACTCAGTGGAGAACTTCTGCAGCATATCTCCAGAATTTTTGTTGTTGTTGTTATCTTGGACTTTTAGCTTCATATGTTTAACTCAGCTAGTTTCACCTGACTTTTCCCTCCCTGTGTCACAGCGTACATACTATCTTATGACAGTAAGCTGAGACAGGTATAGGGACCACTTCATTTGTTTTCTATCCATTGTCTTAATAACTGCTCTTGTAGCAGGGTGTGGTAGCGCACACCTGTAATTCCAATACTTGAGAGGCCAAGATAGGAAGAATGCAAGTTCAAGGCCAACCTCTGAAGCCTACTGAGACCTTGTATCAAAAATAAACAAGTAGAGTCAGGCGTGGTGGTGCACCCTTGTAATCTCAGCATTCAAGAGGCTGAGACCAGAGGACCGCAGTTCTCAGACAGCCTCAGCTACTTAGTGAGGCCCTTCGCAACCCAGTGAGACCGTGTTTCAAAAATAAGCCTGAAGCCGGGCCTGGTGGCGCATGCCTATAATCCTCACGCTTGGGAGGCTGAGATAGGATGATCACACAGCTTCTAAGCCAGCCTCAGCTACTTAGGCTCTCAGCAACTTAGAGAGACCCTGTTTCCAAATTAAATATAAAATAGGTCTAGGATTATAGCCCGGAGGTAGAAAGCCCCTGGGTTCCACCCCCAGTACCACCCAAAAAAAAAAAAAAATAGGGGTGGGGGCTATATAGCTCAGAGGTAGAATGCCTAGAATGCCCCTGGGTTTCATCTCCAGTACCATAAATAAATAATAAATAAATAAATAGAAAAAGGAAGGATGTATGTATGTATGTATGTATGTATGTATGTATGTATGAATGAATGATGGATAGATGGCAGGCAGTGCAGCTTAATGGTAGAGGGCCCCAGTGTCAAAGAAAAACCCTGCCATTTTATATTGTTTTGTCTATTTGTTATGTTTCAGGTAAAAGGGTAAAACAGGTCATTTTGTTACTCTATCCTGGCCAGAAGTAGAAATATGTTAATTAAACTCTATAGGATATCTTCTGTTTCTGTTGATAAGATCATATTCATGCAAACCACAAGGCTAAAGAAAGGATATTGTGATTATAAAAAAATGAAATAGTAAGCTGGGCCATGTGGTGCACACTTATAATCCCAGCATTCAGGAGGCTGAGACAGGAGGATCATGGTTCGCGGCCAGCCTCAGCTACTTAGTGAGGCCCTTCATAACTTAGTGAGACCCTATCTCAAAATAAAGAATAAAATATAGGGCTGAGGGTATAGCTTGGAGGTAGAATGCCCCTGGCTTCCATCCTTAGCACCACACACACAAAAAAAAAAAGAAAAATGAAATATTAGGAAATGACTTGAATAGGTTATTAGAATCTCTTGTCTTTAGAGGGGCACATTATGAACAAATGGGATGTGAATTACCAGTTGAACTTCAGGTCCCAGTTTGACAGCTTTGTAAACCATTTATAACGTAGAATATTAGTGATGCTAGTGATTATTTTTTCTTTGTTTTTTTGGTTCTTCTTACCTTCTGTGTGGTCTAGCTTTTTTGTACCTTGACTGGATATAAGAATCTATACCAGTAAGTTAAGCCATAAAAATAATTAACGCCTTTTGGTAGAAAATGAAGTATATACATAAAAAGAAGTACGAAAGACAATAATTAGTCTTCAAGATCTATCAAATCCTGGATCTTCTGTGTGCATCTTTGGATGGTCTTGATTGTTTTCTTTCCTTTCTTCATAAGATTCTTTGTTAAATTGTCAGAAAATATGAACTGGTGTATTCTGTTCAGCATTTTTATTAACTCAAGTGTTTCATATTTCTGATTACTTTAGGAAGTTTTCAGTAGGTTCTATTATGTCAGTTAATTCCTGGATAATACAAATGCATTTTATTTACTTCCAAAACAGCTGTAATTCTCAAATAATTATATAATCTGAGTTTTAATTATAGTGTTATCGTATGTTTATTTGTTTTTAAATGTCTTTCACATGTGTAATTATTACAGACATCACAACGATTTTCTTCCATTGATGAACAAGCAAAGCTTCATAAAACTATGTCTCAAGGAGAGATTGCAAAGTTGGCAGTAAGACAGAAGTCTTCAGATTCAGATTTAAGGTATAAAGTATACATAGAATTAATAGGAGTAATATAATCTTTCATAATTGATTGGAAAAATACTGTGCTTTTGAGTTAAATTCCATTTACTGATTTTTCAAGAAGTAAGTACCAATATTGATGGGTGTATATTAATTTAAATACATATAATGAGCTTTATATCCCTATAAGTTTAGCAGTATGATTTTGGGGAAGTCTCCAAATCATTATATGACCTGTAGTTTTTTTGTTGTAAAAGAAAAAAAAATAGACCAGATAAGATTAGAAATATGTTCAAGCTTTGGACTTGATTTCTTTTATGAGCTAATTATTTTATTTATTTTATTGTGGTAGTGAGGATTGACCCCAGGAGCATTCTATCTTTGAGCTACAACCCCAGGCCTATTTTATTTTTATTATGAAACCAGGTCTTGCTAGGTTGATGAGAGTCTCACTACTTACTGAGGCTGTCCTTGAGCCTGTTGTCCTCCTGTCTCAGACTCCCAAGTAACAGGGATTCTAAGTGTGGGCGATACTTAGTTGAGCTAAGTATTTTAGAAAAAAAGAAAACTTTAGGAAATAATTGTTTTCTTTTTTTTTTCTTTCTTTTTTTTTTTTTTTTTTTTTTGGAGGTACTGGGGTTCCTGGAAGCCCTTTTACCTCCTGGTTACACTCCCAGACCTATTTTACACTATTTTATTTGGAAACAGGGTCTCTTAAGCCATCGCGGCTGGCTTCGAACCTGCGCGATCCTCCTGTTTCCGCCTCCCAAGCGCAGGCCCGGCTAATCCTGTTTTCTTTAAGAGAGTTTATAGATTTTTATTTTTCAAACAAATATCTTTGTTTCTTAGTGTGTCATATAAGCATTTGGGCCTTCACTGAAAACTTGAAGATCATGTTGAAATCTTTCTATTTTATAATGCTGTTATAGAACACTTTCTCACTGATTGTGGAGGCCTTTCCAAGGCACCCAAATCCAGAACAGTGTATACTGGAAATAAAAAATTGGGAAGCAAGATACATAGTAGAAAGAACATATACCTGGTAAACACTTATATTTAATTTCTACTTCCTCTTTTCACATAGCTAAAATGACCAAATTACTAAAAATAAAACAAACAAAACCGGAATATAAACATCTTATTAGACAGAAAAATCTGAGTCATAAGCCATCTTGGTAAAGCTGAAAAAGAAATATCTATCTGACTGGTCCTCCCAGAAATTTTTTCTTTGGAAAGAATGAAACAGAAGATCTCTGGATTTAGAGTTTATTAGATACTATTGAGGGTTGGGGTACATATTTGGAACATGGGGACTTAGGGACTTTGGGAAGATAGAACTGAGAAAATGGAGAAAAATAAATTATTAATAAAATAATTCAGCTAAACTTCACAAAACTGAAGGACATGAGTTTCCAGATTGGAAAGACCCACTGAGTAACCAGCATATTGAATGAAATTAGACCCATAACAAAAAACATGTTAGATGAAAGAAACAAAAGAATCCATTATGATACTGAAAGTAGCTTTTCAGCTGCACAGTGAAGGAAGACACTCCAGATTGGGGCAGGTTAGGAACCTCATCTCTGAGAGAGATTTCTTTAAGAAGAAGAAACTGATAAAATATCTACTATGTTTAAACAAAAGGAGATTATATATATATATGGAAACACTTGAAAGTGAATTGTCTGCAGAAATGTGAGTAAATGTAAACCAGATGAATAGTCCATGTCAGGTACTTGGGGGCTCAGACAGGATTGCAAATTCAAGGCTAGCCTGCACAAAGTAGTGAGACCTGTCTCAACTCAAATTTTTATTTTTTTTAACATCAAATTTTTAAAAAGGGCCTGGGGACTAGCATGATGGCACACACCTGTAATCCCAGCACTTGGGAGACCGAGACAGGAAGATTACAGGTTCAGAGCCAGCCATAGCAACTTAGACCCTATCTTGAAATAAAAAGGGCTGGGGGTATAGTTCAGAGGTAGAATGCCCTTGGTTTCTATTTCCAGTGCTAAGAAACAAAAATCATAAAAAAGGGGGGATGGGAAGCTGGGCATGGTGGTGCACACTTGTAATCCCAGCATTTGGGAGGCTGAGACAGGAGGATTTCAGTTCACAGCCAGCCTCAGCTACTTAGTGAGACCCTTTGCAACTCAGTGAGACCCTGTTTCAAAATAAAGAATACAAAATAGGGCTGGGGGTGTAGTTTGGAGGTAGAATGCCCCTGGGTTCCATCCCCAGTACCGCAGAAAAGGGGGGATGGGCATATAGCTCAGTTTTAGAGCATTTCCCTAGCCTGTGTGAGGTCATGTATTTGATCCCCAGTACTATGGGGTGGGGGGCAGGGAGGAGAAGAAAGGAAAATAAAAGTGAGAAAATATTTTTAAAAAGCAATTTTTATGAGTAAGTTAAAGAAAAAAAAACTCCAGAATAGAGTGGGTCATGTAGGAAATTGTATGCCTTGACTGTTAATTACATAATAAAAATGAATACTGAATATTCCCTAAAGTAAATTCTGAATATTGATCTAACTAAAATTACAGTATTTATGGTATAGAGAAAAGATAGGAGTAGTGGTGGAACTTTTTTTTTTTTAGTGCTGAGTGTGGAACCCAGGTGCATTCTACCCCAGCCCTATTTTACTTTTTATTTTGAAACATCTCACTAAGTTGTGAAGGGTCTCACTCACAAAGTTGCAAAGGTTCTCACTCACTAATTTGAATGAGGCTGGTGGAGAACCTGCCCTTCTGTTTTAGCCTTCCAAAGTACTGAGATTACAAGCATAGCTATCATGCCTGGTGTGGTGGAACATGTTTAATCATCTGTGGTCACAGTATGATAGCAGTATACGCATGTTAAATGTCAGAAGAATCAGCTGGGTGTGGTGTTGAACACTTGTACTCCTAGTGCTCGGAGGCTGAGTCAGAAGGATGGCAGGTTTGCAGACAGCCTCAGCAACTTGGTGACTTTGTTTCAAAATAAAAAAATAAAATAGGACTTAGCTCAGATGTAGAATACCCCTAAGTTTGATTAATTCCTAGTATTAAAACAAACAAATGAAAAAACCCAAAATCACAGGTGTTAGAGGGCTGACAGAAATACAAGTTTAAGGGGTTATCTGGTTTTGGGTTTTTTTGGGGGGGTACTAGGGATGGAACCCAGGGGCATTTGACCTCTGAACTACACCGCCAGCCCTATTTTTTTATTCTTTATTTTGAAACAGGGTCTCACTAAGTTACAGAGGGCCATACTAAGTAACTGAGGCAGTCTGTGAACCGTGATCCTCTGTCTCAGCCTCCCAAATGCTGGGATTACAAGCATGCGCCACCACGTCTGGCTGGGTTATCTCCTTCTAAGTTACATGTACTGTTTCTCTTCCGCACTATTTATTTATTTATTTATTTATTTATTTATTTATTTATTTATTTATTTATTTATTTATTTATGGTGGTACTGGGGATGGAACCCTTTTACCTCCGGGTTCCACTCCCAGACCTATTTTATATCTTTTTATTTGGAAACAGGGTCTCTTAAGCCAGTGAGGCTGGCTTCAAACCTGGATGATCCTCCTGTCTCCGCCTCCCAAGCGCAGGGATTACAAGCGTGCGCCACCATGCCCAGCTCTTTTTATTTTTTTTTACAAAAAAATTATTAACTATACACATCTTATAAAGAGAAATTATTTTATAAGGCTTATTACAAACAACAGCATTATTCTGTCACCCTCAGCCCATGTTCTGTTCCTTTGAGGCCACCCTTTTAAATTGATATAATTAAAGCCCAGTATGGTTGCTCATGCCAGTACTAGGGAGGCTGAGTTCACAACTAGCCTCTGGTATTGAATTCCTGTTTCAAAATAAAGAATAGAAGTTAGGGCTACTCGAGTATGTAACTCAGAGATAGAATATCCCTGGGTTCAATCCCCAATACCACCAAAAAAAATTATTTGTAAGTTTATTCATTCACAAATTAATGTACAAATAACCCTCCTGGCAGAATGTCTAATATGGTCAATAAGCATGAGGTAGTCTTTGATTTATGTGTTGATGGAGTATATAAGCACTAAGATGAGGAAATATAGTAGGTGTGAATCTCAACTTTTTTGTTCACTGTTGGTTAACCTTAGCAAAGTTATCTAATGTTTAAGTGTCCAGTTTTTAATGTAAAATATTTTAGTACGTATCTGTTCTTCAAATTTCTAGAATTAGAAATGTTTTAATTTCAGATTTTAGAATATTCACATATATGTAATAAGATACTTTAGGGATAAAACCCAAGTCTAAATGGAAAATTAAGTTTCATATGTACCTTACACACATAGCCTTCAGGTGATTTTATGTTATACATTTAGCATGCATGTTTACTGTGACCTGCCACTTAATGTCAGGTGTCAAGTTTATCACTTGTGATACCATGTTGGCATTCAAAGTTGTATATTTTAGAGTAGTTTGGATTTTAGAGTTTTTGGATTGTGGATATTAAAAGTAAACTTTTGTTAAAAGTAAACTTGTTATAATTAAAATAACCCTACATAAGCACTTCACACTGGGCCTAAAACCAGATAAGAATTCAAATAAATAGTGACTATTGTAAATTATAGTATTGCTAACCTATGAATATAAATTAGTAACATTAAAGCTTTTATTATATAGTACTAGAATGATTTTAAATTATATTACAGTATGATTGTAGTGATGTTAAAATTGGCATGCTTATAGATAAAGCCTGGAAGAAAATTACAAATTATGTAAACTAACTCTTTTTGAGTTATTGGTTGATAACAATTTATTAAAAATTATTTTCTTTGCCGGGTGTGGTGGCACACGCTTGTAATCCCCGTGCTTGAGAGGCGGAGACAGGAAGATCACGCAGGTTCGAAGCCATCCGTGCTGGCTTAAGAGACTCTGTTTCCAAATAAAATATAAAATAGGTCTGGGAGTGTAGCCCGGAAGTAGAAGGGGTTCCAGGAACCCCAGTACCACCCCATCAAAAAAAAAATTTTTTTCTTTGTTGTTACATTGTCTGTATGCTAAATGCAAGCTGGGTGGGATATGAGAATGAAAAGATAGCACAGTTTGGGAATCATAGAGCCTGAGCTGGAATCCTAATTCCACTGCTTTCTACCTCTTTTATTTTAGATAATTATTTAACAACTATTTTTTTCTTCCTTTGGAACCCAGGGGCATTCTACCAAGCCACGTCCCTAGCCCTATTTTTAATTTTTAATTTTGAAACAGGATCTCACTAAGTTGCAGAGGGCCTCACTAAGTATCTGAGGCTGGAACCCGTGATCCTCCTTTCTTAGCCTCCCAAGTACTAGGATTACAAGCATGCGCCACCATGCCCAGCTTAACTTCTTTGAGTCTTAATATTTCTTTATTCAAGATTAGGAAACTATCTATTGTTCAGGAGAAGTTGAAGTCTAAAATTGAAGCATAAGAGTAAATTTAAATGTGTGAAGGTTAAAAGCTAATTAATATACACGAAAAGTTTGCAAAATGATACACAAATATCACTGGGGCATGCTGATTTCCATTCTTACTTTACTTTTTTAAAACAGACCTCAGAGAGCTAAGATGAGATTTTGGGCCAAAGGGAAACAAGGAGAGAAGAAAACTACAAGAGTAAAACCTGCCACCCAGTCAGATGTGTCAGCTGGCTCAGAAGTGATTCCATCTCATCAGTTTCCAGATGGTAAAAAGTGGACAGAGAGTGTAGCTTCTCTTAATTTCCGTTTGCTCTTTCTTGAAAGTTTCTTCTTTCTCTTTTTCTCCCTTCTTCTCTCCCTTCTTTGGTAATGAGTTCATTAGTATCTAGGTTAATGTTCTGCAAGACACTTCTACCTAGGTTTTCAGTATCAGACCATAGCTTTTGGGGGAGTTATTATATAATTTATAAAAAGTAATTCCATGGGGGTAGTGGGTCACATCTGTAATTCCAATGCTTGGGAGACTGAGACAGGAGGATTATAAATTCAAGGCCAGCCTCAGCAATTTAGCAAGATCCTGTTTAAAAATAAAAAATCAGAAGGGCTGGGAATGTAGCTCAGAAGTAGAATGCCTCTGGGTTCAATTCCCAGTAACCCCCTTACCTCAGTGGTAGTTATTTAATGCATTTTCTGTTGTGCAATTTGAATTGATTTAATATATGCTTGACTGAAAACATTAATGTTACTTTGCTTTTCAAATACTTTTGTTTCCTTCTGTTACTTACTAAAGAAACTTTAATGGTCAGTATTACTAACTATAACTTTTTGGGTATTCTGTCTTGAATTGTAGAATTAACTCAGTATCACCCAACACCTCCTTTGAGCCCAGAACTGCCTGGTAGTTACCGGAAGGAATTCAAAGAGAACAAAGAACCTTCTCCAAAGGCAAAGCGAAAGCGAAATGTGAAGATTAGCAATGTGGCTTTGGATTCTTTGCACTGGCAAACTGACTCTGTCCAAATCATAACAAGTGCCAGTGATTTAAAAAGCATGGATGAATTTCTTCTGAAAAAGGTACACTTTACGTGGCCTCTGAAGCTGAGTAGCTTTAGCTACAGATAGAATAGAATATGCCGTCTAGAGGTAGTGATTACATATGCTTCATCAAGTTAGATGATCTGTTCTCTATTAGAAAAATACGAAATAATAGGATATGCATTAGTCAGACTGGATAGATAGGATTTGTGGTTTTAGGCTTTACTATTAACTTTCATTTAATTATTGTCACATTACATTTCCTATATGATGATGAGGCTGTGGTTGCACACTTGCAGTTGTTTTTAAGGTATCAGAACTATTAAAAAATACAGTGTTAGAAAGGACCTAGAGCATCTAGTAGTAATAATAGCTTGGCTATATAGTTATACTTTTACCTTGATCTCGTTATAGTCTGTGGCTTGCACTTTTAGGATAGACTTTATTGATGAGACAATATGATTCTGCTGTTGTATTTACCACTTTTTAATTAGGTAATTATGTGCAACTCTTTCTATGCTTCCCAGATGAATGACCTAGATAATGAGGATAGCAAAAAAGATACACTAGTGGATGTTGTATTTAAAAAAGCCCTGAAAGAATTTCGACAAAATATCTTCAACTTTTATTCATCTGCATTAGCGGTAAGTTAGAATGTTAGGATATACTCAATATTTCTACTTATGAAAAATTTGATAATGCTCTAGTAGATAATACAGAGGCCATGTTCAACTAGAGATTTCTCTGTTCCTTGTGTGTTTTTTAGGTATAGTAAAGGAAAAATATACTGAATAACCTCAGATAATAGTGTCTCTGAATTTCCTTGAGTGGTTTTCCTTTTCCATCTTGAATCATTTCCCCACTTACAGATAATTTTTGTACCTTTAAAATTCTAAACACTAAAGAAATTGAAGATCTTAGAAGATGGAAAGACTGACTATACTCTTAGGCTGAATAAATATAATCAGAATGGCCATCCTATCAAAGCAATCCACCAATTCAGTACAATCTATATTAAAATACCATGGTCATAGTTGGGCATGGTGGTGCACGCTTGTATTCCCAGTGTTAGGGAGGCTGAGACCGGAGGATCGCAGTTTTCAGACAGCCTCAGCTACTTTGTGAGGTCCTTCACAACTCAGACCCTCTTTCAAAATAAAGAATAAAAAAACTAGGGCTAGGGGTGTAGCTCAGAGGAAAATGTTTCTGGCTTCCATCCTCAGTACCTTAAAAAAAAAAAAATAGAGTGGTCATTCTTCACAAATCTAGAGAAATCAATCCTAAAATTCATATAAAAAACAAAAATGGTTAAATAGCCAAATCAATTCTCAATAAGAACCATGCCTCAGGTATGATAAAACCTGATTTCAATTATATTACAAAGAAATAGTATTAAAAAAACAGTATAGTATTGGAACAAAAACAGATACACAGACCAAACAGAACAGAATAGAAGACTCAGGAACAAAACTTCTTATTTATAGCTATAGCCTGTTTATTTTTGATAAAGGCACCAAAAGTATGTGTTAGACAAAAGAAAGCCTTTTCAATTAATGGTGTTGAGAAAACTGGTTATCTATTTTTAGAAGAATGGAATTAAATCCCAGCCTCTCACCCAACACAAAAATCAACTCAAAATGGGTCAAAGCTAGAAATTAAACTAGAAACTTTAAAACTACTAGAAGAGGGCATAGGGCCTACCAAACCTGTAGTACTGGGAGAAACTTTCTCAATAAGACCCCTAAAACTCAGGAGATAAAAACAATAAATGGGATAACATTAAGCTAAAAAGCCTCTTTGCATCAAAGGAAACCATCAGGAATCTAGAGAGAGCCTATTGAATGCCAACTACCCTTGTGATAAAGTACTAATGTCTAGAATAACAAAGAGCTTAAACAAGCACTAAAATATCTTTGCGCTTTGGGTACATAAAAAAGGGCAATTAAACTGAATAGACACTTCCATGAGAAGAAGTATAAGTGGCCAATAACTATATGAAAACATGTTCACCATCAATAGTAGTCAAGGAAATCAAAACTACACTGAGTTTCATCTAACTGTAGTTAGAATGGCAACATTCAAGACCACAAACAGTAATACATGCTGACAAGGATGTGGGGAAATGGAGACTCCTATACACTGTTAGTGAGACTGCATACTAGGATAGCCACTACGGAGATTAGTGTTGAGGTTTCTCAAAAGATTGGAACCCAGCAATACCTTTCCATGGCATCTTTCCAAAGGAATTGAAGTCAGAATATTACAGCAATACACACATATCCATGTTTATAGCAGCACAACTCACAGTAACCAAATTATGGAACCAACCTAGGTGTCTATCAACAGGTGAATGAATCACAAAACTGATATATACATACAATGGAATTTTACTCAACCATAAGGAAGAACAAAATTATGTCATTTGTAAGAAATTGAATAGAACTGGAGAATATTATGCTAAGCAACATTAGCCAGTCTCAACATACAGATAGTTGTATGTTTTCTCTCATATGTGGAAGTTAGATAGAAATTGGAAAATAAGGGCAACATCAGATAGAAGAGCAGAGGCGCCAATGGAGTGATGGAGGAGGTTTAGGGGCATGGGAGAGGGAATAGAGAGGTAAAAATGTAACAGTTTTAATAGTGTTATGTACTTATATTAAATTACCAATTCCATTCTGAAAGACAAATACAGGGTAAAGGAGGAGAATGCTCCAAGATATGTGTGCATGTATGTTCCTATCACTCTGTACCTTATATAATAAATAATTATAATTCCAGAATAAAATAAAAATTTTTACTTCATATATCTTGGGTACTATTCTATTTCACCCAGTGGCTATCTAGTATTTTTTACTTGTCATAATTCTTTTCGCTCCTTGTCAAGCTATAGTAAATTCTGTGTGTGGGATGTGTTGTACATTTTTTTCTGCAGTGGGATTATGGTAGTGTATGTTCTTTGATTTCTATATATCATTTTATGTCCCTTTCAAAAGTTGCCTTAAATTTTCACATGATATTTTTCATGTTTTAGAAAGTTTATTTTTGGTGCTAAAGTATATAGTAATGCTTTGTTTTATTGAATCACTATTAGGATTTATAAGTTGACATTTATTTTATAAATAGTAATTCAGAACTTTGTCTTTTTATTTTGTTTTTGGTTCAATCTCTTTAATTCACTGTGAGAAAAAAAAACCAGGAAAACTTAGTGCATGCTGTACTTTTTTTTTTTTTTTTTTTTTTTTTTTGTGTGTGTGTGTGTGGTACTGGGGTTCTTGGTTTCTTCTACCTCCAGGTTACACTCCCAGACCTATTTTTATATTTTTTATTTGGAAACAGGGTCTCTTAAGCCAGCGAGGCTGGCTTCGAACCTGCGCGATCCTCCTGTCTCTGCCTCCCAAGTGCGGGGATTACAAGCGTGTGCCACCACATCCGGCTCATACTGTACTTTTAAAATTTTCCCTAGTATAAGATTTTTGGCTGTTTAAAACAGAAATCAGAAGCTGGGCATGGGTTTCCAGGAACCCCTGTACCACCAAAAAAAAAAAAAAAAAAAAAAAGAAAGAAAGAAAGAAAGAAAAAACAGGAACCAGAGAGTCTGAGTAAAAGACTATAGCACTATAGCAGAAGTAATCAACTATGACAAATTATAAGGTTTGAGAAGGAATAAGGTTGTCCACTCTTTTCTAATCCTGCCCATATACTTAACACTTGTATCTCTTCCTCTTCTGGTTCATACCTGTATTAGGGACAGAGGGATATTGGATACTTTAGTGTACTTAGGATCACTTCGAAAGAGACATTATTATAAAGAAATGTTTAATAGTAGTTTTCTTAAACTGTACAAAGAAGTTTAACTCCAAACTGGAAGAAGGAAATAAATTATAAATGTATATAATACTTTATTTTGCGATCCTGGGGATGGAACTCAGGGGCATTCTACCTCCAAGCTACACACCCAGCCCTAATTTTTATTCTTTATTTTGAAACAGCGTCTCGCTGAGTTGCAAAGGCCTAAGTAGCCGAGGCTTTTCATGAACCACAATCCTATTTCAGCCTCCCAAATGCTGGGATTAGAAGTGTGCGCCTCCGCTCCTGACTTTATATAATACTTTTGCTCATTTTGTTCATCCAGCTGATAAAAAAAGAGTAAATCAGGCAGTGGTGCACACCTGTAATCCCAGTACTTGGGAGACGGAGACAGGAAAATCACAAATTTGAGGCTCGCCTCAGCAACTTAGGCCCTCAGCAAATTAGCAAGTCCCTATTTCAAAATAAATTAACAAAGGCAGGTATGGTGGTGCACACTTGTAATCCCACCATTCGGGAGGCTAAGACCTGAGAATCGTGGTTCTTGGACAGCCTCAGCTACTTAGTGAGGCCTTCTGCAACTCAGTGAGACCTGGTTTCAAAATAAAGAATAAAAAATAAGGCAGGGGGTGTGGCTCAGAGTCAAATGCCCCTGGGTTCCATCCCCAGACCCGGAAAAAAAAAAAAAAAATTAAAGCTCCTTTTTTTTCTCATAAAATTCCCAGGTCTTATGTACATTTACATAAGTTCATTTACATAAATGAACTAAAAGGAATTCTAATTAAATGTCTTTGCAATATGATGTTTCTGTGAAACATCATATGTCACTCTTTTTCAGAAAAATAAAGGTTACCTAATGTATTAGTAGGCAAGGATCCATGTAGATATGCATTCAATTTTAGAGTAGTACTATCCAAGGTTCATATATGGGGGGATTAGTAAATAAGATGTATGTAAATAATCTTTTTAACTACTAAAATTACAAAGCCATACGTAAAGGGAGCAATTAACAGGTCTCACTTAATTTTTACATTATTTAACTGTTAGATATTTTACTAAAACTTCGCCAATTTTATTCTGTTTCCAATCCAAACTAGAGTGGGAGTTTACAAATACCACGTGATCTCATGGTCATTAGAAAGTATATCAGAATTCTTTAGTCTTATCTTTAGTCTAAATATTGTTCAATATAAGTTTAGTCACTTTTCAGTGTTAAGGAATTTCTTCATAAAACCTACATTTCTTCTGTCATTTTTTACTAGATGGATGATGGTAAAAGTATACGGTATAAAGACCTCTACGCGCTGTTTGAACAGATTTTGGAGAAGACCATGAGGCTTGAGCAGCGCGATTGGTGTGAATCTCCAGTGAGAGTTTGGGTCAACACTTTTAAAGTGTTTTTAGATGAATATATGAATGAATTTAAGACTTCAGATAGCACAACCACGAAGGTAAATACATGTATTTTGATTTCTAAAAGGATTCTTTTAAAAAGAGTTTGTGTAGGACATTTGATATTGGAGAAGAACATTACAGAGAACCTGTTAATTTGGTATTACTTTAGATCCTCCAAACTCCATTCTTTTTTATAAGTTTCTCAGACTTTATTTTTTAAGTCCTCAGCAGTGAATGTATTTTCAGTTAAAATATAATCTTGTATCCCAAGATTATACTCAGCTTTAGAAGAGATTAGTACCTAAATCTCCTTTAGAAAACTGTTTAAAAATGTGATTCATTATATTGTCTAGTCTCCTTTACATAAGGACCTACCAATTATAGATTCAAATTTTTTATAAAAATGTGGGTTGCAGCAAATCCAGTAATAATAACCTATTATGAACGGAGCATTATACTATTATTATACTATTATACTGTTATTATACTATTATTATACTGCATGTTTGATAGTTTGCTTAATTTTTGCTTTAGCCCTGTTGAATATCTTATAAAATCAATATTACAGAAGAGATAAGTCACCAGTTTTCTTCAATTTACCTAATTATTTCAATAATTAGGTGTCTGCTTACATAAAGAATGTCATCAATCTTTTGTATCGATTATGTTTCATTTTATTTTTAGTTATTCTGTTTTATAAGAGTTTGATTTGTAAATCATTTTTGAAGTAGTCAGATATAAACAGTTCCTTGAAAGTTGTATTCTAGATCTAGGTTAAGATCTTTATTTTATGCAGAAAATGTTACTTGTCTTTTTCCTGCTTTTGTGCATAAGGAGATTGTGTTTTGTGATACCAGAGATCAAACGAGGGCCTAGGTCTGCAAGTGCTCTACCACTGAACCACATCCCCATGCCTTTTATTTCATTTTGAGAAGTCTTGGTAGGTTGTCCAGACTGGCATTTAGCCTGATATTTCCCTGCCTCAGCCTTCTGAGTAACTTGTCTCACAGGTGTGCATCACACAGCCCTGCTTGCTTATAGATTTCAGGTTCATAGTTCAGTACTATTGTTCAGTACAATGGCTGCCAGGAATTGCCATTTATTGGAGAGCTTTCATGTGTTATGTTTAGCTCAGTGGTAGAGTTTTTCCAGGTGACAATATAGAAAGTAACATCTTATACTCTTTAAAATTAATCACCTAATAATCATTTTAGTTAATAAAGGTGTGGCTTCTGGACAGAGGTTGAAAAGAGAACAATCTCTACATTGTTTTCCACTCAAGGAAGTGATATGTTCCAGACTCTTTCTCATATCACAGCTTCCCTTTAAACTATATTCTCCTTCCCCTAAACTTCTTATATCCACTTATTGGTACTTTCTGTTTAGATTTTACAAACAAAATGAATAAATAAAAAAGAAAATAATTATCTAAAGTATTCTTCCATTGTTACTTTTATTAGCACTCTTTTATCAAGCTTAAATTTTTTCACAGATTTGCTTATTAGCATTGTACTCTTGAAGAGTAGTTTATTGCCTTTTGAACAAATAGCTCAGCATTTGCAAAGAAGTAAGAACATATGTTTGTCATTGTTATCTCAGTTTTTCTATTTTTTCTTATCCCGTCAGGTGCCAAAAACAGAAAGAAAGAAAAGAAGGAAAAAAGAGACTGATCTGGTAAATTATAATTTGTGTGTGTGTGTGTATGTGTGTGTGTGTGTGTGTGTGTGTGTGTGTGTTTGTGTATAAAAGTAATTTTTAAAAAATCAGTTGGCTTGAACCATATTGTGCAAAATTTCTGTGGAGTGTGTGTGTGTATGGTAGTGGCATTTTAAGCCCTTTTTACTTTATGTTTTGAAACAAGGTCTCACTGGTTTGCTGAGAATCTTGCTTTGTTCATGAGGCTCTTCTCAAATCTGGAATCCTCATGCCTCAGCCTCCCAGGTACTGGGATTCCAGGTATATGCCAACATGATCACCCTCTGTGGATATTTTTAAGGAATAGGTTTTTCAGGTCCCTGGAGAGGAGGGTTAATAATGCCTTAAAAAATTTAGAGTGGCATTGTGCTCTGAATTTAATGACTGCTCTTAAAATTTTCAGTGGTTCCTTCCTTAAAAGATTTTTTTAAAAGTTTACTTATAAAGGTACAAATATGATCTTGATTGATTGCTTGATTGATTGATGGTACAGGGGGTGGAACCCAGGGGCTTTTCTACCCCAGAGCTATGTTCCCAGACCTATTTTATACTTTATTTGGAAACAGGGTCTCACTAAGTTGCTGAGGATGGCTTTGAACCTGTGGAATCCTCCTGTCTCAGCCTTCCAAACTCTGGGACTATAAGCGTGCACCACCACTCCCGGCTATGATCTCTTTTTTAATTAAGTCTAATGTTTCTATTGTTTTGCTTTTTCTGGACATCTCCAGAAAAAATTGGAATCATAGTTCTTTTTTTTGCAAATGACTCCTTACTAAGTAATAGTAGTAACTGTTTAAACTTTATTTTCAGAAAATGTCAAATTCTTTTGACAAGTGACTACACAATTTTAGAATCCAACCTACAGTGTTCTGAGATGTCCAGTCTCTTCACATCCTCACCAAAAGTTATTACCTATCTTCTGTTATAACTATTCTAGTGGTTACTAATGTGGTGTTTTGTTTGCCATTTTATTTTGTTTGGGTGCTAGGGATTAAACCCCAGGGGCATTCTGCCTCTGGAGTTACACCCAGCTTTTTTTTTTTTTTTTTTTTAAACTGGGTCTCTTAGTAGGTTGCTGAGAATCCTGCTCAGTTACTGAGGCCATCCTTGAACCTGCAATCTTTTTTTTTTTTTTAATTTTTTGTTATTGGTGCCATTATATTCATACAACTTATTGGGGTAAAAAACTTGTGTGTACAAACATGTACTCATCGCTGATTTAACCCCTACCCAAATCCCACCCCATTCCCTCCCCGTCCCTCCCTCCCTTGCTTGGCTTAGTGATTGACTTCGATATGTTTAAGTACATTGTGAGCTTTAGAGATTTTCCTTTTCCCCCCTCCTTTCTCCTCCTTTAGGTTCTCTTGTTTGCTCCTCTTTTCTCCCTAACTCTCACATATTAGGGAAAGCATCTGATTTCTTATTTTTTGTGCCTGACTAATCTCACTTAGCATAATGTCCTCCAGTTCCATCCATTTCCCTGAAAATGATGTAATTGAGTTTTTTTTTTTTTTTTTTTTGATGGCTGAGTAAAATTCCATTGTGTACATATCCCACAGTTTTGTAATCCATTTATCTGTTGATGGACATCTTGGCTGTTTCCATAGTTTGGCTATGGTGAATTGTGCAGCTATGAACATAGAAACACATGCATTAGTTTGGTAGTTTGGTTTCTTTTCTTTTGGGTACTTACCCAACAATGGTATTGCTGGATCAAATGATAGATTTGTTCCCATTCTTCTGAGGATTCTCCATACTGTTTTCCAAAGTGGTTGCACTAATTTGCAATTCCACCAACAATGTCTTAGAGTTCCCACTTCTCCACATCCTCGCCAGCATCTGTTGTTGTTTGTGTTTTGAATGATGGCCATTCTAGTTGGAGTTAGGTGAAATCTCAGGGTAGTTTTGATTTGCATCTCTCTGATTGCCAGTGATGTTGAGCATTTTTTCATGCATTTATTGGCCATTTGAATTTCTTCTTTTGTGAAGTGTCTATTTCGTTTGCCCATTTTGTTATTGGATGCTTTGTTTTCTTAGTGTTGAGTTTCTTGAGTTCTCTGTATATTCTAGATATTAGTCCTCTATCAGTGGTGTAGGTGGCAAAAATCTTCTCCCATTCTGTTGGCTCTCGACTGAGATTCTTGATAGTTTCCTTTGCTGAACGGAAGCTCTTCCATTTTGTGCAATCCCATGTATTGATTCTCCTTTTAATTTGTTGTGCCTTTGGGGTCTTGTTGAGGAAATGTTTGTCTGTGCCTATGTGTTGTAGTGTTGGATCTATGCCCTCTTCAAGGAGCTTCAAAGTCTCTGGTTTAATTTCCAAGTCTTTGATCCATCGTGAGTTGACTTTTGTACAGGGTGAAAAAGTGGGATTAACATCCAATTTTCTGCATATAGTTAACCAGTTTTGCCAACACCATTTGTTGAAGAGGCTATCTTTTTTCCAGTGTATGTTTTTGGCCTCTTTGTCAAAAATCAATTGGCTGAAAGTGTGTGGACTTGTTTCTGGGTCTTCTGTTCTGCTCCATTGGTCTATATATCTGTTCTTTTGCCAGTACCATGCTGTTTTTATTACAATGGCTTTGTAGTATAGTTTAAAGTCAGGTATTGTGATTCCTCCTGCGTGGTTTTTGTTGCTGAGAACTACCTTAGCTATTCTGGGCTTTTTGTTATTCCAGATAAATTTAAGGACTGATTTTTCTATGTCTGTGAGGAATGATCTTGGTAGTTTAATGGGCATTGTATTAAATCTGTAGATCACTTTTGCGAGGATGGCCATTTTAATGATATTTATTCTGCCAATCCATGAACATGGAAGATCTTTCCATCTTCTAAGATCTTCTTCGATTTCGTTTTTCAGTGTTTTATAATTTTCTTTGTAGAGATCTTTTACCTCCTTGGTCAAGTTTATTCCTAGGTATTTTATTTTTTTGTGGGAGATCCTGAGTGGAAGTGTTTTCTGAATTTCTTTTTCAGTGGATTTATGGTTGGTGTACAGGAAAGCTTCTGATTTTTTAAGATTGATTTTGTATCCAGATACCTTGCTGAATTTGTTGATCAGTTCTATAAGCCTTTTGGTTGAGTTTTTTGGGTTTTCTAAATATAGTATCATGTCATCTGCAAATAGTAAAAGCTTAAGTTCTTCTTTTCCTATTTGTACTCCTTTGATTTCCTTTTCTTGCCTTATTGCTCTGGCTAGAGTCTCTAGTACTATATTGAAGAGAAGTGGTGATAGTGGACATCCTTGTCTCGTTCCAGTTTTTAGGGGGAATTCTTGAAGTTTTCCCCATTTAATATGATGTTGGCAGTGGGCTTATTGTAGATTGCCTTAATAATGTTGAGATATGTTCCTTCTATTCCAGTTCTCTGCAGTGTTTTTATCATAAATGGATGTTGAATTTTATCAAATGCTTTTTCAGCATCTATTGAGATGATCATGTGGTTTTTGTCTTTGATTCTGTTTATATGATGAATTACATGGATTGATTTTCGTATATTGAACCAGCCTTGCATCCCTGGGATGAACCCTACCTGGTCATGGTGAATGATTTTCTTGATGTGGTTTTGAATGCGTGTTGCTAGTATTTTGTTTAATAGTTTTGCATCCAAGTTCATCAGAGATATAGGCCTGTAGTTTTCCTTCCTTGAACTGTCTTTATTCGGTTTGGATATTAGTGTGATGTTGGCTTCATAGAATGTATTTGGGAGAGTCCCGGTTTTTTCTATTTCCCGAAATAGTTTGAGTAGTATTGGGATTAGTTCTCCTATAAAGGTTTTATAGAATTCACTTGGGAAACCATGTGGTCCTGGGCTTTTCTTTGATGGTAAGCTCTTTATTGCTATTTCAATCTCTTTGATTGTTATTGGTTGGTTTAAGTGTTCTATATCTTCTTGACTCAGTTTAAGAAGGTTGTATTTATCTAGGAAGTTGTCAATTTCCTCCAGATTTTCCATTTTGTTGGAGTATAGTTTTTCAAAGTAGTTTCTGATAATCCTCTGGATTTCTATGCTGTCAGTAGTAATATCTCCTTTTTCATCCCTTATCTTCATAATTTGGGTTGATTCTCTCCTTTTTTTAGTTAGGTTGGCTAGTGGTTTATCAATCTTGTTAATTTTTTCAAGAAACCAGCTTTTGGTTTTGTTGATTTTCTGTATTGTTTTTTTATTCTCTATTTTGTTAATTTCTGCTCTAACTTTAATAATTTTCCGTCTTCTGCTGGCTTTGGGGTTCAATTGTTCCTGCTTTTCAAGGGCTTTGAGGTGTGTCATAAGGCTTTTTATTTGAAGATTTTCTGTTTTTCTTATGTGAGCACTCAGTGCTATAAATTTTCCTCTTAATACTGCCTTCAAAGTGTCCCAGAGATTTTGATATGTTGTTTCTTTATTTTCATTTGTTTCTAGAAATTTCTTGATTTCACCTCTTACATCTTCTATGACCCATTCTTCATTCAGAAGTGTGGTGTTCAGTCTCCACATGTTTATGTTGTTTCTCTGGGTCTTCTTATAGTTGATTTCTAGTTTTATTCCATTATGGTCTGAAATGACACAGGGAAGTATGTAACATTTTTTAAATTTGCTAGTGCTCATTTTGTGTCCCAGGATGTGATCTATTTTGGAGAAGGTTCCGTGAGCAGCTGAGAAAAATGTAAACTCTGTTGTAGTTGGGTGAAATATTCTATATGTATCCAACTGGTCCATTTGGTTAATGGTGTTCTTTAGTTCTGAGACATCTTTACTGACCCTTTGTCTGGAAGATCGGTCTAGTATTGTGAGAGGTGTGTTGAAGTCTCCCAGTAAGTATTATTGTGTTGGGATTTATGTGTGACTTCATGTCACAAAGAGTTTGATTTATGAAAGTAGCTGCCCCTATGTTTGGGGCATAGATGTTGATTATTGTTATTTCCTCTTGCTGGACTATTCCTTTTACCAGTAAAATGTGACCTTCTTTGTCTCTTCTAATAAGTTTGGGTTGAAGTCTAACTTGTCTGATATCATAGTTGCTACTCCTGCTTGTCTTCGAGTACCATTAGCATGGATTACCTTGCTCCAGCCCTTTACCTTGAGTTTGTTCCTATCTTTACTTGTAAGGTGTGTTTCTTGTAAGCAGCAGATGGATGGATTCTGGCTTTTAATCCATTTTGCCACTTTATGTCTTTTTATTGGGGAGTTGAGGCCGTTTACATTGAGTGTGATTATAGAGAGATAATTTTTAATTCCCAACATGTTAAGATCTTATTTCTGTTTGAGATACTGTTTATTCTTCTTTGCTTAGTTGTCTGCTGGATGGTATAAAAATCCAGAGGATTATTAGAAACTACTTTGAAAAATTATACTCCAATAAAATGGAAAATTGGAAGAGATTGACAGCTTTCTAGATAAATAAAACCTTCCTAAACTGAGTGAAGAATATATAGAGAATGTAATCCAACCAATAACAATCAAGAGATTGAAGCAGCAATAAAGAGCCTACCATCAAAGAAAAGTCCAGGACCAGATGGTTTCCCAAGTGAATTTTATAAAGGCTTTATAGAAGCACTAATCCCAATACTCCTAGTCTATTTTGTGAAATAGAAACAGTACTCTCCCAAATACATTCTTTGAAGCTAACATCACATTAAATACCAAAACCAAATAAAGCTCAAAGAACAAAAAGTATAGGCCTATATTGTTGATAAACTTAGACGCAAAACTACTAAAAGAAATACTAGCAACACGTATTTATAACCACATCAAGAAAATCATACATAGCCAAGCATGGTGGTACATGCTTGTAATCCCAGTACCTGGGAGGCTGAAACAGGAGGTCAGCTTCAGTTACTTAGCGAGGCTCTTTGCAACTTGATGAGTCCCTGTTTCAAAATAAAGTAAGCTCAGAGGTAGAATGCCTCTGGGTATCATCTCCAATACCAAAAAAAGAAAAAAGAAAAAAAGAAAGAAAAGGAAGAAAGAAAGAAATAAAAGAAAAAATCATACACTGTGACCAAGTAGGGTTCATCCCAGGGATACAAGGCAGTTCAACAGAACCAAAAGCAAAAATTGCATGATCATTTTAATAGACTCTGAAAAAACATTCAATAAAATCTAATACTCATTATGCCATAAACACTTCAGAGATTCAGAATAGAAGGAATATGCCTCAATATGATAAAGACAATATACTGACAACCAACATCATATTAAATGAAAAAAACCTGAGTATTCCTTCTGAAAACAGGAACAAGACAAGAATATTCCATTATCACTACCTCTTTTTAATATAGTACTTGAGACTCTAGACATACCAGTAAGACAAGAAAAGGAAATCAAAAGAGTACAAACGGGAAAAGAAGAGCTAAAACCATCACTGTTTGTAGATAACATGATACTCTTATTTAGAAGACCAAAGAATCTCAGCCAAAAAGCTTATAGAACTGATCAACAAATTAAGCAATATATCTGGTTACACAATCAATCTTAAAAAAATCAGAAAGTTTTCTGTATGTCAACCATAAATCCATTGAAAAAGAATACAGAAAACACTTCCACTCAGAATATTCCACACCCAAAGAGGTAAAAGACCACTAAAAAGAAAATTATAAAACACAGAAAACATTAGAAGATGGAAAGATCTTTTATGTTCATGGATAGGGAGAAAAAATATTATCAAAGTGGTCATTCTTCCAAAAGTGATCTACAGATTCAACACAGTACCCATTAAATTACCAAGATTATTCTTCACAGACATAAAAAAAATCAGTTCTTAAATTCACTTTTTAAAAAATTTTTTATTGGTGCACTGTATTCATACATCATAATGTGATAAAGAACTTGTGTAGACATACATGCACACATTGCCCAATTAGCCCCTACCCAAGCCCCACTCCATTCCCTGCCCCTCCCTCCTTCCCAGGCTTGGCTTAGTGGTTGACATCTAATATAGCAATTTATCCAAAATTAACAATGATAATCTCACATAACAGATTCTTTTGTCTGAGATCAAACTTTTGATCACTTAAATGTTATCTAACATTTCAATATTTCTCTTTGCTTTCTTTATTACCAGAGGATATTTTTTTTAAGGTGAAACTATCATATTTTTTTTCAGAAAAAAATCTATCCTAACATGAAATATGAACTCTAAATACCCAAAACAATCTCGAAAAAGAACAAAGCTAGAAGATGTACATTTTCTGATTTCAAACCTTATAAAGCTACAATAATTGAAATAGTGTAGTACTGCTATAAAGGCAGATATATAAATCAGTGGAGTAAAATAAAATGCCTAGAAATAAATTCTTCCATTTATGGTCAAGTTATTTTTAACAAGGTTGCCAAGAACATTGGGTCAAGGAAATAATAATCTTTTCACTAAATACTGTTGAAAAATAATAGTTACATGAAAAAGAATAAAATTGGACCCTTACTTAACACTATATACAAATATTAACTCCAAATAGATAAAAGACCTAAATGTAAATCTTAACACGATAAACTTTTTGAAGAAAACCTGGGTCATAAAACTTCACAACATTGAAATTGGCAGTGATTTCTTGGATATGATTTCAAAGGAACAGGCAACAAAAGAATAAACAAAATTCCTAAAAAATAAAAAAATATTATACATCCAAAGACAGTATAAACAGAGTCATAAGTTACTGATAGAATGGGATAAATTATTTCCAAATGCTACATCTGAAGGTATATTAATATCCCAAATAGAAATCCTAAAAATTAGCAACAATTAAAGCAAACAATACAATTCAGAAATAGGTAAAAGACTAAAATAATAAATCTCCAAAGATTTTTATATAACCAATATATACATGAATATCACTTATCATTATCATACTATAACTAATCATTAAGGAAATACAAATAAAAACTATATTGAAATACTACTTCACATTTGTTAGGATGGCTGCTTAACATGAACTACCTTGCTCCAGCCCTTTACCTTGAGTTTGTTACTTTCTTTACTTGTGTGTTTCTTGTAAGCAGCAGATAGATGGATTCTGGTTTTAAATCCATTTTGCCACTTTATGTTTTTATTGGGGAATTGAAGCCATTTACATTCAGTGTGATTATTGAGAGATAACTTTTAATTTCTAACATGTTAAGATTTTATTTTTGTTTGAAATACTGTTTATTTATTTATTTATTTATTTTGCTTAGTTGTCTGCTGGATGGAAAATCTTGTTTCTCTGGTTCTGGTGTGTATTACCTATTTCTTCTTTGTAGTTAATCTCTTTGAGTATTTTCTCTAGCACTGGTTTTGAAGACATAAATTCCTTCAGTTTCCATTTGTCATGGAAGCTTCTTATTTCCCTATCTAATTTGATAGACAGTTTTGCTGGGTAGGAAATATTTGGCTGGAAGTTGTTTTCCTTCAGAGTTTGGAATATGTTACTCTAAGCCCTTTTGGCTTTCATAACTTGGTTTGGGAAGCTGGAGTGATTCTAATTGGTTTGCCTCTGAATGTCACTTGGCTTTCACATAGGTCATTTTGATAATTATGTGGCATGGGGAACCTCTTCTCTGATCCTGTCTAAAGGGAGTTCTATAAGTTTCCTGGACCTGTGTATCGACCTCTTGCTCAATGTTTGGAAAATTTTCTGCTATTATTTCTTTGAAGAGATTATTGATCCCTTTGGTTTCACCTTCTTTTCCCTCCTCTATTCCAATTATTCTTAAGTTAGCTCTCTTAAAATGGGCCCATATTTCTTCAATGTCAGATTCCTGCTGTCTGATTTTTTTTTTCGAAGTTATAAATTATGCGTTCGTTTTTGGAGTGATCCTCTTCTAGGAGCGAGATTCTATTCTCCATGTGGTCTAATTGATTGTTTATAGTTTGAATTGATGCCTTTACCTCAGTGATTGCATCCTTTATTTCTTTTAGACTCTAAATTCTTTTCGAAGGTTCTGTATTATTTCTATATTTATATTCCTGATTTGATCTTCTGGAGATCTCTGAATTTCTTTGTTAACAGGTTCTGATAATATGGGATTGTGGGCATTCATTGCTCTATTGTTGTTTCTCTTTCCCATGATTTCAGAAGTTTGTGCCTTCCCTGGATCACTACGACTTCACTTAGGGTGCTCTGGATCTCGAGTCTGTGGTAATCTCAGCCACCACTACTCCTTTACTGGGCTGTATCACACCCAGGGAATTCTCAGACCCAAGGAATTAATCGAGGCTGCGTGAGACCGTGGGGGTGCCGGGCTGGGTGTTTTCTCATGGGGAGCTGCGACTAGGGTGTGGTAACTTTGCCACCACTACTCCTTCACTGGGTTGGACTGCAAAATCTCAGACCCAGGGAGATTATCAAAGCTGCACAAGTCCCTGGGAGTGCAGTACAGGGATTTCTCCTTTAGGGACCGCAATTTCACTCACAGTTATTGTGCGCGCTGATCAGGAGCTGTCGCAGGGCGCGGTGAACTCACCATTGCTGCTGGCAATATGGCGCCACTGCCACGCCCTCAGCCATGAGTCTCGCGTATTTCTTTTCTGGCTTTGAGCTCCATTCTGAGTTCCTGGAACGTGTGATGAGCTCGGCCTCTGGGAGTTTTAGACATTCCTCGTGCTGAAAGAACTGTTGAATTACACCCGAATGATCTGCAGCTGCTCACTTCAGCTCCTTGTTTACCTTTTCTCTCTGGAGCCTGGTGCTGTGAGGGAAGAAGGTGCCGGTGCGGCTCTGCCGCCACATTTCGGGCTTGATTTCTGGTCTCTGGTTGTTCTTCTAGTCTTTTTTTTCTCTGTCCCTTGTGTCTACATTTTTTATTTCTCTGCTGATAGTGTTTTCTGGCTATGAAAAGCACTGATTTTGTGGCAATAAAGATCGAGTTTTTACAGGACTCATAAACGCTGCTTTTCTCAGCATCTTACTGGAAGTCCTTAAATTCATTTAAAACAACAAAAAAACGAAAATAGCCCAAGTAGTTCCCAGCAACAAAAAACATGCAGGAGAGCCGTGTGTGGTGGTGCACGCTTGTAATCCCAGCATTTGGGAGGCTGAGACTGGAGGATCGCGGTTCGCGGACAGCCTCAGCTACTTAGTGAGGCCCTTTGCAACTCAGTGAGACCCTGTTTCAAAATAAAGAATAAAAAATAGGGCAGGAGGTGTAGCTCGGAGGTCAAATGCCCCTGGTTCCATCCCCACACCCACCAAAAAAAAAAAAAAAAAACATGCAGGAGGCATTAAAATACCTGACTTCAAACTATACTACAAAGCTCTAGTTGTTAAAAAAAACAGCATGGTACTGGCACAAAAACAGACACATAGACCAATGAGGCAGAATAGAATTCACACACAGCCCATTTTTGTCAGAGGGTCAAAAATCATACACTGGGAAAACCTTTTTCAACAGATGATGTTGACAAAACTGGTTAATTATATGCAGAAAATGGCAATAAACTCCACTTTTTCACCTTGCACAAGTGTCACCTTAAAATGAACCATACTTGGAAATCAGACCAGAGACCTAAGAAACTAAAATATAGATCAATACTTTGGATCTCATTAAACTGAAGAGCTTCTATACAGCAAAGGAAACTATCAAGAACCTCAACAGAGAGCTGACAGAATGGGAAAAATATTTGCCAACTTTTTTTCTCAAATAGAAGACTAATATCTAGAATATACAGAGAACTCAAACTCCTAGCTAAGAAAACAAATAAACCAATAAATAATGGGAAAGTGAACTAAATAGACACTTCAAAAAATAAATTCAAATGGTAAATAAATGTATGAAAAAATGTTCAGTGTCATTAGCAGTCAGAGAGATGCAAATCAAAACTACCCTGAGATTTCACCTAACTCCAACTAGAATGGCAATCATTAAAAACATAACAACAAATGCTGATGGGATGTGGAGAATTGGGAACTCTAATACATTGTTGGTAGAATTGCAAATCAGTGCAACTACTTCGGAGAACAGTATGGAGGACCTTTAGAAGAATGGGAACGAACCTACCATATGAGCCAGCAATACCACTTCTGGGTATCTACCCAAATGAATGGAAACTAAACTACCAAACTAATGCATGCATATCTATGTTCAAATTCACAATTGCCAAACTATGGAACCAGCCAAGATGTTCATCAACAGATGAATGGATTACATTACAAAACTTAGATATGTACACAATGGAATTTTACTCAGTCATAAAGAAGAACAAAATTATTTACAGATAAATGGATGGAACTGGAGAATATTAATCTACCTGAGATTAGTCAGTCACAAAATTAGTCAGCATTAGGATGCTTTCTATAATATGCGGAAGTTAAAAAAGGATCACAGGATGAACTCTAGATGAAATCAGAGGAGAAACCTATTAGATGAGGAAATTAGGAGGCCTAAGTGGGAGTGATGAGAGGGGGGAAGAGGGAAATTCCCTGATGCACATATGATGTACATTCACAAACATATCAAAGTCAATCACTAAGCCAAACATAGGAAAGAGGGAGGGGAGAGATAATGGTATGGAAATTGGGGAAGGGCTAAATGAGTGATGTGTGCTTGTATGCCTCTACCACCTTGTACTCCATTAAGATTTATGACTATAGTGCATCAAAAAAATATAAATGATTCTTGGGTTTAAAAGAAAGAAACTTGAGAATTCTTGCTTCTAATTTATTGTCCTCAGAGTCATTCATGTAAGATAGCCTTTACATTTGTCGCATTACTTTTTTTGTGAGGACCCTCTCACCCAAAATACAAGTCCCACAGACAGTAGGGATTGAACTTTGGGGTGTTCTGCCACTTTATTTTGTTACAAGCTCTTGTTGAATTGCTCAGGCTGGCCTCAAAGTTTCAATAATACTGCTTCAGCCTCCCAAGTAGCTGGGATTATTGGTATGTACCATTATGCCTGCGTTTTTATTATATAAGTTGGCCAAATTTATCTAGATTTTTAGCTTTTTGAAAGCAAGAATGTTTTTTCCAGAGAATTATAATTCTCCTATAAGTTTCCCTTTTGCCCGTATGGTTCCCCTAAGCAGGCAGTTCTTCCCCTCTCCTGCTGGTGCTGGAACAAAATAGAGAAGCATAAAGGAATGCAGATTTGTCAGTGCATCTTTCTGTTTATTCACTTAAAGAAGGGAGAGGTGGAGGGGATGCTAAGTAACTTTTTTTCTGAAAAGTGGGTGGTAAGACAAATATGTTTGGGGTACTGTATTTGTCTTAATAGGAATAATTATTTCATTCAGGTGGAAGAGCACAATGGTCACATCTTTAAGGCTACCCAGTATAGCATCCCTACATATTGTGAATACTGTTCATCTCTGATATGGATAATGGACCGAGCTTCTGTTTGTAAATGTAAGTATAACATATCTTTGAGGGGAAAGAGTTTGTAGTCACTTAACATTTGTATTTCCTTGCATTCTCTTCTATCTTTTTTAAGGTAAAAGGGTAATTTACACTATCTAAAACCTTAGCCTCATTGCTTAAGTATTCCTCTATTTTTACTTTCTATATCCTAACCAGGTATTTTGGTGTTACTTGCTTTTCTCCCAGATTTTATTATGATTTCATATTCAGGTAATTTATTTCTCTATCCACGTTACTTTCTCAAAAAGAAATTTTCCCTTCCCTATCCAACATGCCAGCTTAGCCTCTAATTCTCTATCCCTGTACCCAGATTTAATAGTCATAAAACTTGTTGCCCGAAATTATCTTAATTTTTTTTTTGTCAGTCTATTCCTGTAGAATACATGCTCTGTACGATCAGGGAATTTAACATATTTAACCAGTGTCTAGAACGGTTTTGGCACAATTGAATAATTTTTGTGTGTGTGTGTGTGTGTTGGTCTGGGATTGGAACCCAGGGGCATTCAACCTCCGAGCTACACCCCCTGCCCTGTTTTTTATTCTTTATTTTGAAACCAGGTCTCACTGAGTTGCAGCGGTCCTCACTAAGTAGCTGAGGCTGTCCTCGAACTGCAATCCTCCAGTCTCAGCCTCCCAAATGCTGGGATTACAAGCGTGCACCACCACGCCCAGCTTAATTGAATAAATTTTTATTTGGGGGGTGTATCTCAGAGGTACAATGCCCCTGGGTTCTATCCTCAGTACTGCACACACACAAAAAAAGGTTGAGACGGGCTTGGTTTCTTCATGGAATTAATTTTTTTTGTGATTATCCTGGTGATTTCACCAGTACAGTGACAGCTCCACATAAACTGATCTTGGCCTTGAAAATACAAAATGTTAGATGTTATAATTAAAAAAAAAATATTGAGGTGCTGGTATGCAGGAGCTAGAGCTACTGTATCAGAGTGACATTGGCCAACTGTGTTCTCAGTATCCTCCTCTTTATGTGTCTCTTCCTGCCCACAAACTGCCCATCTATCCTGTTATCTGTCACTCCAAATTTTTTTTGCTGTAAACTTTTAAAATTTCATCTTCCCAGTCACAACCAACATTCTTTTTTGGGGGAGGTGGGGGTGCTGGGGGTTGAACCCAAAGGCATTTTACCTCTGAGCTACACTCCCAGCTCTATCTTATTTTTTCTTTTGCAGTGTCTCACTAAGCTACTGAGGTTGGCTGCTAACTTGCAATCCTCCTGTCTCAGCCCCCCAAGCATTGGGATTACAGGCATGCAACCACCTGTGCTCAACTCATAGCTGATATTCTTTTATATTCTAGTTTCTTAGTACTCTATTTTGGACTTTTGAAAATAGTAAATAAGGCTTTTTCTATATCTCAATATACTTCCCAATTTGTTTTCATTTCATTAAGAGACAGTAATGTCCTTCTTAACTGTAGAAATGATTCTTAATAGATAATTCTGGCATTTTTAGCAGGTTACGGAAGGTTAGTATCTGGGGGGACATGAACACTAATTTATGAACCAAACTATAAAGATAGGTAAATATCCTATTAAAATTTGGGGGGTAAGTTCAAGAGTAACACAGTCTTGAAAAAACAAAAAGCTTTTTCATGTATAGTGACTAGACATGGTAAGCATGTTTTTCAACTTCATTTTTCCAAGTAGAGGGGATTAAAATCCTTTTTATTTGTTAACATAGTACAAAGTATATATATATGTTATAGCAACTTTATATCCTATAACTTATTTTCAAAATAAATCTATAAACTCTTTGAGTTCCTGTCATTGAATTGAAAGTTTCTAAAAATGCTGCACTTTAACCTGTTTTTCAGTATGCAAGTATGCTTGCCATAAAAAGTGCTGTCTGAAAACTACAGCCAAGTGCTCAAAAAAGGTAAGAACTTGTCACCTATCTAGCAGGTCCTACAGATCTATAGGTCTTTTGTGCCTCATGGAAAGTAATTGAGGCCTGTTGTTGTTGTTGTTGTTTTTGTTGTTGTTGTTTGTTTGCAGTACTGAGGATGGAACCCAGGAGCATTCTACCTCCAAGCTACACTCCCGGCCCTATTTTTTATGCTTTATTTTCTAACAGGGTCTCATTGAGTTGCAAAGGGCCTCACTAAATAGCTGAGGCTATCCTTAAACTGTGATCCTACTGTCTCAGCCTCCCAAATGCTGGTATTACAAGCACTTGCCACCAAGCTCAGTTAATCAAGGCCTCTTTGATGGTTGTACAGAACAGTCATTCTTAAACTTTTGACCACAAGTCAAGTAAGAAATAGTTTTTTCATCATGATCCAACACACTTACATAGCATGATGTACATTTACTATATGTAAGCTGACACATTCATTTCATAAGCCACATCTTGAAAAACACTGCTTTAAAAAATTTTTTACTTCCTTATACATTCATAAATCTTCCTGTTAATTGTCCTTAAGGTGATAGGCTATAATTAAAAATAGATAAATTTAGGGGCTGGGTTGTAGCTCAGTGGTAGAGTGCTTGCCTAGCATATGTGAGGCCATGGATTCAATCCCCAGTGCCACAAAAACATAAAATAAAATATAAAAATCAAACATTTACAATGCAGTAGCATACTTGGTGTTTTTACGTATTTCTACTGGAGTACCCAGAGATTTCTAAAAGGATAATGAACTCTTTGATATCTTATGCTTTGAAGAAGCAACCTTTTTTTTTTTTTAATAATTCCAGGCCAGTATTGATATATAATCATTTTTTATTTTAATCACATGCTGAAAATTGTTATAACAGTAGGCAAATGTGAACATTAATATAAACATGTGTTCATGTTGTTTATAGCTTAAATGTAGAATTTTCATTTGTTACAAATCAGTAAACAAATCATGACAAAGTATAAAGTGAGGGTCCATAATTCATATAGAGAAATAGAGTGAAACACAGATACTTTTTCCACTCAAGGCACACGTTGAGTTTTAAGCTATACAAGGCATACAGCCAAGAAACTAATCAGAAAAGATTAAAGTTTTTCATATTCTCACAGTGCTAAGAAGAGAAAAATTGTAATTACAATATCCCACATCAAGTAGAAGGACCATAGTCAGTATCCCAGACTTTCACTAAGACTTCTGAAGAAATATACCATATGAATGAAAGTAAAGTATTGATAGGCTGATCTTAACAAAAACTGTAGACTAACTCTGAGGCCATCCTTGAGTGGATTAAGGTTATATTTCTTATTTTAGCCACTCACTATAATTTTTCATATGTAGGATTAGATATAAAGAAAATGAAACTAATTAATTATACAAATAGGCAATAAAAATGGACTTAAACTAGTCTTCGAATTACCAGAATACACTTTAAAAATTATAATGGAGGCTGGGAGTGGTGGTACATGCTTTTAATCCCAGTATTTGGGAGGCCGAGACAGGAGGATCATGAGGCTGTCATAGCAGATGGCCTCAGCTACTGTAGTGAGGACCTTGGCAACTCAGTGAGACTCTATTTCAAAATAAAGAATAAAAAATTGGGCTAGGGATATAGCTCTGGTGGTAGACTGCCCCTGGGTTCCATTCCCAGTACTGCCCCCCCAAAAAAAAAAATTATAATGGGTATGTTACCTCCTCTTCTATCTCCCTTCCTTTTCCTCCCTACGCCCCTTTCTTTTTGAGATGAGGTCACCCAGCCTTGAACTCATTTGCCTCAGCCTCCCAAATAGTTGGGATTACAGACATGTGTCACTAATGCAAGGCAAGAAATTTCTGCAAGAAAATGGATAGAATTGCCGGGCACAGTGGCACACGCTTGTAATCCTAGTGCTTGGGAGGCTGAGAAAGGAGGATCCAGGTTTGTGGCCAGCCTCAGCTACTAAGTGAGGCCCTCCAGAACTTCGTGGGACCCTGTTCAAAATAAAGAATAATAAATTGATTTGCAGGTGTAGCTCAGAGATAGAATGCCCGTGTTCAATCCCCAGCACTACAAAAGAAAAAATGGATAGCACTGTAGAGCGTTATGTTAAGTGAGATTACTCAGTCTCAGAAGTCTCTATAGTCTGGAAGCTATAGAGTTAGTAGGAAACATAAGGGACTTTAGATAATGGAAAGATAGATTTGTAGAGTAGTTGAAGGGGGATAGGCATGAGAGTTAGGAAAGAAGAGGGGAGAGAGCCAGAGAAGAAAATACTACAGCAATATATGAATGTGTTATTAGCAAGGGAGCAGGGTGAATGTGGAGGGAAATAAACAAGATCTATCTGCACATGAGTTTTTAACACACGGAGGCTCACTGTGGTACATAATGTACCAAAAATTATTTTTAAAAAGCAGCAGCTAGAGGAGTAGAAAATAAACTAATACTTCCTAAAGCAGCAAAGAGAGTCCTGACAGCTGACTTCTGAACGAAATGTTGTCATCTAGAACTGTGGCTTGGCATCTTGTGTTTTAAGGAAAGAAAGCTAACTCAGTGCAAGATTCTTCAAAGTGAAAATGTTGCAGAAGCATTTTCAGACAAAAACTCAGAATCCATCACCAGCAGACCTATATCCTAAAGGATATTCTTCAGGCAAAAGGAAAATGGTTGTGATGGAAACAAATGTAGGAAAGAAGGAAAACCAATGAAAGGAGTAAATTATTTATGTAAATATAAATGTATATTGACTGAAAACGTATCCAGAGTGTCTTTGGGTGCTTAATGTGCATGCAGAATTAAAATGCACGACTGACAGTAGCACACAAGGCAGCGAGGTAAGTGGAGTTGCAATATTCTGAGGTCCATGTATCATCTAAGACGTGGCAAAAGTGCTAAATATGTGTTAAGCTTAAATATGTTACAGGTATTTCTTGCCATTTCTAAAGCAACCACTAAAAATGTAGTAAAATAATATATCACTGAAAAACTAGTGAAGAATCAAAAGTAGAAGAACAAAAATAGTTGGGCGTGGTGGTGCATGCCAGTAATCCTAGTACTTGGGAGGCTGAGTCAGGAGGATCACAGGTTTGAGGCCATCCTCAGAGACCTAGTGACACCCTATTTCAAAATAAAAAATAAAATTGGACTTGGAGGGGGGTAATTGGGTAGAATGTCCTTGGGTTCAATCCCTACTGCCAAAAAAACATTAAAAAGAAAATGTTAACATAAAAGAAGACAGAAATGAGAAAAAATTTAAAATAGGTTGGGCAGAAATAATAAATAGCAAATTGATAAAAAAAAAGTCCAACTATATTGGTGATAATACATTAAATAGGCTAAATAGTCCAAAGAAAAGACTAAGTTAAAAATCAAATTTTAAATTTTATATGCAAGAGACATACTTAAATATAGAGATGGCCGGTGACGCATGCTTGTAATCCCCGCACTCAGGAGGCAGAGACAGGAGGATCGCGCAGGTTCGAAGCCAGCCACACTGGCTTAAGAGACCCTGTTTCCAAAAATAAAAAAATTATAAAATAGGTCTGGAAGTGTATCCCGGAGGTAGAAGGGCTTCAGGAACCCCAGTACCACCACACACTTTAAAAAGCATAACTCTTAGTTGGGCATGGTGGCGCATGCTCATAATCCCAGTACTTGGGAGACTGGGACGGGAGGATCAAAGGTTTGCTGCTAGCCTTTGCTACTTGAGGCCCTCTGCAACTTAGTGAGATCCTGTTTCAAAATAAAGAATAAAAAATAGGTCTGGGAGTATAGCTCGGAGGTAGAAGGGTTTCCAGGAAACTTAAAAATGGCAAAAGTAATTGAATGAAGTGAATACTTTTCAAAAGAAATAAAAATGGCCAATAGATAAATGAAAAATGTGCACTTTACTTCGATATATTCTGATTACCGCCTGAAAGTTTTTGAGAATAATAAAGCAAGTTATATATACTTGCAGAATATATTAAAAGTTGGCATTGATATAGGTTGAACTAGGGTGATGACACTTGAATACAGAAAAGAAAAAATACGGTTACTGAGTGGATTAAAAGAGCTTGACTTTTGGTGCCAGTCAAGGGAAAAAGTAGGATGTACAGAGTTTGGTTGGAGAATGGTAAAAGAGAAAGAAATTTACTAAAAAAGGTTTCCATTTCAGAAAACTACCTGGCTTTTTTTTCCCCTGTGAATTATTTCAATTAATTATAAGGATAAGCATTTTTATAGTCACATAAGCTATAGTTAATAAGTATGAGGTTATATACACAATTAAAGTCAATAAGGAACTTTACTATTAATTATAGGCCAATCTGTGTAAGCCTGTGCCTTTGATTATTAAATCAATTTTCAGTTAAACTATAAAAAGTAATTCCTCTTAAAGAATTGGCTAAGCATATATTTAAAGATGTTTGAAAGCATTTGGAAACAAAATTATCTTCCATTTTAGTATGATCCAGAATTGTCATCTCGACAATTTGGGGTTGAACTGTCTCGTTTGACCAGTGAAGACCGAACTGTTCCTTTAGTGGTGGAAAAACTTATTAACTATATTGAAATGCATGGACTTTATACAGAAGGTATTTACCGAAAGTCTGGATCGACTAACAAAATCAAGGAGCTTCGACAAGGACTAGATACAGGTAAGATAATGCCCTCCAAATTGAGAACAAATACTTTATTTAAATAAGTCATTTTAAGCCGGGCATGGTGGCGCACGCTTGTAATCCCAGCATTTGGGAGGCTGAGATCGGAGGATCGTGGTTCGTGGACAGCCTCAGCTACTTAGTGAGGCCCTCTGCAACTCAGTGAGACCTGGTTTCAAAATAAAGAATAAAAAATAGGGCAGGAGGTGTAGCTCGGGAGGTCGAATCCCCTTGGGTTCCACCCCCAGACCCGCATAAATAAATAAATAAATAAATAAGTCATTTCACATGAACGTGGATAGGCAGCCGGGTAACTGCTGACAACACATCAGGATCATGAGAGATGGGGCAACTTCAGGAATGCAGAAGAGACAGAGAAACAGAAAAGAAACCAGTTTCTCCAGGACACTGTTGAGCCCCTGAAATTCTTCTCTTTTCAGTTTCATGATCACTTACTTACTTTATTGTTACATCCAATATGAGCTGAGTTTTCCATTATTGCGACTGGGAAAACATTCTGAACAGCACCAGCTTCTTCAGCCGTGTTCCCACCATATACCCCAACCCCTCACCACCTTACCCCCATACATATAGCTTTAGGGAAAGACAGGCTTTGTAATAACTTTGTATATCAAGAAATACAGACCTACCTACATACTAAAACAATAAAAAATAAATAAGTCATTTCAGGTTCTTAACTTTTTTTTTTTGGTACGGGGGGTGGAACCTAGGGGCTTTCTACTTCCAGGCTATACTCCCAGACCTATTTTATATTTTATTTGGAAACAGGGTCTCACTAAGTTGCTGAGAGCCTCACTAAGTTGCTGAGTCTGGCTTCGAATCTATACGATCCTCCTGTCTCAGCCTCCCAAGCATGGGGATTACAAGCGTGCACCACCATGCCCGGCTCTTAACATTTTTATTACATATTAATTCTTTACTTAAAGCCAGGAGAATGTAGTCTTTTTGTAATAACTTGTTTGTCATCTTATGTCATTTTTTTTCTTTTCAGTACTGGGGATAGAACCCAAGGGCATTCTACCTCTGAGAAACGCCCTCAGCCCTAATTATTTATTTATTCATTCATTCATTCATTTATTTGGTGGTACTGGGGGTGGAACCCAGAGGCTTTCTACTTCCGGGCTATACTCCCAGACCTATTTTTTTATTTTATAACAGGGTCTCTCACTAAGTTACTGAGAGCTTCACTCAGTAGCTGAGGCTGGCTTCGAACCTGTGCGATCCTCCTATCTCAGCCTCCCAAGGGCAGGGATTACAAGCATGCGCCACCACACCCAGTATTTTTTTTTTTTTTTTTGGGTCTCACTGAGTTGCAAAGGGTCTAAGTAGCTAAGGCTGTCCACAAACCACAGTTCTTCTGTCTCAGCCTCCCAAATGCTGGCATTACAAGTGTGCGCCATTTTATGTCTTTTTCTAAAAAGCCTTTTTGGTTTTATGTAGTTAAGTTAGAAAACATATTTAGCATACCATCTGTGCAAGGCATTGTTAGGTACTTGAGACATCTCATTTTTGTGTGTGTGTGGTACTAGGGATGGAACCCAGGGGCCTTCTGCCTCCGAGTGACACCCCAGCCCTATCTTTTAATCTTTATTTTGAAATAGGGCCTTACTAAGTAGCTGAGGCTGTCTGCGAACCGCTATCCTCTGTCTCAGGGTCTCTCACTATCCTCTGTCTCAGCCTTCCAAATGCTGGGATTACAAGTCTGCACCACCATGCCTGGCCTCATTTAGTATTTTTAACAATCCAGTAAAGATATTTTTTTTTTTTAAATAAAATTTTTTAATTGTGTCATACATCTTAATGGTAGAAGCATACATGCACACATCACTCATTTAACTCTTTCCCAATTCCCACCCCATTCTCTCTCTCCTCCCTCCTCATGTTTGGCTTCGTGATTGACTTTGACAGTAAGATCTTTTAAAAAATTTTTAACCTTTAGCTAGGCATGGTTGGTACATGCCTATAATATCAGTATATTGGAGGCAAAAAAGGAGAATTGCAGATTTGGGTCAGCCTTAGCAACTTAGTGAGACCCTGTTTCAAAATAAAAAAAATAAAAAGGTCTGTCGAGATCCTGCTTCAGAATAAAAAATAAAACGGTCTGCAAGGATAGCCTGGAGGTAGAACACCCCTGGGTTCAATCCCAGTACCACAAATTTTTCAATTTTTTCTTTAGTGTATTATAATTAAAATAGTATGATTCATTGTGACGTATTCATTAGGTACACATCACATAATTTTGTCAGTTTCATTGTCCTTCCCTCCCCTCATGAGGTTTTGATATTCCTGATTTTTTAAGAAGAAAATTTAAGTTCAGGGAATTTAAAAAATGGGCTGTTGGTGGTGCCCAGCATTGTGCTAAGTGATCTTCACAATTCTATGAATTAGGGATATCAGTATCCATATTAACAAACAAAAAAAATTGAGCCTTACAGAAGATTATGTCCAAAGACTTTGTACCAGTAAATAATCGAATTTGGATTCAACTTCATGTATTCTAAACAATAACCTATTAGTCTTGATTCTTCTCACTCCGGGTGGTTCTCTTCCCAGTGCATCTCTCTACCTTCTTATACTGATCACATAGTTTCTTAAACTGAGTTTTGAGAGTTGGGCACTTATCTGGGTAGAACTGTATCCTCAATCCTTGAATGTATGCAGGGCATTGACTTTGGTATCATTCTCAATTTTTACTCTTAATTACTGTTAGGAATGGTTCTTTCTGAACCAAACTTAGGTATGAAGCTTATCTTTGTGTGGCTGAGAACCTCTCTACCCATATGCTGTTTCTTAGGAACAAATCAGTGAGAAATTAATTAGTATGAAAATAACAAAAAATGCCTACTAAAACTCAAGCAGGAAGTTTTGCCTACCCACCACTTGGTGTATTACAATGTATAGGCAGTTTTCTATCTTTTTTCTTATACCTTGGAGTAGCACAAATAAAAATGTTAATTTTGTATCCATCTGTATAAGGTTAGGGATTTTATAAATAAACAATGTGAAGGTGTTTCCTTCACATTTTCTAAGCTCATTTGTCATTGTCTCATCTTTTTTTTTTTTTTTTTTTGGTGGTACTGGGGTTCCTGGAAGCCCTTCTACCTCCGGGCTACACTCCCAAACCTACTTTTACATTTTTGTTTGGAAACAGGGTGTCCTAAACCAGCGCGCGCGGCTGGCTTCGAACCTGCGCGATCCTCCTGTCTCTGCCTCCCAAGCGCGGGGATTACAAGCGTGCGCCACCACGCCCGACTATCATTGTCTCATCTTTAAGAATGATTAAAAGTCAGCCTTGCTTTTAGATAGTGACTTTCAGGATTTTTCTTACCTTGTCTTTTAAAGCATTACTACTTAGTCTGGTCTGTGGACAATTCCACAAGGAAAGATAGTACAGAAATTGAGAGCAAGTATTTAGAAACACTGATAGCAGATTAACCATGCTTCATCATCAAACAGGTGATTTTTAAATTTTATATATTTCCATTCACAGCAGATTTGGAAAACAGACATATATGCTCTTCTTTCACCAACATTAGAAGCACTTTTCCAAAGCATAGAATTAGATTTGAAAGATTTAAATTTCTCAGTTTAATTAAGTGTGAAGCTTTCTTTTAGTGATGATAGTTAATAAATTATTTCACTAATATAACTTTTTTCTCTAAGTAGATGCTGAGAGTGTAAACCTAGATGACTATAACATACATGTCATTGCAAGTGTATTCAAACAATGGCTTCGTGATTTGCCCAATCCACTCATGACCTTTGAACTCTACGAGGAATTTCTTCGAGCTATGGGTAAGAATGGGCTTCCTGGATTAGAGAGAAAGCTTATACTTGATAAAGGATGCTATCTTCAGTATAGATTATTAAGCTTTTCTCTAGTGTTTTAGCTCTTATAAATCCAAAGGTACATTTTCTGACAGTCGGTGTTTAGCTGCTGGTGTACTGCTATCTATTCATATGTTGACTTTTTATAGACTCATTAGAATATATTGTTTCTCACAAAGATACTGAAAGACTAGGGTTATAAAACATACTAGAAAGTTAAATAGGAGGTTTAAGGGTAGATTTACATTTATTTAAATTGTGCAAGCACTGTGTGTAAAGCTCACTATCTGTTTTATATGGGGCCTAAGAGGTTTTGGAGTTTGTTTTCTCAGTGCTCCAAATTTGTAGGATATTGATGAAGGCCCACCTAGAGGTATTTAAGCCTTGAGGATTTATAAATTATGTGACAGTTGACTTTTAATGAAAAATCCATCTGCGTCCCTATCCTGCCACCACCTTGTGCACAGTGTCTGTAGCATATAGAAGGGGATATTCAGTCTTTCTTACTACTCTTACCATTATTAGGCCTTCAGGAAAGGAAAGAAACAATCCGTGGTGTGTACTCTGTCATTGACCAGCTCTCCCGAACTCATCTCAATACACTGGAACGCCTCATCTTTCATCTAGTCAGGTAACTTCAAGAAGCAAGGAAATGTTTAATAGCTTCTTTTAGATTCTTTTTAAATAAATGAAAAGCTTTTTCATTTGGAAAACAGATATGTTTATTTGTGTGTAAGTGTGTGTATGTATGTATGTATTCTTCCTGTTTATAATGTCAGTGCCTTAAATAGGTGGTTAGTTCTACTCTTGGAACAGAAATTTTTAGCTGAGCTAGACTACTTAGCAGAGGCTTCTCTGCCCTTATTTTAGCCATGTAGTAGCTCTAGCTTCATGATGGCACTGTGTAGCTTAGCCTCTTATCTAACTCCTGAACTATAAAGTAGGTATTATATATGTTGACCTAACTTAATTCATGGGAGATGGGTTTGGAATGTGCTCAGGAGTTTACTGACTAAAGAGGCTTTGTGAGTACCCTCTTCTCTTTGTATTAATGTGAGCAATAGTTGTAAGAATGTTATGTGTGTAATATGACTGTTTGGAAATGCCTTAAAGCCTTTCCTCTGCATTCTTCAGACATGTCCATCTAGTGATGTTGGCCTGAGCTATTGGTCACAAATTTCCCTTAGCAAGCTGTCTGCAGATTGGACTGTTTGAAGGAACAGAGTACATTTTCCAGAGGCAAAGGAACAGCTTTGGGAAAAGTCTATATGTCTACTTAAACTGATCTGGATATCCTTCTAGTACTATGAGACTGATATTATACTAGCTTCTTTTCCTTATCTCTTCTGCCAACTGCCATCCTCTTCATTATTTTTTCACTTTTTTTTTGTTTTATTTTGTTCCTTAGGATTGCCCTACAGGAAGACACTAATCGAATGTCTGCTAATGCTTTGGCCATTGTGTTTGCACCCTGCATTCTTCGCTGTCCTGACACCACTGACCCACTACAAAGCGTACAGGACATCAGCAAGACTACCACGTAAGACCAGCCACCATCACCTTTGCAAGACCTTAGGGACTTCTGAGGTGGTGGTGTCCCTTTATCCAAATCTCAAACCTAGTGAATGATTTAATAAGTTCAGTGTCTTTAAGAAGATTGCTGGACACTGTTGGGTGTTCTTAGGCTGAAGATGTAAACTTTTAGATTGTTACGATGAACATCATCAGTTTTCAAGGGTCTTATTTTCAGCCAGGCATGGTGGTGTACACATGTAATCTCAGTACTTGGGAGACTGAGACAGAAGCATCACAGTTTTGAGGACAGCCTCAATAAGTAATGAGACTCTCAGCAACCTAACAAGACCCTATTTCAAAACAAACAAAACATTAAGAGCCGGGGGTGTAGCTTGGAGGTAGAATGCTCCTAGGCTCAATACCCAGTACAATCAATCATTGCTCTTTTTTATATACTTCTATTTGAGTGTTGAAATCATACATCATAATGAGATTCAAAGTGATACAAGCTATATATTTAACTTGATGTATACATTTAGTGATACCTTCATATAATGACATAACCTTATTCAAACTGTTTCATTCTTTTTATCTCTCCCATCTACCATGCTAAGTTCCCTTTCACAGTTCTATAATCTCCATTTATCTGAAGTCACTTTTGTTTCCTGTTTTCTCTCTAGCTTCCACAAATGAGAGAAAACATAACCCTTGACTTTCTGAGATTGGCTAATCTTACTTAGCATAATTTTATCTAGTTCCACTCATTTTCTTGAAAATGACATAATTTTCTTCCACTTTAAAGCTAAGTAAAACTCCATTGTATGTATGTATGTGTGTGTGTGTATGTATGTTATGTATATCACATTTTCTTTATCCATTTATCTGTTGAAAGACACCTTGGATGGTATTAATCTGGCCTTTAAGACTGCTTATAGTTTCTGAATAGGTTTTATCCATTTTATTAAATTCCGTACACACTGTAGCTTCCTGTTTAACCATGATCTTATGGCTCTGAATCCCTTCAGTTTTAGTACTTCAGTATTCCTATATATTTCACTATGGGCTTTTTTTCATGGGCTTCTGCTTTTCTTTTAAACCTTGACCACAAAAGGAATTTTTAAAAAATATCTGTACTAGCCGGACATGGTGGTACACATTTATAATCCCAGCATTCAGGAGGTGGAAACCAGAGGATCTTAATTTGCAGATAGCCTGAGCTACTTAGTGAGGCCCTTTGCAACTTTGTGAGACCCTGTTTCAAAAATAAAAAGACAAATAGGGCTGGGGGTGTATCTCAGAGGTAGAATGCCCCTGGGTTCCATCCCCAGTACTGCCAAAAAAAAAAAAAAAAAAAAGTGCCATAAAGAAACTTTTTGATTTAATAATATCACATTTATTTGTTTTAATTTCCTCAGCTTTCATGATCTGAGAAAGTTTCTGACACTTCCTGTATGTTGAAATGTTGGCACTGTGCCCTCTTTTAGTAGTTTCAAATTTTCTGATCTAATTTCAAGGTATTTAATTCATCTTGAGTTGACTTTTGTGCAGGATAAGAGGGCGGGGTTTAATTTCATTCTCCTACAAATGGATAATCAGTTTTCCCAACACCATTTGTTGAAAAGACTATCTTTTCTCTAGCATATCTTTTTGGCACCTTTGTCATACATCATCTGGCTGTAAATATGAGAATTTGTTTTCAAGTTTTCTGTTCCATTGATCTGTTTATCAGTTTTGTGCCAATACAGTGCTGTTTTTATTACTGTTTCTTTCTAGTATAATTTGAAATAAGGTATTATGATACTTCCGGTATCATTCTTATTGCCGAGAATTGCCTTGGCTATTCTGGGCCTTTTGCTTTCTCATATGAATTTTATGATTTATTTCTCTAGATCTTTGAAGAATGACATTGGTATTTTAATAGGGATTGCACTGAATCTATGGATTGATTTTGGTAGGATGGTCAGTTTGAATATATGGGGAGTCTTTTCATCTTCTAAAATCTTCTATAATTTTTCTTTAGTGTTTTATTATTTTCATTGTAGAAGCCTTTTACCTTCCTAAGTTTGTTTTGCTTTGTTTTTTCTTTTTTCTTTTTTTTTTTTTTTTGGTGGTACTGGGGTTCCTGGAAGCCCTTTTACCTCCGGGCTACACTCCCAGACCTATTTTATATTTTTGAAACAGGGTCTCTTAAGCCAGTGTGGCTGGCTTCGAACCTGCGCGATCCTCCTGTCTCCGCCTCCCAAGCGCGGGGATTACAAGTGTGTGCCACCACGCCCGGCCTTGCTTTGTTTTTTGAAGCTATTGTGATCATCAAGAGTCTAAAGAGAGAGCCTGCAGAATTAGAGATCTCTTTGTCAGCTATCCCTCTGATAGAGGACTAATTCTAGAATATATAAAGAGCTTTAAAAACTTACCACCTGCGCCGGGCGTGGTGGCGCACGCTTGTAATCCCGGCGCTTGGGAGGCGGAGACAGGAGGATCACACAGGTTCGAAGCCAGCCGCGCTGGCGTAAGAGACCCTGTTTCAAAAATATAAAATAGGTCTGGGAGTGTAGCCCGGAGGTAGAAGGGCTTCCAGGAACCCCAGTACCACCAAAAAAAAAAAAAAAAACTTACCACCAAAAAACACAAATAGCCCAAATAAAAAGTAGACAATTGAACTCAAAAGACACTCTTAAATAGAAGAAGTACAAATGGGCAATAAATATATGAAGAAATTTTCAACATCATTAGCAATCAGGGAAAAGCAAATGAAAACTATACCGAGATTTTATCTAACTCCAGTTAGAATGGCAATCATCTAAGAACATAAGAATAAATGCTAGCTAGGATGTGGAGAAATAGAAACTCTTACACACTGCTGGTGGGACTGCAACTTCTTTTTTTTTTATGATATTGGGGTTCCTGGAAACCCTTTTACCTCCAGGCTACACTCCCAGACCTATTTTTTATATATTTTTTATTTGGAAAAAGGATCTCTTAATCCAGCAAGGCTGGCTTCAAACCACCGCAATCCTCCTGTCTCCACCTCCCAAGCACAGGGATTACAAGCGTGCGCCAGCCACCACGCCCGGCCTGGGACTGCAACTTCTGTAGCCACTATGGAGATTAGTGTGGAGGCTTCTCAGAAGATTAGGAATGAAACCATCATATGACCCAGTGATCTCTCTCCTGGATATCTTTCCAAATGAATTGAAGTTAGAACATCATAGTGAATGCAAGCATATCCATGTTTATAGCTACACAATTCACAATAGCCAAATTATCTACTTATCAGCAGATGAATGGATCACAAAACTGGTATATATACACAATGGAATTTTATTCATCCATAAGGAAGAACAGACTTATGTAATTTGCAGGAAAATAGATGGAACTTGAGAGTATTATTCTAAGCAAGATGAGCCAGTCTCAGCAAACAAATAGTTGTGTGTTTCTCTCATATGTAGACGCTAGATAGAAATTGGGAAACAAGGGCAACATCAGATAGAAGAGCAGAGACTCCAGTGGAGTGATGGAGGAGGCTTACAGGAGGAGGGGAGGGGATAGAGACTAAAAAAGGTAATAGTTGAAATAATGCTATGTATGTGTAACTATCAGCTCTAATCTCAAAGGCACTTATGGGGAAGAGGAGTAATGGAGGTGGGACCTGGAAGGAAGTGCTCCATGGGTATTGTATGTATGTTCCTATCATTCTATACCTCAGTATGATGTACAATTACAGTGTATCAATAAAAGAAAAAATACTGTTTAAAAAATGATGCATATACTAGTAATCAAGATAAATGAGAGCCCGGCATGGTGGCGCACACTTGTAATCCCCACACTTGGGAGGCTGAGACAGGAGAATTGCACAGGTTCAAAGCTAGCCTCAGCTGGTTTAAGACCCTGTTTCCAAATAAAATAAAAAATAAGTCTGGGACTGTAGCTCAGAGGTAGAATGCCCCTGGGTTCCATCCCCCGTACCACCAAAAAAAAAAAAAAGATAAATGAGGGAGGAAAAAAACAGTATAACCAGGCTTGATGGTACACACCTATAATCTCAGTACTTGAGAAGCAGAGATAGGAGAATTGCAAGTAAAGGCCTACCTGGGCAACTTAGTGAGACTCTATTTCAAAATTAAAATGAAAAAGGCTATGGGTATAGCTCAGTGGTAGAGTTCCCCTGGGTTAAATCCCTACTACTACAAAACAGTGCTTAAATCTCATCCCCAGAGAGTCTGATTTAATTGGTATACAATATGGACTAGGTATTGAGATTTATAACCATTGCTCAAATAGTTTCTAAAGTGCAGCCAAGTTGTGACCCACCATTCCAAACCTTGTCTCTGAGCTCATAAAGTAAGAGATGTTGATTTCTTCATCCTGCGACTGTCTACCACACCTAGCTGAGAAACAGTTACTTGGTGCTATACTTTGCTTACTTCTGCTCTTTAACAGTTTTCTCTCTTCCTGTTTCAGTTGTATCGAGCTGATTGTTGTGGAACAAATGAATAAATATAAGGCTCGTCTTAAAGACATCAGTAGCCTGGAATTTGCTGAGAATAAGGCAAAGACCAGGCTGTCACTGATACGTAGATCAATGGTAAGACGCATGACATGGAGTCACAAGGAAAAAATGGGAAAATATGCATTTGTGATGTAAATATGGATTTTTTTTTCAAATCTTTTCTAGAAGGAACAATCAAAAGAAAATCACCACATTGTGGGGTCTTATAGATACTTGATGTTTCATCTATTAGCTCTTTTATTTATGTGTATAGAATATATGTTGATTAAATGTACACAATTTATTTGATAAAATTTTGATAAAATGCTGATGGCTTATTAATCTTTTCTGTTTTCTTTTTCTATCCTTCTATGAAAATATAACCCTTTTTTTCTCTACTGCCTTCCACCATCTGTTTCTATCTTCAGTCATGTTTCTTTGGGTGATCTGCTCAAGACTCCTGGGAGTAGAGAAATCATGTGCAACTGGATTTGAACTAAGACATTGGATTATTCATAAGGAAATAGAATTCTGTCAGTGAGGCTACTATTCTCAAATACATAACTTATTTTTAGGTTTTGAGATAAGCCTAATAAATAATAATTTATTTCCTTCACTTACCCATTTTATTTAATTCCTTTCATTGTAGTAGTGCCTTATATATAGATAATTTCAGTTATCACCAAAAATTTGTAGGATCTGAGTAACTGGAAAACAGTTGCATTGATCTTTAATTATTGCCTATTTGTTCCCTTTCTCTTAACTATAAAATACAATTACAATGAGCGCCTGCTTCAGAACCCCCATAAATTTCTAAGAAGCAAATTTTTCCATCATCATACCCATAATTTGCAGGAGTCCAGCAATACTTCCTCTACTTCTTCATAGTTTGCACTTAGAATGGCACTAAAATTACCCCATTTTTTAAAATTTAAACTTCCTAGCACAGTTAAGTGTTTCCTAAAGGTCTTTTGATTAAGTTAGTGAAAGGTCTTCTCTAAAAACAAAGAGCATAGCCTTTTTCCAGGCAGTAAAGGTATGAAAGAAAACTCAGCGTAGGATACTATCTAAATCTTTTTCCCAGGAATTAAGAACTAAAAATTTTCAAGTACTCAGTATAGAGAGGCCCAGCTTAGTAGTGCCCACCTAGGAAGGAAGGGAAGAGCCTTTTATCATATAGCTACTTTTCAAAGCAAGTAGACAAGCTGTGCCTTTTTTTTTTCTTTTAACCAGTGCTACAGAAGATGGATACATTCAGTCCTTTGAAAGATTAAACCTTCTCTTTTAATAGAGCAATGACATGTGCATTCTAACCTTCTGCTTTCCTTTTCATGTCCTTCCTAATCCAGAAACCTGTACTAATTGCAGTTAGATTTATGAGCATTACCCGCAATTCAGTCTCGGTATGTATTAATATTGGAATGTGTCACCGCCACTTTACATTGTTGTCTCTCATTCACCCAGGAATTGTTCTGCTCTGTCTCTCATTCATGCCTGTACACCCTCCATGTTCAACCCCAGTTCAGGTCCCACTTTTTGACCAGCCTTCACTTGCTTTTCTCTTAATCTCTTTCTTTAGAGCCTTCATTTTCCTTCCTCTGTATTGTGCAGTTAAACAATGTTCCTTTAAAATATACTGTTTTTTCCTCTTTGTCCGGTAAGCCTGCTTTTGCATTTCTTCTCTGGTTGAACGATTAAAAAGGAGAAAGTTGAAAGCATTGTGTTCAAATTAGTTTCTGTTCTATGAACTATGTTCCTAGAAATCTCCTCCAGATTATTATTTTTAAAATATCTATTACTACTTTCAGCATCTTTCATCACCAGTAATATTTATTTGTTCATTCATATCTGGACTCTACTGATATCTTCACAAAGTAGAAATGTGGCTCTTACCTACTTAGTATTTACCAGACAGAGAAACAAATACGAGCGAACAGATAAGATTGGTTCTAGACTTAAGTATCATGAAGTAGCGGAATTCACAGCAGGATTTCATTGCTGGTTCCCCTTTTCAGTTCTGTTGGTTATACAAAAGAATAATGGAGGGATAGAAAACTAAAAACAAATCTGTGGATTCTAATTTCAGAGACTCACTCACCTTTGTGTAATCATTTTATTGAAGATCCTGAACTTGTTGGGATATAAATTCAGAATAGTGTTGCTTTTTGTTTAGTAGTTTTCAGTTCTACTCTGTCAAACTTCCTTTTCCCACTGGATACCAACTCCTTGTCACTAATTTACAGTTTTCAAATGCTTCAGTCTCATTTCAGTAATTAAGACTCAGTTCTCTTCATATTAAAACTCAGTCACAGGCTTGATCCAGTGCTCTTCTCACTTCCAGGGCAGACGAGGTCTTAATCTGAGACTTTAAACTTCGGGGTTTGTCTCATACTTCTACCCTTTCTCTTTCTTGGCCTTTTCTGCCCCGACATTGAAACTGGGAGGAGCTTGGAGAAGGCAGAATTCTGATGATATCCCAGGGTTGAGGTGGTAGTCTTTCTTCTCTTTTTTTTTTCTTTTCTTTCTTTTTTTTTTTTCTTTTCTAACACTACTGTTCTGGTTCATTGTCAATAAGCTAAATGAGTGGCTGCTCCAGTTATATCTTTTGGCTAATGCTTATATCCCTGACTAATGGCATTGACACCATGTGAGAAGCTGCCAAAAATCTCAGAGCAGTTAAAAGTTATTCAAAATTCTAATAGTTATTTGAAATCTTATCACTGATAATTAATACTCTTCTTTCACTTGAAATAACATTATTCCCTTTATACAGTTTAAATGAAAATATGTACCACATACTCAAACCAGAATAATTAAACTTCATCAATTATTCCAAGTATTGTTTCATGAGTAAAGTAGCTCACGTATCTTGCAGTTCAGGCAGTTGCACAAATGCTTTCTCAGCCCTCAGCCAAGCATAGTGGCACACTTTTGTAATCCTGCTACTTGGGAGGCTGAGACAGGAGGGTTGCAGGTTCACAGCCACCTTCAGTTCCTTAGTGAGGCCCTCCACAACTTTGTCAGACCCTGTTTCAAAATAAAAGAATAAACAAAAATACAGCTGGGGGTATGGCTTGGAGGTAGAATGCCCCTGGGTTCAATCCTCAGTAACACAAAAAATAAAGGAGATAACTCAAGCAGATATGCCTTGTGTATACTTCCTGTTTTGTTATATGGAAAATAAAAAATAGTGAACTCAACAGTTATGGATTAAAAATTTAAGTTATACTACTTGATTGACAGCATAATATGAAATGGACTTTTTAAATTGGATAGTAGTAAAGAATATGATGACTACTAGTACATTTTCATCCTATTGCCTTGATTCATGGTAGAGGTATTAGCAAGTTTTTTTTTTTTTTTTTTTACAAACAGATGCTTGTATCTAAGTAGTACAAATGTCAACAATTAGAAGGGAAAATAGCATCTTAGTATCATTATGAAAATAACCCACACATTGCAGATCCTCTGAAATGATCTTGGGGGCACCCTCACAGCCCCATAAAAGGAATCCATTGACTATACTTTGAGAATCATCGTACTATATACATATCATAGCTTCTGGCTCACTTTAGTACCGGATGAAGATACACACTCACACAAACATACTGGCTATGTTTAAAGTGCTTACTAACCCTCCTTATTTTGTGGACCAGAACTACAGGCACTAGGATTTTATTTTTGAGCAAGCCTGGATACATAATTATAATACCATTCAAAAGAAACAGTCTTCTCAAAAATTCTTGATTAAAGGAACTGTTCTTACAAGGAAAGTAGACTCTTTGGGAAATAGTCTTGATAATTCATCTTGGCTACACTGAATAAAATTCCTTTGTTAGATTCTGGGATTTGTACTTCAGGTTATTATATAAAGTTCTGCCTAAATGGTGCACAGTTTCTCCTCCTTATATATTCAACACATGGACAAATGCCAGCTACATGTATTTTCTTTGACTCTATAAATATCATAAGGGTGATGTGTCTCTTTTCCTACCTAATCATCAAATTTATTATGGATGATATAATCCATACTTCATTATCATCATGAGTCTCTTCATTAATCTTCAACTGTTTAGGCTTACTTTGATGGACAGTATTGAATTTCTTTGTGCTCATCAATCATGCCTTGCCATTTCTTCCTGCATCCTTTTTTCATTATGATCCTTAGAGTATCTTCAGAAAAAAGCAAAATTCTCCCGATAGGCCTTAATCTTTTTATAGTATATATCTTCTATTCATTTTCACGGTTATCTCCTTAAACGTGAGGAGAAAACCTCAGGATGTTAGGATGACCTCCAGTACGATGTCTTTATTTAGATCCCGCATATTAGTGCATTTGACTCCAAATATATTTGCTACATTCTTTGGATTGACCTCCCAGAATACTTACTGAAATCTAACAATTATAGCTATTGCCGAATATTTTGGAAAAAGGGGATAGTAAAATTATATACAGATTTCTTTAGATAAAGGATGATAAATCTAGATGATTAGGTGACTGAATTTGTGGTCATTAAAAAGCGTGTCCCAAAAAGGGGACGGGAAAGAGAAATGAGAGAATTCTGGGTACCAAGTATGGTAAGAATACTAAGAAAGAGATGCTTATTTCTGCCTGAGGCACTGGGAAAGGCTGTAGAAGATTAGATTATGTGAGCTAAATCTTACAGATGAATTTGAACTAATCAGATGGAGAAAGGCCTGTTAGTACAAATTGTGCAAGGTTTAATTCAGGAGAAAACTATGTGGCTCATAATTGCTAGAATATTGGATGTGTAATTGGACAGAAGGGAGATCCTAGAGTAAAACCAAAATAGGCTTTGTTTTGAAGCATACTAAGACATTAGCACTGTGAGGTCTTGATGGATAGGATCACAAGATTTCATAGTTAGTTTCAGAAACATTTAATATGTATTGATGCTTTATATTCTTTTTTTCAACTATAAAATTTTCTTCTAGGTCTCCTTCAAAATTAAGTATATTACTGAGATCCCAATATTTCAGGGCAACCTATTGAGATAGAATATGAATTTTAAACCAAAGAATATCATCATTTTTAGGGAAGAATTGGGACTGGGTAAAGATTGTTTAAAGTGAATCTTCTTCAATAACATAATTGGAAAACCAGGTGTGGTGGCACATGCTTGTAATCCCAGCATTCGGGAGGCTGAGACAGGGTCATGGTTCATGGCCAGCCTCAGCTACTACTTAGTGAGGTCCTCTACAACTGAGTGAGACCCTGTTTCGAAATAAAGGATTAAAAAAAATAATAGGGCTTGGGGTGTAGCTCAGAGGTAGGATGCCCCAAATTTCATCCCCAGCACTGCAAAAACAATAAATTAAGAAGCCAGACGTAACACAGACCTGTAATCCCAATACTGGAAATGCTGAGACAGGAGGATCACAGATTCAAGGATAGCCTCAGCAATTTAGTGAGACCCTATTTCAAAATAAAAAATAAAATAGGGCTAGAGGTGAGAGGTGGAACTCTAGTAAAACATCCCTGTGTTCAATCCTCAATACCATATAAACAGGATAACAACTGTGAAAATTAAGAATCATAAAAGATTGATTTAAGTTATCCATTGCTGAATAATAAATTTCTCAAAAACTTAATGACTTAACGGTTTGGGGCTATAGGATTTGCTTTCAGATAGCGAATTTAATTAAATGTTGTGCTGCACACCTATAATGCCAGTACTTGGGAGGCTGAAACAGTAGAATCACAAATTCACAGCTTTCCGTAGCAACTTAGACTCTCCACAACTTAGTTTCAAAATAAAAAATAAAATAGGATTAGGGTGTAGCCTAGGGGTAGAATGCTTCTCTGTTCAGTCTAAAAATAAAAGCCTATTCCCATTGCTGGCTTGCTTATGTTTGATGTTAGCAGCCCTTAGTTCTTTGTGACATGAGCCTTTCCATAAGGCTGAGTGTCCAATGGCAATGGTGGCTGGCTTTTTCCACAGTAAGTGATCCAGGCAAGAGCAAGTTGGAAACCCACACAATATCCTTTAATCCATAGCCTCAAAAGTCACACACTGTCATTTGTAAAGAAGTCACACAGGTCACCCCATTCTGTGTGGGAAGGGACTATACAAAGACACAAATGCAAAGAAACAAGAAGGTTTGGTGCCGTATTAGGGGATGGCGACTACAGCTTTGTTCAACTCTGAAATAGGTTTGAGAAAGTAAATTTTTATAGGAAAACAGACTTTATCAAAACTGATTCATTCCCAACAGAAGAGCATAAACAGTGATTATCAAAGAAGAGATAGGAAAGTCATCTAAGAGCTTCCTCCCATGAAAACACAGGCATAAGCAGATTCAAAGAGATATTTTACCAACTCCTTAAAGACATAGCTAAAGAGAAAAGATTTTTTTTTAATGAAAAGAGTGTAACATTGAATTTCACACACACACAAAAGAAAAACTAATAAAAGTTGCATAAAGACAACATAGAGACATAGACTAGACTTTTGGGTTTAAATCCTAATTCTAGTTTACTAGTAAGTTGTTGAGACATGGACAAGTCATTTAATCTCTTCCTCAGTTTTTCATTTATACATTGGTTAATAGTACCAAACTCAAAAGAATTAAATGATTTAGTAAGTCATGGCTCAGTACCCATGGAGAATTGGTTCCAGGATCTCCCTTCCCACTGCGTCCCAGGACAGTAAAATATGCAGATGCTCAACTTCCTCATATGAAATGGCATAGTATTTGTATATAACCACCTGTGTACTTCATAATACCTAAAATAATGTATATGTTAGCTGTGTAAACAGTTGTTAACATTGTGCTATTTAAAATAATAGTGAAAAAAGAGTCTGTACGTATTTTTTTCTGAGGAGTGTGTGTGTGTGTGTGTGTGTGTGTGTGTGTGTGTGTGTGTGTGTGTGTGTGACTGTGCTTGAGTCCTGGGGACATTCTACCTGAACCTTACTATCAGCCCTATTTTATCTTTTGAAATGGTATCACTAAATTGCTGAGGGTCCTGAGTTACTGAGGCTGGCCTTGAACTTTTAATACTCCTTAGATACTGAGCCTCCAAAGTAGGATTGCAGATATGTGCCATCAGGCATTGCTTGTGAGTACTGTCACTTGAATCCACAGATGCAGAACCAACAGACATAGACAACTGACTATATTTGTAAAGACAAAGAACAGCACTTGATAAATTTAGAACTCCCTTATTGTGAATATTAACCCCCAAATTCTAAGTTAAAATATCAGCTAGCAGAATTCTGTAACCCATAATAAATATTGATAAGTGGAGGGGTTTTTTCAGTACTGGAGATTGAAACCAGGTGCATTCTACCTCTGAGCTACATCCTTGGCCCATTTTTTATTCTTTATTTTGAAACAGGGTCTCACTAAGTTGCAGAGGACCTAAGTAGCTGAGGCTTGCCGAGAACCTGGATCCTCCTATCTCAGCCTCCCAAGTACTGAGATTACAAGCGTGCACCACCACCCCTGGCCAGGATAAGTGGGATTTAACCTAGGAATGTGAGGATTATTTCATATTAGGATATCTGTTAAAAACAACTCATCATGGTCAGGCATGGTGGCACATGCTTATAATCCCAGCATTCGGGAGGTGGAGACCAGAGGATCGAGGTTTGCAGACAGTCTCAGCTACTTAGCGAGGCCCTTCACAACTCAGTGAGAACCTGTTTAAAAAATAAAAAGGACTAAAAAAATAAGGCTGGAGGTGTAGCTCAGAGGTAGAATGCCCCTGGGTTCCATCCGCAGTACCACACAAACAACAACAAAAAACAACTCATCATGTTATTTGATCTATGTAGACAAATACTATCCTCCTAGATACTTAAAAGGCATTTGATATAGTTATGTAAATAGTTTTTTTCTCTTAAATGTTCTTTAAAAAACATTAATAAAGAGATAGCTATCTCTGTATTATTCTTTAGCATGAAAAATATATAGTTTACCCCAGAAGGCTTTATCTTTCTTAATGAAGGAACATTGGAAAATATTCTAATTAAAATCAGGAAAAGGTGCTGGGTATGTTGGTACAAAGTAAGGATATTCAATACACCAACTGTTACTTGACATTAGCATTGACTAGCTAGTATTACAACTAGTTAAGAAAAAAGAATCATATATAAACTTAAAAGAGGTAAGATTATCACTATTTCTATTTTGACTATATATACACAAAACTGGCATCAACTAAAAATTGTTAAATATAATAGGAAAATTTTACAGGATGTCTAGGTACAATTAATGATTGATAATTTTTTGAGGTATGGCTAATAAATTGTTTTGTGTGTAGTACTGGTTATACCCACAGCCTTTTTTTTTTTTTTTCTTAAACAGGGTCTCACTAGGCTTCTAAAATTCTCATGATGTTTCTGAGCGTATCCTCAAACCTTTGAGCTTCCTAAAGTACTGGTATTACAGGCATGAACCACCATTCCTGACTCTGTTAATAACTTTTATATATACAAACAAGTAGGATGATATCATGAAAGAAAATTCCCACTTGTACATAAAATACCAAAGAATACACTTATCAATATATGTGGAAGATTTATACAAAAAAGCCTTAATCCCCCCCAATACTACAAAAAAAGATTTGAACAAACATATTGGAAAGGAAAATAATACATTTTATAAATGTACCAGCTCTCTCTAAATCAGTCTGTGCATATATTGTTTGAACCCTACAAGGAAGAAGGTAGAATGGTTTCTTAGACTCAACCAAAGTTTCAGACTTCAAAGACTAGCATGGATTGTTAAAAACAGTGAAATTCTTGTTCTGGTAGAAACTTATACTATGATCCTAGAGAAGGCTTTTCTGTTATATAAAAACCAAGTTTGAGAGGTTCAACAACATAAAAATCATGTATTACTGCATGTCCAAAGTGACTATAAGCAAACAGTAATGACACAACGTATAAAAATATTTTCAGCTCATATCTCTGTAGTCTGTTTTTTCTGAATAAGTAAAGAGAAGTCCCTAAGTAAATAAGGGAAACCAGGTGTGATGGTGCATAATTGTAATCTCAGTCTGTAAGAGAGAATTTCAGGTTCAAAACAAGCCTCAGCAATTTAGCAAAGCCATTAGCAACTTAGTGAGACCCTTTTCAAAATTAAAAAAAAAAATAAGGCAGGTGTAGTGGCACATGCTTATAATCCCTGTACTTGTGAGGTTGAGACCGGAGGATCACGGATTTGCAGCCAGCCCAGCAACTAACTAAACCCATTAACTTAGTGAGACCCTGTTTCAGAATAAAAAATAAAGCCGGGCGTGGTGGCGCATGCTTGTAATCCCCATGCATTGGAAGGCGGAGACAGGAGGATCACGTAGGTTCGAAGTCAGCCGCACTAGCTTAAGAGACCCTGTTTCCAAATAAAAATACAAAAATCGGTCTGGGAGTGTAGCCCAGAGGTAGAAGGGTTTCCAGGAACCCCAGTACCACCAAAAAAATAAAAATGAATAAATAAATAATAAAATAGGGGTAAGAATGTATCTTAGAGGTCAAATGCCCCTCAGTTCAATCCCCAATACCACACTGAATGAATGAATAAATATAAAATAGGGATGGCATGTCTCTCAGAGGTTGAGTGTCCCTGGGTTCAATCCCCATTACTACAAAAAAAATTAATAAATAAGAAAATTTAGGTACTGAGTGAAAAATGAGCAAAGGATACTATAAACAATATTTCCAAGTGTTACCTGCAGATCCTCAGAGTCCACAGGATCATACCTATTTTCATGATAATGCAAAAAAATTACCTTTTACTGAGGCATTTATACTGATGATAGAAAACAGTTAAGGAGCTAGGTGTGGAGGTGCGTGCCAGTACCTAGCTGACTGAGACAGGAGGATCCCATGCTCAAGGACAGCCTCAGCAATTTAGGGAGATCCTGTGTTGTATTGTCGTTGTTTTGTTTTGTTTTTAAGGGCTGGGATGTAGCTCTGATGTAACGTACCCCCTGTTTAATTCCCAGCCACTACCATCACAAAAAAAGTAATTATTTATAGGTAAAACTGATGAAAGAATATATAGTAAACATTGATCCAGAGAATCCCAGTTTGGAAAATAAAACAAATTCATTCTTATTATAGGAATGTAAAGGATATTATTCTTCACAGGAAACTACTATTAATAATTTGGTGTACCTGTTTCTTATATGAATTTTTAAAACCTATGGTATGCAAGTTTATGTCAACTTAGGAATTTGTCAGTTTATTGTCATATGCCTTTTCAAGGGATATTAGTATATTTGAATAAATAACCAATTTTGAATAAAAAAATTTTTTTTCTTTTCTTGTGGGTCTGGGGATGGAACCCAGGGGCATTCTACCTCCGAGCTACACCCATAGCCCTACTTTTTATTCTGTATTTTGAAACAGGGTCTGAGTTGCAAAGGACCTCACTAAATAGCTGAGGCTATCTAAACCCCTGTCTTCCTGTCACAGCCTCCCAGATGATGGGATTACAAGTGTGTGCCACCACACCCAGCTTTGAATAGGAATTCTTAATACAAATCTTAAAATATAAAAAAATTAAAATATTTGTGAACTATAACACAGAAAAACACAAAAATAAATATATGCCTTAATGAATTATTATAAAATAAACATTCACATACCAGTTCTAGGTCAAAACAGAACATTGCCAGCACCTCTAGAAGCGTTCTCTTTCTAAGCATAATTTTCGCTTTCCCAAAAGGTAAACAATAACCTAATTTTATATTAATCACTTCTTCTTCTTTACTGCTGAAGTATGTATCTTTGAACACTAGTTTTGTTTTCCTTATTTTCTAGCTAATAAAGTGGAATAATATAATGTATTATTTTGTGTCCAGCTTACTCAGTCAACTGTGTATGTGTAAGATTTATCCATATTGTGTTAGTCTTGTTATTGTATACTATTTCAGTGTACTTATATTCTACAATTTATTTAGTCTAGTGTTGATAGAACTTTGGGGTTGTGATTTGGGAAATTATGAATTTTATTAACACTTGCAGCAGTGCATAAGACCTTCAAGTTGCTCCTCCTTCGCACTTATATTGTCAGGTGTCTGTTAGTGATTAAAATATATCATTATTTTTAATGTGCATTTCTGTTCTTTGACTCTAATAATGCATAATGTATGATAGCCTTTTGGATAACCTCTTTTATGAAGGACCTTTCCAGTGCTCTTATGCATTTTCCCAATTGAATTGTCTGCCTTCTTCTAAGGAACTATAATCTTTATATTCTAGATGCAAGCCTTTTATTAGATATTTTTGATGTAACTTATCATTTTTCATTTTATAGCTTGCTTTTTTTTTCTTTTTTGGTGGTACTAGGGTTTCTGGAAGCCCTTCTACCTCCGGGCTACACTCCCAGACCTATTTTTTATATTTTTATTTGGAAACAGAGTCTCCTAAGCCAGCGCACGTGGCTGGCTTCAAACCTGCGCGATCCTCCTGTCTCCGCCTCCCAAGCGCGGGGATTACAAGCATGCGCCACCACGCCCGACCCTATAGCTTGCTTTTTTACTCTCAAAGTATCTTTTGATGAACAGAAGTTCTTAATTTTAATGCAGTCTAATTTTGTCAGTCTTTACCTTTGTACTTTTGGAGATCACACTTGAGAAAATTTTTACTTCTTGAGATTTGAAAATAATTATTATCTTCTAAAAGTTTTGTATTTTGTCTTTTGTATTTGAATGTACAGTCCAACTAAAGTTAATTTCTGTATGTGGTATAATGTAGAGACAGGCCAAGTTTTTATATTTTTACATGGATATTCATTTTTCTAGCACCTTTTGTTTTAAAAGTATTCCTTCAGCTGGGCATGGTGTTGCATGCCTGTAATCCCAGGATTTAGGATGCTGAGACAGGGGGATTGCGGGTTTGAGGACCTCAGCAAGTAGTACACTCTCATCAATCTAGTGAGACCCTGTTTCAAAATAAAAATAAGAAGAATGCCTAGAAAGGAGAGACATAGGAAGACCCATAATAGCAAAGGGGACCTGCAGCAGGGCATCATGGAAAGAATACGTTTGTTTGTTTGTTTGTTTGTTTGTTTGTTTGTTTGCTTGTTTGTTTGTTTGTTTGTTGTGCTGTAGATTGAACCCAGAGATATTCTACCTCTAAGCTATACCCCCAGCCCTATTCATTTATTTATTTAGTTAGTAGATGCTTAATGAGATTTTAAGTATGTTCATTTCAGTTCCTGGTTTTCTAAGAATTGTTATTGTTATATAATCTTGAATTTTTCAAAATGTGGGTCCAAGTTTGTCAACCTCAGTGATAGTCTGTCAAAAGTTCTGCTAAGACTCTGTCTCCTCTTCTGAAATTACGATTAGCACTAAATGCTAGGCTAGCCTTCTTGTTCTTTCCTCATGTCTTCAGCTCTCTCATGTCTCCAAACATATATTGATTTTTGTGTTTGACCTAGCCATTCTTAGTCTGAGATTTAGTCTGAAAAACCTAGTCTACAGCATGATCACTCCCCTCCTTGATCTCAAGTATGGAAATTTCGTGAGAGAAAGAAACAGACAGAGTGTCTCACTAGTACCCTGTGATAAATAAATGGCTTTGTTTTATAAAACTGAGTTTCAGGTATATTTCTATGGTCTTCCTAAGACAGAGGTGATGTATTCTAAAGTGATAGAGTACAGTTGTCCATCAGAACTTCCTGTGATGATGGTCGTGGTCTGTATCTGTACTGTTCAGCATAATCACTAGGTACCTCTGCCTGTTAAGCACTTGAAATGTAGCTAATATGACTGCAGAAGTAAATTTTTAATTTTAATTGACTGAAAGTTAAATAAGCATGTGTGGCTATTTAGTTTGGAGTGGATACAGCATGGAATAAAAGCAGAATCTCATCTTAGTACTCAGAGGGTTCACCCACTGATGTGTCCCTTTTCCAGTGCTCTTGCAAGGAATGTTTGATATATGATGTCTCACTAAATATCCTAGGCCCCACAGAATGTTACCATTTATTTTTACCATTCATGTGGTGTGATGACAGTACAATTGTTATCCTAAATGACAATGTAAAACTGATGGAGTCAGTCAATTTTCTAATATGAAATTTTCTCTGCAGGGAAAGGGGCGCATCCGTCGAGGAAACTATCCGAGTCCATCTTCTCCTGTTGTAGTTCGGTTGCCCTCCGTGTCTGATGTGCCAGAAGAGGCCTTGTCTAGTGAGGCAGCCACAGAGTCTGACATCACAGAACAGCAGCAAGCAGCTATGCAGCAGGAGGAAAGAGTATTGACTGAGCAGATTGAGAACCTGCAGAAAGAGAAGTGAGTGTCCGGGAGGAAAAAGAGAAGACAGAAACCAGTTGTCTGTTTTATTTTCTTCTTTTCTTTCTTTATTTTCCCTTATGTATCATCTCTTACACTGTCAAGCACTCTTGTCAGGTGATACAGAGGATGTGGAGATGATGATAAAGACATGTTACCTACATTCAGGTAAAGTGTGAAATTTGTCATCTCAGCAAAGGAAGCTCTCTCTGTGAGCTGAGAGACTTAATGCTACTACTGTGGCAGTTCTGGTCAGGCTAACTAGGAAGAGGACATAGTATCAACAAGGTATTTTAATCTTAGTCAAAATTCTTTGGGCACAAGTGGTAGAAAGCCAAGACAAGGTCCTTGGCACCCTGACAAGTCAGGGATATGCCTGCATGAACAGATTTATTTTGCAAAAAAAGAATAAGAATTCGCACATTAAGACCAAGTCCCTTTCAAGGCATCTCTGAGAGTTTCATTAAGGAAGGTTATTATCTAAAGATCAATATGGCCATGGATCTAGGTTCTCCCTGAAGGCATTATATACTAGTTCTGGTTGGCATTGATGACTGTCCTCAGAAGTCCTAGAAGGATTCATATTTCTGAGTTCTGGAAATCACAGCTTAGGTCTCAGGGCTTGAATCATGGGGAATATGAAACTTAAAGCACTTTCTGTCTGTCAGGATTGATTGTGAAATTTCAGTTAGCTTAAATTGGCTGTGGCTTGGCTATAAAATACATGATAAAATTGAAGTGGCATAAACTAACCAGGGCCTGATAATTTGTTCAAAGAGTGATCTAAAAGAGGAACTACCCCAGCTTTGGCAAAGTTGTCATTGGAAGTATTGAAAGAGAAATAAAAATTAGCTAGGAAGGGGAAAGTCTTTGCTGAAAAGGAAGAAGTATGAGCAGAGTCTCAGAGATGTGAATGCACATGTTTCATGACCATTGTCATTGCTTTAGTGAGTTACCGGGGAGATGTGCTTGAAAAATTGCCTGTGGATCTCGAGGTTGGTAAAGTGGAAGTAAAGCCAAGAGGGATCTGACAAGGGAACACTTGATTAAAAGGCAGTAAGAATCAGAAGGACAGTGAGGTTGTGGATGTGGGTTGGAGTATTGGATTCAGAGCTGGTGGATTTCCAGGTAATGACAAGCCGCAGGATCTTTAAGAGAAAGTTCCTTATAAAGTAGAAAAACAGTTTCAGACATAAATGAATTTTGGTATTAGGATTTTGAAGTGAGTTTTTACCAAGATATTAATTGAACTATATCAAGGTGATATCAGGCAGTAGTAAGAAAGCAAGATTGGGAGCCAAGTACCAAAAATCTCAGGGAACAAGAAGGTATGACTGAGAGGTAGATGGCTGGCTGTGATGAAGAATAGAAAACACTGTTAACTGGAGATGACATAAAGCTTCAAAAACCAGAAAACATTAGTCATTGTTTCATCCAGAGGTCTCTCTGGTCAAGGTAGAGGATGAAGTCTATATCCAGTTAGTAAAGCTTCATGGAACATAGTTTAGAAGCAAGAAGGAATTCAAGAGAAGAAAGGACTTTACTGATGTGTTATGAGTGAGTTTAGAGCCCTGGTTTCCCGATTATTAGTCCAAAGTTCATTTTACTAAAAGCTCTCACAGTTGCAGCATCTTGCTGTAGCCTGCTCTTCACTCCATTATTGGCCCTAGGTTTCCTGTGTGGTCTTCTCTTTTAGTCCATATGGTGTGAGCCTTCACCATCACTTTGGCATACAGGTCCTCATCACAACCCTGAGTTGGGACATAAGAAATGTGACTGTCTCTTCTGTTTGGATCCTTGACTTTTCAAGGAAGGTCTTTCTTTGTCTTACACTTTCTATCAAATGGTTATGGATTTTATGGTTATATCTTACAGGGAGGAGCTAACATTTGAGATGCTTATACTGGAACCACGTGCCTCTGATGATGAAACCCTTGAGTCTGAAGCCTCCATTGGAACTGCTGATAGCTCAGAAAATTTGAATATGGAGTCTGAAGGTACCACTTCTGAAAGATCAGGTAAATGAACATGTTAGACCAAAGACTCCAGATTTCTTCTGTGAAGAAAGAATAAGAGTTCCCAAGCCAAGAAAAGTACCTTTTACACATGCCCTGACATGAGAAGGTATCCACATAAATTGTACACAGACCAACCCTTCAATATAATGCAGTTCTTTTGTTAATGTTTTCTCCTATATTTACCACAGAGAAAAGCCATTATTTGTAGTAAATATTATTTTACTGTCCCATACCCATTTTCTAATAGTGAGAGGCAGAAATGATGCCTTTCTGTTACATGGGATTATATTCCAAAGGGCATGCATATTTTAGAGGCATTTACTGGGGTGCATGTCTCAAGGGGAGGCAGAACTTAACATGGGGTATTGTTTTTTTTAAGTGATACCATTCGCCAAGCATGGTGGCATACACTTGTAATCCCAGTATTTGGGAGGCTGAGACGGAAGGATCGTGGTTTGCAGCCAGCCTCAGCTACTTAGTGAGACCTTGTTTCCAAATAAAGAATAAAAAATAGGGTTGGGGGGTATAGCTCAGAGGTAGAATGCCCCTGGGTTATCCCCAATACTGTAAAAACAAAACAAAACAACAACAAAACGATACTATTCTTGGAATCTGTTGGTGGCAAGAGTCAAACACCAGATTTCCTTGGGGCGAATTTTGAAATTACACATATATGTGATACACACACACACACACACACACACATATATATATACATACATATATACATATACATACATACATACACACATGTATATACATACATACACATATACATATATATATATGATGATTTGCTTTAGAGGGAATTGTCATTTACAGCTTTGGACTCTTTTTACATTAGAGAGAAGCTTAGCCCTTAGCTCTCTGAAGGCAGCTGGCAAATCTGAACCTTCAAGCAAGTTGAGAAAGCAGCTGAAAAAGCAGCAGGACTCTTTGGACTCAGTCGACTCCTCAGCCTCTTCATGTCTGTCTAACACTGCATCGTCTCATGGCACCAGAAAACGATTTCAGATTTATTCTAAATCTCCATTCTACCGAGCTGCCTCAGCTGGCGAGGCCCCAGGAATGGAAGGACCATTGGGCCAGAACAAATCCTTTGAAGAGAGGCCTCAGTTCATCAGCCGAGGAACCTTCAACCCTGAAAAGGGCAAACAAAAATTAAAGAATGTGAAAAGCTCACCTCAGAAAACCAAAGAGAACCCAGAGGGGACAGTCGTGTCTGGCCGCAAGAAAGCTATTGACCCAGACTGTAGCACCACCCAGCAGCTAGCACTCTTTGGAAATAATGAGTTTATGGTCTGAACTGGCAGATGTGTGTCCCTTCGTGGCTGGATTGGTAAACACATCTGGTCTTTGAGGCCTGTTCTCATGACCTCATCCGCAACAGTTAGTCCTAATTGTGGTCCTGCTTCTTGTCTCAGCATGTGGCTAACACTGTGCTGAATTTTGGGCCTCCTACCTAAGTGGAAGGACCTCTTGAAAGCCTGCTGGGATGGTGCCAGCTGTGCCTTGGCTGCTGTATTTGAGTTGAGATTTCACTAAACAAAGCCACCTAGGGCTTGGCGATTTGGGTCAGCAATAGTTGCCTCCACCCTTCTTTTCCTTCCCAGAGATAGATGTTAAACTGGGGGAGGCCAGAGCTATTGCAGACCTGAGGGACCCTCTGATTTCTGACATTAAAGAAAACACAGAAACCTTTCTTAACCGTGAAAGCAAAAACCTGTTGGATTTATTTTGGGATAGTTAGGAGCTAAGGTATTATATAATTTTTTCCAAGCATTTATAAACAAAAAGCCTAAGCTCTCTATTTTGAAATTTTGAAAAACCATGTTATATTCTGGGAAAAGTAAAAAAAAAAAAAACAACTATTGTTTCCATTAAGCCATCAGAGCATGTCTCAGATACCTGGTTATCCAATGAAGATGAGAGTACATGCTTTGTTTTTTGGTGATGCTTGGTATAATAGTCAATGCTGGTTTCACTCCTGGTTAGTTTCTGCCACATATGTTGCATGGGCTAAACTTTTGCTAGCCATAATACTCTCATGTTCACTGATCCTAGGGTCAGATTCCACTAATCTTTGTTTAAATGTCTGAGAGACATTTAAATGATCTCTAAATATGAAGGTTTCATCCTAATCCATCCATTTTTTCTTTTTGTATATATAAACTGAAGACCACATAAGAGCCTATTCATCTGCTGGTGGATTCCCACCACAGACTCAAGACAAATAATGTGACCATTTAATCACTTCTAAAACATTCACACACAACGTTGCATGAACAAGTATTATAGAAAGCTGCCAAAAAATAAAAAAGTTTTAGTATGACCCACCTAACTTCCATCTTCTTTTCCTCAGACGATCAGTATTAAATAGATGAAAAAAAATCAAGGACTACTTGAAGCTATTTTTGTTAATATACTAGTTACTGCAGTTTACTGTAAATATGTATGTACAGTATGCCTATTTCTTTTTAACTTTGGCTTCTCTCGTTCCCCTGGGATTTCTTCCCACAGATTAGAGGCTATTAGGGTGAGAGCCATTCTTCCCTTGGTTGAAGGAAAGTGAGACTATCTTTCTCATCACCAGTGGTCTCCGTACACCCACGTTATAGTATTTGAAGCATCTTAGCATTTGTGGGATTAGAAATCCATTTTTACTATTTATAATGTATGAAAAATGAAACATAAAACCCTTTCTTGAGATGTGTAAAAAATGTTTATTTTTAAAGTTACTAAATGCATCTTGTCTCACTACCACATGCACTGTTCTGAAAAAGAGCCTTTAACACCTATAACCAGAATTTTAGTTATTCTTCCTTTTCATACTTATTTGATTTGAAATTACAGAAATGTTAAGTGTTGCGTTGAGGCAGAATCTCTCCTGTTACACAACAATGAACCTCATGCCACTGCCTCGGCAGTCCCCGGCCGCCTCACGGGCCAGCTTAGAGCCTCAGCCGTGTGGCAGCTAATGGTAGCAGGAGTCTCCCCACTCCCTGATTTGAGTTCAGAATTGATTCAGGGCAAGGAAGCTTTTAAAATCTCCATAATGGCAATGGCTAATCAGTAAATGGTAGGTTTTATATCTCACAAATCTCTGCCACCTTGTTCATGTTGTCCTGAGGAGTGATAAATATTAAGCCTTTAAAAGGGTGAACTTCAGAGACTCTGCTAGAGGAAAACCCCTCAGCATGGCTGTCCAGGTAGGGTAGAGGTGCTACTTCCTGGTCCTGGCTGCACAGACTGTATTTCAGTATTCTTTGGAGAGTGGTTTGCTGTTGGGCATTAACTCTTAACCTTCCACTTGTTCTAGAAGGTCATTTAAATCCCATATAAAAAAAAGAGATTTCCCTTGTGAATAATTTCCTTTGTCCCACAAGAATGGGTTGGGAAACACATCACATGGTCTCCCATCTAAATCTTTGTAGGATTTTTTTCATAAGATAAGTTTTTGGCAGTTCAAAAACTACTTATATATAAGTCATTTTATAGGAACTAGTTGATGGATGTTAGAGACTATATTTTCTCAGGGACCTAAAACCTGAATTTGAATAAAATTAAATAAAAGATATTTGGTTTTTTTTTCTTCAGTTGCTAGATTTGTGGAATTCTAGTCATTTAACAAGCTGCCAGGATGGGGCTGGGGAGGTCGATCCACACAATTGTAAGAATGTCTCAGCAAGTGGGTGTGGGGGGGCTTTGAGGGAAAGAGAGCTGTTGTTCTATAAAACAACAGGCATTGTTGACCTGGTAAAGAGATGAAGCCATAACTCTTGAAAACTGTCAGAACAAAATGCTATGTCTACTTCCATCTCTTCTTTAACTGGTTAAAGTTAGGTTTCCACAAGGTGAAACTGCAATACAATCACTCATGATTAAGGATATATGACCTTAATATGTATTAGATTTGTGGTTTCCTGTTGCTTCTCCTTTGCTGCTTTTCCTTGTCTCATACCTCAGAGGAAATCTCTGTATGGCAGCAGTGCGGCGGTGCCACCTTTGGAGCCTGGACTACAAAACCAGAGTTTTGGCCATTCTAAGCTTCTGAAAACATGAAGATAAAACCCGCTCTCACTGCAAGCCTTTGCAGAGGGAGACCGGACCTGAGGTCAGGGGTGGGATACCAGAGTCCCCATCTTCCCAGGCTTTGGACATGCCACAGGTTTTACCCTGCTGGAAGGTTGTTCTGTGTTCTGTCACAGTAGGGTTGTTTTCAGGGTCAAAGACAGGGTCACAGAAGTGTGCTAAAAAGAGGTGGTCTAGCAAGGTTCTGCAGTCCCATGTCGGGGCCTGTGGGCTTTGCGTTTTTAACTATACCTATGAATGTGTACCTCCCACAAGCACTTTGCTGAACTAAAAAGAAGAAAGGATTCTCAGGATGTGTTCACAGCTAAGAGTTGTAATTGTGGAAAGGAACAGTCCAGATGGCTTTCTCATCTGCCTCTCCTCCCAGCCCTGGAGTGGGAGCTGCACATGGAGCCTGCATCATTCTCTATTGACAAGTATGTTATGCCAACCCATACTTCTGTGATAACTTCCCCAGGACTGTCCCCCAACACCATGCCGGCCTTGGTAGTGAAATTTCTCAGTATTTGGAGGAATCCTTTGTCTTTCTATGCCCCTAAATACTTGTAACTACTTTTCTTTGAACCACTTCCACATTTGATTTGGTGTTGAAAGAGTAACCGCAAAATGATTTCAGAGCTGGATCTATTAGACCTTGTTGATCTCTTGTTTCCAAAAATGCCCCCCTAACGGGCCTGTCACCTTGCTACCCATCCATTCTTAATGCCTATTTATCAGCCCTCTTAGGTCATATGAAAGTTGCACCTCTTAAACCAAGTATTTGTATTTACTATGGGAAAGGTGTGGAGGACAGATTAGTATTATATTATTTTAATGGATTTAAAGTAATTTATAAGTATGCTGAGTGTAAATTTTTAAAAGACTGTATTATAAAAGGACATATCCTGTGAAATATAATATCATTTTGCTGTTTAATAGAATAATTCTATAAGAAGAATGGTTTATGTTATCCACAGAACTGGTCACATTCCTGATGCAATCAATTGGCACTTTGTCATTTCTGGTGGGGGCAAGACATCATCTGTATAAAGTGCAGTTTGTGTCCTTCAAAATATGCACTGTATAGCTACACAAAAGCAGCTTCATGAACCAATCACCCCCTGGCTCATTAAAGAACAAAGCTCCCGAAGCAGCAGTATGTGTGGTTTGTTTTCTGGCCATTCTGGCTCCTATTACTCTCGACCCCAAAGGACAGCAGTGATTTTTTTTTTTTTTTTTTTTTTTTGTACTGGGGATGAAACCCAGGGTCTTTCTACCCCTAGGCTACACTCCCAGACCTATTTTATATTTTATTTGGAAAGGGGATCTCACTAAGTTGCTGAGAGCCTCGCTGCTACCTCCTAGTCACTCATGGGCTGGTAACACTTGGACCTTGGTAGTATTTTTTTTTTTTTTTTTTTTGGTGGTACTGGGGTTCCTGGAAGCCCTTCTACCTTCGGGCTACACTCCCAGACCTATTTTTACATTTTTATTTGGAAACAGGGTCTCCTAAGCCAGCGTGTATGGCTGGCTTCGAACCTGCGCGATCCTCCTGTCTCTGCCTCCCAAGCGCAGGGATTACAAACGTGCTCCACCACGCCCGGCTTTGGTAGTACATTTGAGATCCAAACCATAACGTGGTTCCTGGCATCTCTGCCATAAAGAAAAATCCTCAGAGGAGGGAGCGCTATTGATGTCGGGTTGATACAGACGATTTACTGTCATATGCCTCCTCAAATTCCCCACGCCTTCCTCCTGGAGAGACCCCAAAGCCCTTTCCCAGTATGTGCTTGCTGTGCTCACAAGTCCCCAAGAGGAGCCTGTGAGCTTCAGCAGGAAATCACCCCACACTCTCCAAAGTCAGATCAATGTGCAGGGCTTCTCTGCTCACATTTCAATCATGACTCTTGCTAAGGCGACTTTGTCTCAGGCCTTCAGTTTCTTTGTTACTGGTTTTGTTTTGCCTTAGTGAAGATTGAACCCAGGGGCATTTTACCTCTGAGCTACACCCTGTCCCTATTTTTTTATTCTTTATTTTGAAACGGTCTAGCTGAGTCATGGAGGGTTTTGTGGGTAACACTTGTGATGGGACATCAGGGAGTGAAGTGGCATTGCATACATGAAATGACCCAAAAACACGAGGCCGGTCTGAGACTTAAAAGGCAGAGACTCCTAGGTGACTGGTGTACTTTGGAGAGAAGGGCTTCAAGGTATCTGCCGCATTCCGTCTTTCCTGGGTCCAGCCTTGATTGTCATTTGCAGGGTAGACGAGATATGACTGCAGCTTGGGGAGTTCAAACGCCGCAGAGAGCAGGGAAGCCCTAGGATTTTGTGCATTTCTCACATGCACTTTTACTCCGTGACTCGCATTCCTTCTCTGAAGGCAGAAAATGCAATTAGTAGAATTAATTATTCAAGTGATTCCAGGATGCAAAGGAAAGAGGGAGAAGGCTGAGTCAGGTAAGCAGCATTAAGTGAAGGTGTGAGTCTTAAGCCTGGTTTTTATTTGTAAATGGCAATAGTTGGTCCTTTCCCCGGTTAATCCGAGGATTAAATAACAATGCATATTAAGGGTTCAGCTCACTGCCTGCTAATCACATTGCCCCTATATGTTCTTAACATATATGATTTTTTTAAATTTATGCACATATCTAGCTAACTTTTAGAAATTATTTTCTAGGTCTCCTGGGTTATCTTTGGGAAGGATGAGGTTTGTCTGAGCTTCATCTTCCCATGAAGAAGTGATGAAGAGTCCCTTTCACAAGAAAGTGCTGGTTGCTGTGTTGTATTGAGTTGGATGGTGCCCACCCTTATGTATGAAGGGATGAAGAAGATAGAGACAGAGCGAGGCTGAGATGGCAAGACGCCCTCTGGAGAGAAGCTGGGCAGTCGAATCTGCGGGAGCTTTTCCCCTGGGCTTGGGTTCATTGCACCTGGACTCTGGCTTGGAGCTAAAACTAGAGGAACTCAAAGACTGTATGCAGCAATTCCTTCACTGTCTTTGAACAGAGAGCCCTGACACGTTCATCTTCCTGTTTTTATTTCTTCACTTTTTAAATTGAGGTCAAACAAAATACAGTAAAGTATACATGTCTTAAGTGCACAGCTCAATGAATTTTCATGTATGAATAGTTTTATAAATCTATTACCCAGGTCAAAATAAAGATAACTTCTAATGCACCAGCAGGCTCTCTGGAGCCGCCCCCTAATCAATCCTCCCCACCCCCAGAGTTGACCACTATTTTGACTTCTGCCACTCTCAGTCTAACGTGGTCTTAAACCCTGATAAATGAAGGTGTGCCTGGCTTCTTTTACTCAATTTTTATGCCTATGAAACTGTCTGTTGTCATGTAGTATCTGGAGTTCATTATTTTTTATTACTGGTTTTCATCATGTGACTACACTACAATGTATTAATACATTCTACTGTCAATAACGAGTTTGAGACTATGATGGGTAAGGCTGCTAGTCATATTCTCGTTTTTTTTGGGGGGGGGGTCATTTCTGCTAGGTATACCTCCTGTAAGTGAAGTTGGTGGATCAAAGTTTAGGCAAATGTTTCGCTGTAGTAGATTGTCTCTCAGGAGTGGTTGTAGACATTTATTTCCACTCCTGCTAGGGTTATTTTTGTTTTGCTTTGCTTTAGGTGGTACTAGGGTTTGAACCCAGGGCCTCTCTACCTCTGAGCTACACCCTCAGCCCTATTTTATTTTTTATTTTGAAACAGGGTCTCGTGCAGTTGCCCAGACTGACCTCAAATCTACAATCCTCCTGTCTCAGCCTCCCAGGTACTGGGATTAGAGGCCTGAGCCACCATGCCTGGCTCACTAGTTTTTGAACATATCACAAAGGAGTTTCTCCATTGGAGTATTCCCTATGGTCTTGCGGAAGAAGAGGAGCTCGATGCGTTCAGAAGGGATGAACCTCAAAGACGGAAGGAGCAGAAGCAATTTCCCAAACCTGAAGGGGAGAGAAGACACCATCAGTTTCATCTCCAACTTCTGAGCACTAGTCTTTGGAGCAGTGCCCACCTAGGATAGGGGAGGAAGGAGGAAGGGCGCTCTAGGAAAAGCCCCTTCTCAGAGGATTCGCCTCCACAGCCCATGAGTGCAGTGATAACAGTGCTTATCACCTAAAGGTCATCAACATCAAGCTCTTTATGTTTATCCTGTATATGAATATATTATGGATCCTATGATAGTTAGATTAGCTTTGTATATAAGATTATTTTTTAAGAATATAAATCCCTGCCCAGGAAACAAGTAGGATGATAGGAGCCATACAGAAAATCAAGAAGAATTTGAAGTTTCCCCCAACTTAGTGTGTCTGCAGTAAAATTTAGTAGGTCACAACCAGCCTTTTATTAAAAAAGTATACAAGGTAAAGGTAGTTATTGCTTGGTGGAACCTTGTGTCGGAGTTTATGTGTATATTGGGCTACAAGAGAATATGCATTTCTTCCTGGTTATTGCATTTTTTTAAAAAACTGAAGCTGGGCGTGGCGGTGCACGCTTGTAATCCCAGCATTCTGGAGGCTGAGACCGGAGGATTGCAATTCGTGGACAGCCTCAACTACATAGTGAGGCTCTGTTTCAAAATAAATAATAAAAGATAGGGCGAGGAGTGTAGCTCAGAGGTCAAATACCCCTGGGTTCCATCCCCAGACCCGCCCCCCCAAAAAAAAATACTCTGCCCTTGAGAATCCAAAAGTGCCACGTTAGCACTTAGCAGAGCTCAATGAATTTTCGTGTATGAATACTTTTATAAATCTACTACCCAGGTCAAAATAAAGATCACTTCTAATGCACCAGAAGGCCCCTACAGCGGGTAATGAACTACTGTGGAAGTGACAGAGGAGATCTTGATCAGTACTTGGATCTGACACATCCCTGACAGGCCAGGACATCTGAGGGAAGTGGTCCCCACAGAAACTGGGCCTAAAAGGGCCGCCGGTTTTCAAATGTCTGTGATGCCCTTGGTTAGGATGCTAGGCCAGGCTTCTGTGCTAGCAATGAATCCTTCCCCATCTGCTCACAAGCTGCACACATCTGTCCATGCAACATGGCACAGACCTTGTCTACTTGGATTCTTCCAAAAGGGCGGCTACCTCTTCTCCTTGGGATCATTTTTCAGATGAGAAGTGATTTGAGGTTGCCTGTGTTAGCTCACTTCTTCAGAGACTACTGCTGGGGACCCCAAAAGAATGCAAATAGTGAATTTTTTTTTTTTCAGGCCTGGGGATGGAACCCAGGGGCATTCGACCTCCGAGCTACACCCCCTGCCCTATTTTTTATTCTTTTTATTTTGAAACTGGGTCTCACTGAGTTGCAGAGGACCTCACTAAGTAGCTGAGGCTGTCTGCAAACCATGATCCTCCAGTCTCAGCCTCCCAAATGCTGGGATTACAAGCGTGCGCCACCACACCCGGCTCAAATAGTGAATCTTAAAGAGCCCTCGGGGGCCTGGAGGCCAAGCACACCATCCATGCCAAAGCCCGGTGAGTGTATGTGCTGGTATTGGACAGCGCTGAGTGGTCCCAGAGCCATGGCTCCTGGCCCCCTACCCCCAACACACTCAGCCTGAAGCTTTCGCCCCTAAACCCACCCAGGGCTGGCCACCATCCACGCAAGTGCGGGCCTGGCTTACACGGTGCATCTCCACACCGTGCCCCTGGTCCTCTCCAAAAGATCTCAACTTTCCTTTTATTTTTATTTATTTATTTATTTATTTATTTATTTATTTATTTATTTATTTATTTTTGCAGTACTGGGGATAGAACCCAGGGTCATTCGACCTCCGAGCTACACCCCGTGCCCTATTTTTTATTCTTTTTATTTTGAAACCAGGTCTCACTGAGTTGCAGAGGGCCTCACTAAGTAGCTGAGGCTATTCCCAAACCGTGATCCTCTGGTCTCTGCCTCCCGAATGCTGGGATTACTAGTATGCGCCACCACGCCCGGCCTCCTTTGTATTTTTTGAACCCCTTTTTATTTTTGGAATCCCCTCTGCTCCCAAATAGTGCCTTTTCCCTTGTTCCTTACCACCACTCCGCTGCCAGATCTGACCCGTTCAGCTCCTACGTTCTAGCATTCTTCTTTTCCTTTCTATTCCTGTGACCACTCCCAAAGACCAGAGCTCTGTGAAGTCCGCTGGAGGTGGCAGCAGCTGTTACGCCCTCCCTGCCACTCTAGACTGCATGAGGGCCAGCCCTGTGCATGGTGCCCTCCTCTCTAACGCCTGCTGGGTCTCCCCTCTGCCTCTCCCATCAGGGGCAGCCTCTGGCTGGCACCCAAAGGCCTGCACGGGCGGGTCCCATCTTCTAAGCTTCCCACCTCCTTGCTGGGAGCAATCAGGCGTACCTCCAGAACAGGAAGGCATAGTGCTGGCCTCTACCTTTGTAAGCAATGCTTTCTCTTCTGTTACACTTGCCCTTCTGCCTGTGGCCACCTGCCACCCCACAGGTCTCTGTCTCCTTCGGGCACAGGTGACCTTCCATACCTGACAAGGGCGATTCTATCTTCAGAGTGGTCACTGCCAGGGGGCCCTGGAAGGCAGCAGCCTTGTCTGATGGGTGTTTTGATGCCCCCACCCCCAGGGCTGGCGCCATGCCTGGCCCACAAGAGATGTTGGACAGATGCTGGTTGAACTAAGTCCCTTGTCCTGTGTGGCAGGACATACCAGAGGTGAGGGAGAGGGGCACGGAGTGGAGGGGGGACAGGCAGGGTGGCATGGGCTGGGTCACCTCACGGGCTGGCTGGGGTGGTGGGCCTTGCTGTGCTGGCTCAGCATCACCTGGGACTGGTCCTGCAAGGCCTCCACATGCTCGGGATCCTTCAGGCCCCGCGTCTCTGGGGAAGAGCAGCATCCGTGAGCTCCCTTCTGGGGCTGCCCCAGCCTGCCCTGCCCCTTGGGGTCGCCAGGAGGGGCCCCAGGAGAAGGGAGCTAGGCCACCCCTCTCTCCTGTCCCTCCAGTCCCCACGAAGCCTGCATACATCTGCAGACTTATGGGTCGTGGATGGAGAGTGAGGGACACAGAGGTCACTAGGGCTCCCATTCTCTAGCTCCATTCTTGTTACTCTGGAAGCCTTGGGCTCAGTACCTGGCTTGAAGAGGACCAGGGCCTTCATGCAGGCGAACTCTGTGGGGTCCACTGCCAACGCCCGGAACCGGGAGATGGTCTCCTGCAGGAAGCGCGTCTCTGCGCTGGCCATCGCCAGCCGGCCCTGGGAGCTGCCAGCAGGGGCCTCGGGTGGGGCCAGCAGTGGGCAGCTGTCCAGAGGCAGGGACCACTGTATGGCTCCGAGGAGGAAGAGTTCACTCCATGCCTCTTCCAGTAGGATCACCTGTGCCCAGAGAGGGTGTGAGCGTTATGGTGGGCACATAGCTTCTCCAGCACAGCCTGGAGCTTCTGCCACCATGTAGGGGGAGTGGGAGGACTGGTCCTAGGTGCCCCGAAAGCTGCCCTGACCTCTGCCTGGCATCAGCTCTGGCACTTGGCACCCTCAGACCCAGCTGCCCAGGCTCCGGGACCCGCTCTGGGTTCCATCCAGGGCTGCAGTTAGGACAGTTAAAGAAGACAAGAGTCATGGGAGCCTGGGCCACCTCAGGGACACGCCTGAGGCTGTCCACGTCGAGTGCTCAAGAGACTTCCGGCTGTCTTTCAAGCTCTTCCCTTCAAGCACACAGCATGGCGGAGGGCTCAGACCCTCTGTTGACTCTTCCTGGCTCCTCTCCAGTGCTCTGCTTGCCTGTCTGAAGCGCAGAGTGGAGGTCCATCCTAACTGTGGAGAGGCTGGGCTCACACTTAAGCCCTGAAGTCACAGGCACCTGTGTTCCCAGGGTCCCAGAGAGCCACGGGCAAATTGTGAGCCTCTGTGTGTCCCGGGCCATCAATATTCCCTAGGTATGCACCCCGACTGACCATCCTCCCTGCCCAGGAGCTGTGTGTACCCTGCTGCCACCACCCTGAACACGTAGCCTTGACCTCCACCAGCTCAGTCATGTGCATCTTGAGCTGGCGCCATCTGAGCTGTGTGTGTGCACCTCCGCTCCTCCCTGCGCCCCCCACCTGACTCTCATGGCTGCTGACCCCAGTCCATCCAGCTGCAGTAGGCAGGCTGCGCCCTGTACCTGGTCCCGGAAGGGCAGGTTGGAGAACACGGGCAGGTTTTTGGCCCACTTGACAGCCATGAAGAGCAGGCGAGCTGATGTCTCGTGAACACTGTCCAGGCCACAGGGGGACGAGGGGAACTCGGGCTCATTGCTGGTGACGTCAATATTCTCATCGGCTGTTGGAGGAGAAGGCGGTGGCCTCAGAGCCGCAGGAGGTTCCAGGGAGGACCCAGGCTGGACAGAGGTCCCCGGCTGGCCCCCAGCCATCTTACCATCCTCTGGCTCCAGCTTAGCACAGGTTTCTGCTGTTATGAGGCTGGCCATGAAGTGGTGGCCCAGGGCTCTGGCTGCAGAGGCTGGCGTGGGGCCCCGCGGGCTGGGCCCTGGAGGGGCTGGAGAAGACACCAGGGGCTCAGGGCGGGGCTCGGCATCCGGTGGCTCCATGCTCTCCAGGCGGACCTGGGCGGTGCTCCGGGGCTGGCGCTCATTCTGCACGGCTGGGAGGCGGGAAGGTCAGGACTGCAGCAGCCAGCAGTCACGCTGCCGGTCTCTTCTCCCCCTCACCAGCCTGTGCCCCGCTCACCATCCTGGTTCATGCCCGCTTGCAGGCACTTCTTCAGCCGGCAGGCTTGGCATTGGTTGCGATGGGCTTTGTCCACTGGACACATCCCCGCCCCCACTTGGCACCTGCAAGAGAGGGCAGGGTCAGTGTCTGGGTTTGGACATTTTTCACCCAGCTTCCCTTTTTTTGTAGTACTAGGGAATGAACCCAAGGGCATTCTACCTCTGAGCTACAACCCCCAGGCCTATTATTTTGTGTGTGTATGGTGTGTGTGGTACTGGAGGTGGAACCCAGGGGCTTTTCTACCTCCAGGCTATACTCCCAGACCTATTTTTATATTTTATTTGGAAACAGGGTCTCACTAAGTTGCAGAGGGCCTTACTAAGCAGCTAAGGCTGGCCGTGAGCCTGCGATTCCCCTGTCTCGGCCTCCCTAGTACTGGGATTACAAGCCTGCGCCACCAGGCCCGGCTCCTAGCCCCTTCTCCACTGAACAATTGCCACGGGTCCCAGGCACCCTTGGGGTTAGGCACCCAGCAGGACTCGTGCCCTCCACCTGTAGATGAGCCTCCGCCGCACGCTCCTCTTGAAGAAGCCGCTGCAGCCATTGCAGGCGTAGATGCCGTAGTGCTTCCCGCTGCTGCTGTCCCCACACACGCGGCACTGGAGCGAGGGGCCGGCGCCTGAGGGCAGAAGCAGGGCTGGGCCGCGCCCTCCACTCGCTCTCCCTTCCTGGCCCACGGTGTCCTGCGCTCTCGCTGGACACGCCACGTCCCGACCATCCGGAAGAGCATCTCCCTCCTGCATCCACCCCACCCTCCTGTCGCCAGCTCTCACGGCTGCCCGGCGGGCGGCTCCAGACATCCATCAAAGCATTCGAGGTCACGCTGGGGACCCTTTGGGCTAAGCCCTAAGCAGGCTTCTCTATTGTCTCCTTTTCCATCAGCCCTGTTATCCTGTCCTCTCTGCGCACCTGCAGATTTCTAGGACTCTGGGTTCGCCAGCACATTCCTTCACACCTATCCACCAGCTTGGGGCCGGGGGACTGAATCACACAGGATGGTGTTCTGCTCCCAGGGCCTGGGCCTCATCTCCAGGAAAAGCCATACCTGACGGATCCTCCCCCAGGCTCCACCTGCCCGGAGACTCCTTCCTGGAGGCCGTGACAGCCGATGACCCAGCCACAGCCATGCTTGTTGGAGCCGCTGGCCTAGTCCTGGACAGCCTGGGGTGGCCGCTGGCTGTCTGCCCGCCTGCGGGAGCCTCGGCCTTGATCTCCAACCCGACTTTCTGCGTTCTTTCCCTCTGTTTCTGCTTCTCCCTCTAGCGGGTCCTGGCGGTCCCCTGCTGTGTTTCTTTCTCTTCCCGGTCTCTGTCTGAACTCAGGAGCTTCCCAGCGTCCCGAGCCCCCACCCCCACCCCAGCAGCTGTGACTTGAGGAGATTTTTCTCAGGCAGCCGCAGTTTATGATCCCCTTAATCTTTACTGTCTCCACAGGGGATCAACTGGCCGCACCTCTGCAGGTTACCAAGGTGCCCCTGGGGCTGGTCAGCCCTGCTGTCTGCACCCCGGCCAGGGCTGCCCAATGTTGCTGGGCCGTTTGCCCTGCACCCTCAGGGTTTTGCGGTTCAGTCCCAAATCTTGAAGGGAGGAGTGTGGACTTCATTTCCTCCAGGATTTTAATTATTATCATCATTTTCTGCAGTGTTGGGGACTGAACCCAGGGGCGGTCTACCACTGAGCTATACCCTCAGCCTTTTTGTTTTGTTTTGTTTTGTTTTTTGGTGGTACTGGGGTTCCTGGAAACCCTTCTATCTCTGGGCTACACTCCCAGACCTATTTTATACTTTTAATTTGGAAACAGGGACTCTTAAGTCAGCGCGGCTGGCTTCGAACCTGCACGATCCTTCTGTCTCCACCTCCCAAGCGCGGGGATATCAAGCGTGTGCCACCATGCCTGGCCAGCCTTTTATTTATTTATTTTTTTTTTATTTTGAGTAAGGGTCTTGCTAAGTTGTCCAGGCCGGTCTCCAATTTGCAATCCTCCAGTCTCAGCCTCCCAAGTTCCTGCGATTGCAGATGTGCACCACTGTGACTTTAATCATTTTAAGGTACACCTGTGTGGGTCCCTGCACGCCGGTTCTCACTTTGGGTTCTGGCCAGTCCAGCCCTCCCACCCCGCTGGTTCTCTCTCAGTCTCCTGGACTGCTTAAGAACCATGATGTGAGGACTTTGTATCTCTGAAAGGCCAGTCTTCCCCAGCTGCCCATGGGCTGGGGTCAGGTGCGGGGCACGAGACTGGGGAGGCGGAGAGCAGACGGCAGGTGTCTCCCTTGCCCACCTGGAGCACCGGGCTGCAGGACACAGTGGGTCTGCTCTGGATCTCGCGTGCCCACCCCCAGCCTGGCCTCTGCGTTCTGCTGCTCCCCGGCCCATCTTCCTCTGGGGAGGCAAGGGAAGGGGCATCTGTGCCTCTTGGACCAGGTGTGGGCTTGCAGGGGCAGAGAGGGGAGGGCAGGGACGGCCCCGGGCTCACTCATCCCTCCTCCGTCACAGGCCAAGTGTCCCTGAGCGAGTGAACTGACCATTTGAATTTCAGTGTCCTCATATGTGAAAAGGGAAGACAGAAGTCGTTGTCCTGTATGTCACTGGGGGAATTATTGGGTAGCTCATGCGGTGTGATTCTGTGCCTGGTACTTACTGAGAGTGCTCAGGTGCCGGGTACTCTTGCTTTTCAGGGTTACCGAGAAGATCAGAGCAACACCCAGGAAGTACCCTTCCCTCTTTCTGCTTCTCCGTCCCTCCCCCTCCCCTGCCCAGGTCAAGTCTGGAGGAGACCCCCCTTCCCCGCCATCCTCAGCGGGGTGAGCTGTGACCAGAGCTGGCTCAGCCTGAGAGCCCAGGGTGCATGAAGCTCCTGGAAGACTCATGGGGTTTAGGGGAAGGGAGGAGTGGGGCAAGGCCCTTAGGTGAGTGGGGTTAACCCTCACTGTGACAGAGAGGCACTATTGGGGATTTGGGAAGTCAGCTCAGGGGCTTTGCAGGGTAATCCTCTTTCTGGAACCACAGAAGATCGAGGCCACGGAGCTGAGGCCTCTTACCTGTCCTCTGTCCTCATCTTCCCTCCATCCTCCTGCCAGAAGCCCCGCAGGAAGCCCTCCGGTGACAAGCTTTCCACCTGATGGCCATGGCCGAGGCCTTGCCCTTGAACTCAGCAGTGCCCTCCCGCTCCTGGAAGCCAGTCTCCACATCTCATCACCCCCGGGAGCCCAGAGGCAGCCCCAGCAAGCCGCTCACCCTCTCCTTGGGCAATCTCTCGCACGTTCACGACTTCTGTGACCATTTTACACCAGGTCTGCACCCAGCTCCCCATGCACAGATCCACCCTCAGTTCCACCGTGCAGTCCAGCTCCAGGGGTCCCCTCCAATCCATCCCCAGCTGGCCCACGCAGAGATGGTAACCAGTGTCCCGGGTTGTGGGGCCACCTTTAGCAAATGTGTGCAAGGTCGGAATGGCTGGGGCTGGGCTGAGGGTCTCCAACCCAGTCGAGGAAGAGCCAATCAATGCACAGGAGCATCCGAGATGCAGAGAGAAACTCGGGATGGGACACGTGGGCCCGGGGAGCCCAAGGGGAGGAGTCAAGGATGATGCTCCACCAGTGAAGTGCTCCAGGAGCTCCTCCACATGCCCAGGAGTGAGAACGAGAAAGAGTGCGCAAAGAGGCCTGACCCCAACCCCGGCAGCCTGGTGTGCAGATGTCGCAGCAGCCGCTCGGAGGAGGTGCTGTCACCAGCCTCAGCTCACAGCAGAGAGACCAGGGAGGCTCAGGGGTGTGTTCCAGGCCACACAGCTACTGAGAGAAGATGGGGATGAAAACTTGCATCTGATCCCCAAAGTCCTCTCCCCACCGGACACTGTCCTAGCAGAAACCAAGCCGCTTCCTTTGCTGTTAGTAACCAGGGATGGAGGAACCAGGAGCAGCACTTGGCTCTGAGGGAAGGAGATGGGGCTGACAGGGTGTTGTGAAGGAGACATCCCCCCTCCTTGATAGTTTTAACTATCAAGGGAGATAGTTAAAATATATTTTAGGAGGAGTTTATTTTTTGGTCCTGGGGCTTGAATGCCAGGGGCGTTCTACATCTGAGCTACATCTCTGGCCCTTTTTATTTATTTATTTTTAAATTTTGAAGTAGGGTCTCTCTCTATGTTGCTGAGAGCCTCTTAAGTTGCGAGGCTGGCCTTGAACCTGCGATCTTCCTGTCTCAGCTTCCAAATACTGAAATTATAGATCTGTACCACCACTTCTGGCAGGAGGAGTTTGTTTTTAAGCGGGATATGCAGAGGAGAAAGAGCAAGGCAGAGTGTGAAGTCTTTGCTCTGACTCATGGGTCTAATGCTGAGCTGGTGGGGTGGGGCAGCCGATCACAAGTAGAAGGAGGATGGCCACTCTGGCCCTTAAGGGATCCCCTGAAGGACCTGGGGGATGCAGAGCTCAGGAGGGGGCGGAGGCCAGCACACCTCCCCCTCACCTTCCACCTGTTTCTTCTCTACAGTGGGCAGGACAGTCGTGGGGGGTTAATGAAGGAGCTGTGATGTGGTCAGGGTGGCTGGCTGGAGGAAGTGTGGAGAGGTGGGGCAAAAGGGGGAGGGTGGAGGCTTTCCCCTCTCTCTAAGCGGGTGAGGTTTGGAGGTGAGGACATGGAGCGGGAGCTGAGGAGGGAGGCAAGTTCTGAGGCAGCCTCGTGGAGAGGGGGCTCAGGCCGGCCTTGGGGGAGCTCCGCAGCCAGCTGAGGTTAGGGACTTTGGCTTCCCGGGTGTGCAGTCCAGGCAGGAGCAGGAGGGTGGCAGGTTCTGGGGGAAGGTGACCTCAGGTCTGATCCATGGCTGTGGTTCCTCCCCCAAGGGCACAGGAGACTGGCGGGGCTGTGGGGAGGGTGTTCAAGTTGGGGCAGGGGGCTGGGTGGGAAAGGGGCCTCTCCTCTCTCCTTTTGCTCCACTTGCCCATCCTCTAAGACCTGTCCAGCACTCGCTCAGCTCAGTTCCTTCTGGCAAGATCTGGACTAGGGACAGGTCTTGTCCTTAATGTTGCAGGGGATAGGTTGGGGGGGAAAGGTGCGTGGTGTGTGTGTGGAAAAGTAACCCCCCCCCCACCACCCAGACAGACAAACAGAAAAACCGTGGATTCTTGTCCTAAGCTAAGAATAAGTATTCATCGCTTGGACAGTTGCTGAAGATTTAAAGAAGTTTATTAAAAAGAGAGAAATATAGAGATAGTTACAGCCTTGTGCCGGAGCGGGGCACAGGGGGGCAATTCGAATGAAAATGCCAAAGAACACCAGTTTACTGAGTTTTTATCCTGTCTAAGTCCAGCAGGTCCCTCTGATTTTTGGAGATCATGTTACCCCTTATCTCCAACTCCAGCTCTGCTTCTGTGGCTCTGCTTCTGTTATCTCTCCAGCCGAATATGGCCTAAAGGGGGAGACATCTCTGTCTCCAAACACAGGCTCAGATTTATGGCCTGAGAGGGAGGCATCTCTGTCTCCAGACACAGGCTTTTACCTTTCGCTTTTACCTTTCGTATTCTCCCCCAAAATGTGTTAAATTGTTCTTAGGAATGCAAGGACATGTTAGCTAACCCTGGCTTTCTTAGTAAAGAAGATATATTTCAAGATTGGACATCTTTCCCAGTATTGACACATTAATACATTTTAAACCCTCTTCCCAATACCAGTACACTTAACACTGAACCCAACTCCAGGTCCACTTTTTTTCTCTGCTGCCAGATGGAGCCTCCAGGACTGGGGCTGGGGTTTTGGTTTTGCAGAGTGTGTGGATCACAGGCATTTACCCGACACGGAGTCTATATTTAAACTCCTGTTTTCCTGATGTTCTACAATGGTTTTTTTTTTTTCCCAGGTCTGGGGGTGGAATCCAGGGGCATTCTACCTCTGAACTACACTCAGCCCTATTTTTTATTCTTTATTTTGAAACAGAGTCTCAGCAGGGCATGGTGGCTCGCTTGGGAGGTGGAGGCAGGAGGATCACGCTGGTTCGGAGCCAGCTGTGCTGGCTTAAGAGACCTTGTTTCCAAAAAAAAAAAAAAAGGTCTGGGAGTGTAGCCCGGAGGTAGAAGGGCTTCCAGGAACCCTAGTACCACCAGAAAAAAAAAAAAAAAAAAAAAAAAAAAGAAACAGAGTCTCAGTGAGTTGCCGAGAAAGTCACTAAGTAGGTGAGGACATCCCTGAACAGCGATCTTCCTGTCTCGGCCTCCCAAACGCTGGGATTTCAAGCGTGCACCTCCACGCCCGGCTTGGCTATGTTTAATGGTGGCCATGCTTGCCAACAAATAACACCAGCAAAAACCCATGTAAATAAGATGCCTGGAGGCTTGGCCCCGCCTATTCTTGCTCTGCGTTTAATTTCATTTCCTGAGGTCAACTCCTTGCAACATTTGGATGCCAGCCGAGCACCTCTCAAAGCCTGGCCTTGGTTTCCTTGGCAGGTCAGGTCCAGTCAGAGCTGAGCCCTGTGCAGGGGAAAGCAGAGCCGGGAGGTTGGGGGGAGTCTCCCCTAGTCTGTGACCACCAGCTGCTGGGGCAGACGCCAAAGGATTACTCAGCTCAAAGCTTTGAATCTGCTGACAAAGCCACCAGAGGCCACCTTATCACTAATACAATTATTCCCCCAGGGGACAGGTCAGCAACTTCCTCTGACTCCCCAGGCGGGGGTGGGGGGGTGGGGGGTTGGGGGTTGGGGGGGTGGAGTACACAGGAGGCAGGTAAATCCCATCATGCACTGCATCACTGGGTCACAGGCCCGAGGTATGATCAGGGGCCTGCACAGGGAGGATAGAGTGTGTCTTAGGCTCCACAGCCAGTCTGTTTGCATCTCAGTAGCTGCAGGGTTTGGTTTTGGCACAAGTCCTTTTGATTATTTATCTATTTATTTATTTGCGGATATGGGGATGAAACCCAGGGGCATTCGACCGCAAAGCTACACCCCCTGCTCTATATTTTATTTTGAAACAGAGTCTAAGTTGCAGAGGGCCTCACTAAGTAGCTGAGGCTGTCCACAAACCACGATTTTTCTGTCTCAGCCTCCAGAATGCTGGGATTACAAACGTGCACCACCATGCCCGGCTGGCAAAGTCCTTTTTAAACTCCCACCCCTGCATGTGTCTTCACTGTGAAGTCAAGCTGGCAGCAGGTGCATGGCTCAGAGCTGGGCTCCCAGTGAGTCCACTTCCAGAAACCCACCCACAGACATGTTTTAAAAAAATTAAGTACTTGCTGGAGCAGGCCTGTAACCCTAGTACTAGGGAATCTGAGATGGGAGGATCACAGTCTCCAGGATAGCCTCAGCAACTTAGTAAGATCCTCAGCCAACTTCTGGATACCCTGTTTCAGAAAAAAAAAAAAAATTAAAGGCCGAGCTGGGCATAATGGCACATGTTTGTAATCCTAATATTCGGGAGGCTCAGGAGGATCACGGTTCATGAACAGCCTTAGCTACTTAGTGAGGCCCTTTGCAACTCCGTGAAACCCTGTTTCAAAATAAAGAATAAGGCCTGGGCTGGGGAGGCCGCCTCCTCCCTGGGCTTGCCCGGGCGGCCGCCTCGGCGATGCCGCTGCTCATGGATGGGTGGCGCATGCAGCTGCCGCAGTCCACCTGTGAGCTGGTGCGGGCCCACCCGCCGCTGGAGGCTCCATCTCCATTCTGGGCTCTGATGAGATGCTACCACTTGTCACACTGGTCCTGAGGCACACAGGTAATGGGGCTACCTGCCTGACCCATTGTGACGGTGAAACGGGGGTTTCTTCTGAGCCCCCCAAGATGAAACGGGGGATTCCTGAGAAGAAACCTGGAGTTTCATCATAGATGAAACGGAGTTTCTTGAGAAGAAACTCGGCATTTCCTTACAGGGTTCTTGTCTATGGTGAGTGAAGAATGACACCTGCAGACCTCAGGAAGGGGAGTAAAAGGTTTATTGGAAGCAGCAGAGAATGGGGAAAGGTGGCTGAACACCCCAAAGGGGCTGGAACTCTGGGGTCCAGCAGCTGCCTTCAGGACAATACTTGAGAGTAGCCCAAGCCGAATTGCCTTCAGGTGTAGGCTGCTTTCTTCCAGAGTCCACGCGATCTGCCAGAAGGGAATAGGAAAAGTGGCAGAACACCACTCGGGCTGTCGGGTCTCTGGTTTCCAGTAGCTGCCTTTAGGTCACTACCCGAGTGTCGTCCGAGTCAAGTGCCGTCAGTTGCAAACTACTTTCTCCCAGAGTCCACACGATCTGCCAGAATAGAGGTGCAGGTCACCCCTAGGGGCCCTGGTCAGCCTTGATGTCCAGCAGAGGCCTTCAGGTCACTACCCGAGAGCATCCCAGGCCATGTGCCCTCAGTTGCACTCTGCCTTCTTTCAGGGCTAATACAACCTGTGAGAGAAAGAAAAGCTCCCCAATAAGGGGAGGGGGTCCTGAGAGGAAAAAACCCCATATGCTGGCTGGCTAGGGCCTTTGCCCGACATTTGCGAGTCCTATTTTGGTTGTGGTGACTTTGGGATCCTGGGAATTCTGGGAAGTGCACCTCGTGGGAGGTTTCAGTGATGACAGGCAGTTGTCACAAAAACTTACTCATCAGCTTCTTAGTGAATTTGATAAACAAGAAGAGGACATTCACTTGGCGACGTTATGTGTGACAGAGTTAAATGATCGGGAAGAAAATGAAAACCACTTCCCGGTAATTTACGGCATTGCTGTCAACATTAAAACCACAGAGATTTACAGGGCAGCCTTTCAAGATCGAGCCCTGAGGAGGAGCTGTGTGCCGCGCGGGCTTTAACTGGAGGCCCGATGGTTAGCATTTATGATGCAAAGACAGAACAACTCCGCATAGGCCCGTACTCCTGGATGCCATTTCCACATGTGGATTTCTGGTTGCAGCAAGATGATAAACAAATATTAGAAAACCTTTCCACTGCACCTTCGGCTAAGCTCCCGCACTTCGTTGAACACATTAGTTCTACCTTGATGTTTCTAAAAAAAAAAATACCCATCTCCAATGAACACACTGTTTCCTGGAAATAAAGCTCTCCTCTACAAAAAGAATAAAGATGGCTTATGGGAAAAGATCTCTTCTCCAGGAAACTAAATATAGGAATTACCAAAGAAAGTAACTTTGGGGCAAGACAAAGACCATTGGTGGGACTTGGAAAGAAATGAAGTTGGAATCTACATCCGTTGACTCCTAGGTTTTCTCTACTCAATATCTTTCAAATGACTTTCAAAATAAAATCTTATTTTGGCAATAAATAAATAAATAAATAATAAAAAATAGGGCTGGGAGTGTAGTTTGAAGGCAGAAAGCCCCTGGGTTCCATCCCCAGTACCACCAAAAAAATAAAATATAATAAAATAAAAAGTCTGGGAGCATAGCTCAGAGGCAGAATGCCCTTGAGTTCAATCTCCAGTACCAAAGCAACAACAATAGAAAGATTTAATTGCGAGGGACTCCTGTAACAATTTTAGTAAAACATCCATCTGAAGACAACTGGCTGATGCACCCTCCATCCCTGCGGTGGAATGCCATGCAGTCAGCGCAGATGGTGGTGTTTCTGTATTCATTTACAAAGAAATATGCCCACAGTGTTTCTACTTCAAAGTCAGTTACAAAACAGGGCTCATAGTTTGATTTCATGTGTCCCAGGGGGGGATTGCTGGCCACAGATCGTGGGACGTCTCTCCCCTTGGCAGGATCTAGCTGAATCAATGGCTTCTTTCTCTAGAGCAGGGAGAGGAAGGCTCAGAATTCTGAGAGGCAGACACCAGCAGGAACCTTCTCAACAAAACCTCTTTATTCTCTTCTCAAGATAACATTTAGGAATGATCAGATACTCTCTGTGCAGTCTCGGCAGCCCTTGGCTGGAGGAGTTTCCTTCAAGCATTTAAAGGTTTGAGCAGAACTGGAGGGTCCCTCTCCTATCCCAGGATGAGCACACACAAAGCAGTCCGTCCTGGAACTCTGCGTGCAGGTGACCCCCAAGATGACTGGCAGGGACCATGTCCAGGGCAGTTCCTCCCTCCTCCCCGGGCCTCCTAGAGGTGGGCTTCTCCGTTCTCTAGCAGAGCTTTCTAAGGCTCTGCCACAGCAGAAACTCTCACCACAAGCAGAGATATCCCTGCTTCATTCAAATGTTTCATAACAGCCGTGTATCGCAATTACCATCAGGGTAAAAGAAAGTGCTTTTCATTGTTAGAAGAGAAAGTCTGGTCTGAGATCGGTTTCACCTGTAACAATACTGAAAGGAAGTTTTTATGAAGAAGTTAAGGATGAGAATGTAGTTTGTCCTGCTCTCATTCTCTCTCCCTCATTAAACCTGGGGGGCTAACATCTCTAGCAGCTGGTCAAGGGCTGATGGGAGCAGCTGCCGCCCATAGTGGGGGAGCGCACCCCAGGACACGCGCCTACAGTGCTAGGTGCAGCCATGGGAGTGGGCAGGGCGAGAGCCATCTGAAAACTCATACAGCAGCATTTTAAGAGCTCAACAGCTAGGCGTGTGGCACACGCTTGTAATCCTAGTACTTGGGAAGCCGAGACAGGAGGATCGTAGGTTTGCGGCCAGCCTCAGCTACTTAGTGAGGCCCTCTGCAACTAAGTGAGACTTTTTCAAAATAAAGAATAAAGCCGGGAGTGGTGGCACACGCTTGTAATCCCTGCGCTTGGGAGGCGAAGACGGGGATCACGCAGGTTCGAAGCCAGCCTTGCTGGCTTAAGAGACCCTGTTTCCAAATAAAAAAGTATAAAAATGGGTCTGGGAGTGTAGCCCGGAGATAGAAGGGTTTCCAGAAACCCCAGTACCACCAAAATAAATAAATAAAGAATAAAAAAATTAGGTTGGGGTGTAGCTCGGAGGTAGAATGTCCCTGAGTTCAATCCCCAGTACTACAAAATAAATAAATAAAAGTTCAACAACAGGCATACCAGTGAAAACTAACTGATGGATCATCCTACCTATGATATTTATTTCTTCCTAGAAAGGAAACAGCCCGAGGCAGGTGTTTTCAATCTGGCAGTATTGCCATTTGGGGCCATTTCATTCTCGGCTGTGGGTGCCGTCCTGTGCATTGCAGGAAGTTCAGCACAGCCCTGGGCGGTGATACCATATGCGTTCTCTCCCCAGTGTGTGGAAACCAAAAGTCTCCAGATATCGCCAGTGTCCCCTGAGGGTGGCCTTGCATGACTAGCCTCTGCCATGCTGCACCCCGCTTCCCGTGACATATGCCATGTCTGTTCTCAGAGAAGGTAGGGTCCCATCACCACCGACGAGGGGAGCCCCTGCCCCTCAGGCATGAGTGTTCCCGGGCTTCGGTGTGTGCTGACTTGGGAACTATCTGAAAGAATTGTCAAAGCGTCCACAACGTATTCTCTGAAATTCTTTTTTTTTTTTTTTTTGACTTTTGAGTCTGTTTTTATTGGGGTTTGGGATATGAGGGAGGTGTCACCTTGGGGCATGCCCTTCCCCCAGGGAATGTCCATTCTAATCTTCCTGAGGAGTTTTCTGGAATTTTCTCTTTTTCTTGGTGGTTTTGCTGCTAGCAGCCTCTTCGGGTCCACTGCTGACTGGCTCCTCCTTGGAATAGAACTTCCTCTTTTTCTTGGGGACACTCCTGCTGCTGGCCTCTTCAGGATCCGCATCAGTTGGCGTCTCTACTTTGGGTGAAGATTTCTTCCTCTTGGGGAGACTTGTGCTGCAACCAGCTGTCTCCTCAAGATCACTACTAACCAATTCCTCCTTGGAAAATGATCTCTTTTTTTTTGGGGGGGGGGTTTAGGGAGACAGACAGGTGGGTCTTCCATTCCATTCTCCTGAGGAACCTCCTGGGCCTTTTGTTTTTTCTTCTTTTTGGGATTTCCTGTGTCTCCTCGCACTCCTCTGGAGTACTACTGCTGTTTCCTGAGGACGCTAGGGCAAGCGCGGCCAGCCGTTTCTTTTCCTTCTTTAAGCGTTTCTTCTGTTTCTCTAGCTTCCTGGCGATCTCAGCAGCAGCTTCCTCTGCCTGAACCATTGCTTCCTTCATGACGTCTACATTCTTCTGCGGAATCTCTCCAGTCTCATAGAAGGACAGGCGCTCCTCAACTTGTTCTCGAAGCTTCTCCCCAAATACACTCGTGGGAATCTCAGAGAAGCAATCGATTCGGGAGGCAATACTGCATTTGTTTGCCAGGTAACGGGAGATGCGGCCTTTGTTCTTGGCAGCTGCTCGGCCAATGAAGGTGGAGTGGAAAATGAGTCCATATTTTGGTGTGTTACCCCTGGTCTTCAGGGCTCTGGAAACTTGGTCCCTTTGCCGGGCCCTGGGAATCACTCAGACACCAGGACTGGCCGTCACTCCCGCGGCAGAGGTCCGCACAGGTCAGGGAGCCCTGGTCAGCCATCACTGTGATTCCCCCAACAAGCAGTGGGCACCAGAAGTGGCTCCTGGTATGGGCAGGTGCCCTCACTGGTACCTGAACAGGGCCTTTTCAGCCCCAAGGATCTGCACTGTGGATGCCGGGTACTTGGCCAGGTTGGTGAGGCTGCCAGCATGAGCAATGAGACGGGCACCTACCGCTTCCCCAATTAGTGCCGACAGGCTGGGGGCTACTTGGCTCATCTTGGAGCGCAGGTAGGTATGTAGGCTATGGCGGTATTCTGACAAAGACACCACACGACTGGAGAAGCTCTCGATGTTTATCAGGTCGATAGCAGATATGTCCATGCCCATGGAGGACCGCGAGGCATCCAGGATGGCCTTGGCCTTGGCCCCATCCATCGTCAGCTCCTCCAGCTGCTCGAGCTTCTCCTCACTCAGCTCCCTTCGGTTCCCGATGAACTGGGCGATGCGGCAGTACGTGGCATTGTCGTTGACGATCTTTACCAGCTCAGGGAAGTGATACCCGTACCACTCCCTGCCAGGAGCACACCACACCCGCTTCAGCTGCGTCTCCACGGGAGAAGCCTCAGCCTCAGCCCGCTCACCCGTCCGCGTGGATTAAACGAGAACACGCCAGATTCAAATCCCCTTCGACTCCATGTCTCCCCATTTGCAATACAGACCAGGCACAGGGCCTGGGCTGAGGTGTACATGGGGCGGGCTTACTCTGCCTCCTATTCTCTGAAATTCTACCAGTTTATCTTTCTCTTTGTAGTTTTCTGTATTATTTGCATGTTTAATAGTGACTATATAAGGCCGGGCGTGGTGGCGCACGCTTGTAATCCCCGCGCTTGGGAGGCGGAGACAGGAGGATCGCGTAGGTTCAAAGCCAGCCGTGCACACTGGCTTAGGAGACCCTGTTTCCAAATAAAAAAGTATAAAATATAGGTCTGGGAGTGTAGCCCGGAGGTAGAAGGGCTTCCAGGAACCCCAGTACCACCAAAAAAAAAAAAAAATAGTGACTATATAATTATAACCAAGATACAATAAAGCCTTTCATGTTTTTAAAAGAGTGGCTAATTGGAAATAAGAGTAATAATTTTTGTAGGAAATATGTGTTAGGAAGTCCTGTGGCCAACACAGATCTCAGTGTTTCTATGTATAAACTTAGTACACCACCATCAGATAGGTATTATCTCCATCTGACAGAGGAGACTGGCATGACCTGGAGGTTTAGCCACTCGCCCAAGGTCACAGAGCTAGAAAGTGACAGGCTGGGATCCAAATCGAGACAGATAAGCTGGTTATCTTATGAGAATTTATCTGCTTAAGAGTAAGAGAGAAAAAATGAGAACATCACATACACAAAAACATATGTGGATATGTGTGGACATATACTTGCGTACACTGACTAAAGAAAATTTCTCCCTCCAGACAAACTTATGTCTCTAGGTAGGTTGAAAGGCCAAAGCAGATGTTCTGGGCTGTATCTATGGAAAACCACTTTTGAACGGGCATTTCTGTTCCCAGCTTTTCCAGGAGATGCAGAAGCTTTTAAAAAGTTTATTTATTTGGGGGTACTAGGATTGAATCCAGGGACACTCCACTTCTGAGCCATACCTCCAGCCCTATTTTATTTTGAAAAAGTGTCTCACTGAGTGGCTGAGGCTGGCCTCAGACCTCCTCCTGTCTCACCTCCCAAGTTCTGAGATTACAGGCGTGCACCACCATGCCTGGCTCAAGACGCAGATTCTAAACTCAAGTTATGGTAAAGCTGTCAGAGAAAAGCAAAGGTATTTCTCTGTAGGCTTCTATGCTTGTTTTTAATGGAACAGCTTTGGCTGCACTGGGCATGACTGGAACCGCTGGGCGTGTGTGTGTGTGTGTGTGTGTGTGTGTGTGTGTGTGTGTACGTGCACACGTGCACACGGTTGTGAATCTGTCATGACCATGCAGGGCTGAGATGTACTGTGTTGGCACAAGGACGTCAGTCTGCTGTGTCCGCTGTGGCTTATTCTTGAGTCCCAGACAATATCATGACAGCTGCAAGGATTTATAGAAATTTCCCAGATGGAAGCGTTCAGAGGAACAGCATTTGGATGTAACATGTGGCACGCTCTCCTACGTGACTTTTGATACGGAACCATCCTCTGTTTTCTGACATTCTTTATTAGTCACGTTTATTAACTTGGCAGGAAGGCTAACTTGAGGCAACACATTTCTAGCGCCCCCTCCACAGAGCTGAAGGAGGCGTGCTTTTGCAGTAGGGAGCTCAAACCTAGGAATTTTCTAGCTGAGCTACACCGCCAGCCCTATTCTATTTTTTAATTTTATTTATTTATTTATTTATTTGTTTATTTATTTATTTTGGTGGTACTGGGAGTGGAACCCAGGGGCTTTCTACCCCCGGGCTATACTCCCAGACCTATTTTATATTTTATTTGGAAACAGGGTCTCACTAAATTGCTGAGAGCCTCACAAAGTAGCTGAGGCTGGCTTCGAACCTGTGCGATCCTCTTGTTTCAGCCTCCCAAGCGCTGGGATTACAAGCGTGCGCCACCACGCCCGGCTATTTTTTATTTTGGAACAGGATCTCACTAACCGACCACACTGAGGACTGTAGGACATGCTGTCTTCAAACCTGCAATCCTCCTGTCTCCGCTTCCCAAGTACTGGGATCACAGACATGCCCCACCACATCCGGGGACGGTATGTTCTTTAGAAAGACATTCTAGACGTGCTTGAAGCAATTTTTCCTAAGACATAAGGTCTAGGGGGTCCTGGGTGAGGTGCCGGGTGCCCATCATCACAGCCTGGGCTGCGCCCCTGCCCGACACTGTCGCTCGGCCCGCGAAGGTCTCGCCTAAACACAGCGCACACCCGCCCAGCATGCGGCTGGCGCGTGTGCTATTCCTTCACCCTCCTGCTCCTTAACAGAATTTTTCAAAGACATTCTGTAACAGGATATACAGATATGTTGCTTTCCGTCACCAGGTACCAATATAGCTAAATACATATTTTTTCTTTTTTTGCTGGTACTGGGGTTCCTGGAAGCCCTTGTACTTCTGGGCTACACTCCCAGACCTATTTTATATTTTTATTTGGAAACAGGGTCTCTTAAGCCAGCACGGCTGGCTTTGAACCTGCGCGATCCTCCTGTCTCCGCCTCCCAAGCGCGGGGATTACAAGCGTGCGCCGCCACGCCCGGCCATATTTTTTCAATATACTAAATTGTGGCACATTTCTGAGACTCCATTTTTCCTGCCATTGAAAGAGATGATAAGCAGGAGGATGCTGGGATGAAGGTAGGAACTACCTCAACCACTAGGGCCCTTGTGCACAAAGCCAAACAGAGCTGTAAGTCAGAGACATTCTAGTTGATATTACGTTAATTGATAGATTTAAATTTCTTATTCCATTTAATATAATATAGTGTTGAATATAAAATAGCGGTATCATTTGACTTATCTTTTATGTTTCTTCAGTAGAATAAAATGGGCTGTTATGTATTTGATGGTTCATTTTCAAAAATAACATCTAGCTTAGTAGAACATAATCTTTTTTTTTGTTGTTGTTGGATACTAGGGATTAAAACCAGGAGTATTTTGCCTCTGAGGCCCCACCCCCACCCCCAGGTCTCTTTTTGTTTTGAAATAGAGTCTTGCTAGGTTGCTGAGGCTGGCCCCAAACTTTCCTTTTTTTTTTTTGAGAGTCTCACTACTTGCTGAGACTGTCCTTGAACCTGTGATCCTCCTGGATTATAAGTGTGCACCCCCCCGGGGGGGCAATCTTAAAGTGAGACTGATGCATAAAACACTGAAACTTAACATTTTTTTCCCCCTAGAAATCTAAAATTTCCCCTGGAAGTCTAAAATTATTCTGAAAATAAATTCAGGCAAATACGGTTAAAATAAGGGCTCCTTATTTAGTGTGCTATGACAATGGTATTGTGGTTATATTTAATAAGAATCCTTACCTGCTGGAGACACATCCTGAAACATTTGCAAGAGAAGTGAGCCGAACAGAGCTGTACGTCAGAGACATTCTAATTAATAACTGATAATGCTGTGATCCCAGCATTCGGGAGGCTGAGACCGGAGGATCATGGTTTGTGGACAGCCTCAGCTACTCAATGAGGCCCTTTGCAACTCAGTGAGACCCTGTTTCTAAACAAAGAACAAGAAATAGGGCTGGGGGCGTAGCTCGGAGGTAGAATGCCCGTGGGTTCTATCCCCAGTACCACACACACACACACGCAAAATGTGGTTGAACCTGGGCATGGAGGAGTATGCCTATAAACCCAGGACTTGGGAGGCTGAGACAGGGGGCTCGCAGGCTCCAGGACAGCCTCGGCCACGCAGGGAGCCTGTCAGTTACCTAGAGAGACCCTGTTTCAAAGCAAACGAGCAAAAATCAAAAAGGACTAGGATTATAGCTCAGAGGTGGAATGCCTCTGGGTTCAGTCCCTGGAATATAGCACAAATGTGGCTGAAGACTTTGGGCACACTCTCTAGTCTAAAGCTTCTTTTCCCTCTGCTTCTATCGCCTCCAGTCTAAATCTGTTTCCACAGAGCACTCTGTGTGTTTTGTGTGGAGCTGGGCTGATGTGATTCGGCAGAGCTTCCCGGCACTGACTGTGGGCACCACGGTGTCTGGTGGCCACCTGGCTTCCTTCCTGCCTGCGCCTGAGATGGGCAAAGCCCTTTTGCCTCTGGCTGACTCCACACCTGGACACCGACACTGGCTCTTCTCACCCTGCCCCTGCCCCCAACCCCGTCACAGTAAGAAGCCATTATTCATCCCGTTGTTTCTTTGGGTTGCCTGTGCGTGCCACCAAAAACGTCAGCAGTAGGAGACCAGAGCTCCCGTCTGCTTGTCGAAGGGCTGGACACGGAAGAAAAGCCTGGTGATTATTTGTTGAATGACTAAATGTGAAAGCTAGTCCTGGGTGCCTGGTGCAGTTTGCCTCTCTGACCTGGGCCCTCTGCCACGCAAAGTAAACAGGCCTTATCTGAATCAAGAAAGTGGACTGAATTAGTAACCCTGCAGGTCCTCTTTAAGATGTAATTTAGCCTACCAATGATCACAAAATTACGGGGTGCTTAGACACACTTGCAATACTAGAAAGGCCACAAGATGGAGGCGTTGTTCCATGAGAAACGCTTTCTCTACTTCCTAGACTTCCATTCCGGCAATGCTAGCACATTTACTGGAAGCTGAGATTGCAGAAAACTTCATTAGTAATACAACTTCGGGCAGAGGATTTAAGATCAGTGATGAATCCAGGCAAAGTCATCCATTGTTTATTACACACTTTTGTTTTCTCCACTAAAGCACCCAAGAGAAACTTATAGAGTCCAGGAGACTCTTGTCTACCCTGGGTTGGCATCTCCATCCCATATGCTGCTTCACGGCTGTCATGTCAAACGTTTGTCCTGACATGTCAAAAATATCCAGACAATGGGTGTTGGATGGTTTGTTGCACTGAATCACTGAATGGTATCTTGGCACTGGATGGGCGTGGTGGCGCACACTTATAATCCCAGCGCTTGGGAGGCTGAGACAGGAGGATCGCACAGGCTCGAAGCCAGCCTCAGCTACTTAGTGAGGCTCTCAGCAACTTAATGAGACCCTGTTTCCAAATAAAATATAAAACAGCCAGGCAAGGTGGCACACGCTTTTAATCCCAGCATTTGGGAGGCTGAGACCGGAGGATCGCGGTTCTCAGACAGCTTCAGCTACTTAGGCCCTTTGCAACTCAGTGAGACCAGTTTCAAAATAAAGAATAAAAAATAGGGCTAGGGGTGTAGCTCGGAGGTTGAATGCCCCTGGGTTCCATCCCCAGAACCACAAAATAAGTAAATAAATATATAAATAAAATAAAAAATAAAAATAAAATATAAAATAGGTCTGGGAGTGTAGCCCAGAGGTAGAAAAGTCCCTGGGTTCCACCCTCAGTGTCACCACACACACACACACACACACACACACACACACACACAAATATATATATATATACACATATACATGTATATGTATATGTATATATGTATATACACACATATGTATATGTATATGTATATGTATATGTATATGTATATGTATATGTATATGTATATGTATATGTATATGTATATATGTATATATGTATATATATGTAGCATTCCCTAACAAAGGATTTCCTGTGTTCCTACAAGAACTATGGAGGTGGCTTGTCGTAATGGCTGGAGGCTGCTTTTGGCTAAACTTTTGATTTTCTGGATTCTAGAGGTGATTGCTTGAAGGATCAGATTACCAGGAATTTGGAAGCCATGTGCAGGAAGGTCGTTTACTTCGTCAAGACTGGGCACCATCGTTAGGTTAAACCTGGACAACATGCTGTTTACCAGGGTCTGGTATTCCATACCAGATGGAATTCTGTAACCATGCTTGGCTGGGAGTCCTTGTCTTGTTACATTTTATGGTAGGAAAAGAGTCTGAAAGCAACAGGGTTAGATAATCACGGTTTGGACTGGAAGGGCGCCTCAGTTGACGCTCAGTGCTGGGCAGGATGAAGCGCAGAGCAGGCCTGAGAGCGGAAGCGAGGTCTGGAAGGAGGCAGCAGAGACAGTGGCTGCCCCAGAGCCCCGGGGACACTCGGGTGGTCAAGCGTGAATGTCCTGGACCCAGACCTTCCTGCTGCTTCCCCATTGTGTGGTCACCACCGGAATTAATGGACTATTTCTGGGTCAAGGCTGGAGCAGCTTTGCAGGGGCTCAGGAAGGAGCCTGGGCGGGTACCATGGCCTCGTTTGCCGCCAGGGGGCGCCCGGCGCCTCCTGAGAGGCCCGAGCTCCGCCCCAGGAAGCCCATTTGAATCTTGGGTGGCTTCAAGCTCCTCATTATCCCAGTGTCGCTCACACTTGGTGCCCTTCATATAACTGCCAGAGGAAAAGAATGATTTCGCCGACCCCCCCAAATTGGATTAAATAATTTGCTGTTTAATTATCATGTTACAAATAGCAAAGTAAGTGGAGGAACTCTTCTGTCACAACAAACTAAAAACGAAATCACTAACTAATGATAAAAAGAAACCACAATCTCCAAACAAATAGAATTAAAACCAACGACATCGACAAGGGAGATCGTGCTTTGCTGAGACGCACGCGCTCCTCCTCCTGGAGCCGGGAGCTAACTGGAGGTGGAAGTTCCTCGAGGTCTGGCGTGCGGTGACGGCAGACTCCCGGCTTCAGCTAGAAGGTGGCTTTTTATTCAGCCATGGCTAAGACAAGCAAGGCCGCAGCCTGAGCTTGTGAAGCAGCTGTGCGAGGCACGGTTGTACCAGTATTGGGAAAAGGTTTCAAAATGTATTAATGTACCAGTATTGGGAAAGACTTCCAATTTAAAAAATATATCTTTGGTAGTAAAGAAAGCCAGGAGTGTCAGGAAAAAAGGGGCTTTTTACATTTCTAAAGAGAAGTTAAGAAAGCCATAAGCGCCAGGGAAAAGGGCCTCTTTACATTTCTAAAGAGAGACAAACTGCCTCAAGGATGGGAGGAAATCCCAGATCCCCAACTTAACACATTTTGGGAGTATAACAAAGGGTGTGGGTTCTGTGCCGGAGACAGAGCTGCTGGAGGAGCCACCCCCACACACACACCTCAGAGCAGATACCTGGGCTAGGGCAGCATATCTATATATCAAAGGACCTGCCGCAGACTTGGTCGCGATAAGAACACTCAGCGTACAGGGATCTTTTGGTGAATTCGCTCCAAACACCCCCATGTGCCATTTCTGAATGGCATGGGGCTTTAACTGTCTTCTGTATTTCTATCTTTTAAATAAACCTCTCTAAATCTTCAGCAAGTGTCTGAGCTATGTATACTTATCCTTAGCTCAGGACAAGAACCCGCGGTTTTTCTGTTTGTGTGATTGTGTTGGGGAATTATTTCTCCCCTCACACACCGCAACATATTTCACCGTAACAACGGTCGTGAGCTCGGCTGAGCCACCAGGCACAGAGGAGAGTGAAGATCAGCCTGGCTGCACCGAGTTCAATTCTTTGGGTCGACCTCCCTCCCTGACCAGCCCATAAAAAGGGCTTGGAAAATAGATTTTTGAGCCGAGTGTGGTAGCATACATCTGTAATTCCAGGATTGGAGAAGCTGAGACAGGAGGATCACAGGTTTGAGGCCAGCCTCGGCAACTTAGCAAATCCCTGTTTTGAAATAATAAAAAGGGCTGGGGGTATAGCTTGGAGGTAGATGGCGCCTGGGTTCAACCCCCAAGATCTCCCCCACCCCAATAACAGAATTTTTGTAATTAATCTATTAAACAGGACATAGAGTCGAGGTGGCTCCTTGGAGTGTCTTCGCTGGAAGCGATGTGCGTGTGTAAGCGCCACAGGAGTGTGCTGCCCGCTGTCCTGGGGACTCTTAACCACTAGCAGGGGGAGGGGCTCTGTGGAGCCTGGGCTGTAGCGCCGGCGTGTGCTGAGTGGCACCGCGTGCTGAGTTCTGGCTGAAGGTTCGTGTAAAGGGAATGTGCCTCGTGCGTGGCTTTGTGTTATTCTTTGCGCAGAGATATAACACAAGCTCCAAACTAGACAGACTTGGGTTCGAATTCCTTAGCCACGCACGGCCTGGGTGGTCCCAAGTACAGTTCCTAATCTGGCTGGGCTTCAGTTTTCCCCGCTGAGAAGCCACCACCCTCTGGGCTCCTTCCCGGTGGTCCGTACATCTGAGTGAGTGTATTGCCTGGAGCCGACCTATTGCCTCCCTCTCGGTGGCTGTGTGCCTTCCATTGGAGCCCGAGGCATACTGATCATGCTGAGCTTGGCTAGATAGCACTGGACTTTTTCATCCAGTCCTCGTGTACTATAAGTACTATAAGTGGCAAAGTTTAATTAACTTGATTAACAGTGACAAAGTTTGATTAACAGTAAGTTTCGTTAAGTGTGCTTTTTTTTTTTTTTTTTTGGTGGTACTGGGGTTCCTGGAAACCCTTCTACTCTGGGCTGCACTCCTATTTTATAATTTTTATTTGGAAACAGGGCCTCTTAAGCCAGCGTGGCTGGCTTCAAACTTGAGCAATCCTCCTGTCTCCGCCTTCCAAGCACAGGGATTACAAGCGTGCGCCACCACGCCTAGCAACAGTGTGCCTTTGATTGACAGCATGCTATGGGATAGAATATCATAGCTGTAAACAAATATTATGGAGGAGAATGCTATAGGATAGTTGTAAACAAGGGTAAGTGGCCAATTGGAAGAAAGTGGCTGATGAAACCTGTTAACCAATCAGAAGAAAGGTAAACAATCCAGCCATGACAGAAAAAAACCCTATATAAACAAAGACCTGAGGCCAGATAAATGTGAGGGAAGAAGCAGTTGCCACAGCACCATGACCGACTCACTCGGTTGAGCCCAGTCATCTGAAGGGGTCCGTCTGAAGTGACTGATCACCCAGCACCAAGGCCCTGCCCCTACGGAGACATGCAACCCCTCCCACTGCTTCTCAAGGGAGCTCGGGAGACCCGAGAGTTGCGCACACAGAGTGGCTGGACTCAGACAACAAGGCCATGGTCAACGGCAGGAACCCTCCCGCTCCAGAGTGGACTTCCGATTTGGCTTTGAACTGTGAGGGAATTATGTCAATGTGAACTTCAATTTGTGTGCAATTAGTAGAAGATGCTTTGACTTCCTGTTTGACCAAAGTCGGCCGGGAATAAAACTGACAATTATGTGGTGATTATCCCTTTTTGCTTTATGATCAATAAAACTGACATTGTGGAAAGACACATGTCGTGTGTGTGTGCCTTGTCTTGCAACAAAGAGCACCTGTGACACCTTGAGAAATTGATGCTGATTGACTGGAAATAGATGTGCAGAAAGAGACCGGAAGTAATATACACTGGGACCACATAACTTGCTAGGCCCTGGGGAGTGGGAGATGGGGTGATATGCGCTGCGGCCTCTAGGGGGAGCTGTAGGACCCCAGCACCCCCAAGTAGCTGCAGGGTAGGAAACCTGAGTCTTCATTGGTTTGCCGTGAAGATGGAATGAGGTCCTGTGAGAGTGTTGAGCATGCTGTGGGGCTCACAGTAGACTTCTGATCTGGACACTGAAGAATAGATGGAGTTTTTTTGGGGGGGAGGTAAGGTGGGTGCACAAACTATGACTATATTAAATATCATTTTAGGCCAGTCGTGGTGGCGAACGCTTGTAATCCCTGTGCTTGGGAGGCGGAGACAGGAGGATTGCACAGGTTTAAAGCCAGCCGCGCTGGCTTAAGAGACCCTGTTTCCAAATAAAAACATATAAAATAGGTCTGGGAGTGTAGCACGGATGTAGAAGGGCTTCCAGGAACCCCAGTACCACTAAAAATAAAAATTAAAAAATTATCATTTTATCATACACTTGTAATGATGAGTTTTAAGTGAATTTTACCATGATAAACAATAAGAGAATAAATGGAAGTTTTAGGTAGAAAAGGTGAAGGTAACAGGCAGGAGGTGGCGTCCTAGGCAAAATAACATTTCTGAGAATTATGGATGAAATGCTGTATAGGATAGAGTGGAGATCAGAGCTTGTAGGCATTCCACTAGAGACTTGTCAAGGATGATTTTCAGCTGGCATATGATCAAAGTCATATTTCACTATTATGCACCAAGATGAACTAACTAGAAGATTCGACCCAACACTTTGTTAAAATCAAGACCAAGTTGAGGTCACCTGGAGGGGAATAGGAAGGCATTTCATTCAAGTTGGAGAGGGAGCCACATTGAACCGGCAGAGCCACTGTGGACTTGTCTGCACAGCGTAATTACCTTGGCTGTTTAATGAAACAACTCTGGGAGGGGGCGCCTGTGCCTGGGCAAACACATCACGGTGACTCTACCACACAGCCAGGGCGGAGGCCCTGTGTCAGTCGGCAGGCTCGAGTTCATCTTATCGAGGGTGTATCCTGTTATCAGCTGGCCCAGGCGCCCAGGGAGCATTCAGGCCGGCGTCTGAGGAGCCAGTGGGCCTCTACTAAAGGGCTCCGTTCTTCTTTTTGGAGGGGGCCACTGGAAGTCATGTGGATAGACCATGAATAAGGCCAGAGAAAACACCAACATGTTAACAAAGCAGATCTCTTAACCAGTTTATTGTATCTTTACAATAAAAATAAATTAGTCATACACAAAAATAGTTGTCATTTTTGCTGAAGAGAAAATAGACTGTAGTTACTCCCAGAATTCACCATATACTCTTCACCTTCTTCCATAACAATTTAACATTTTGAAGGAGACATGGAGTTGCCTGCTCCTGGCTCTGTCTCCACAGGACATCCCGAGGCCCCAGGGGTCCCCAGCAGGGACTGTGGAGGTGTCACCAGAGGGAGGAGGCTGCCACAAGCCTAAAGTCGGCCCTGACCCTGCCAGCCCACCCACCTCATGTGCAGCTCTGACCAGGCCTCCCTGCAACAGATGCCGGCAAGCCTACGGAGCAGGCAACACAGGAGAAATGACGGAGCCCACGCCAAGGGTCAAGTCCTTCTCCACATGCTTGGGATGAGGAGAGAGCGGACTACACCAGCAGATTCTATTATATTTAAGTCAGAAAGGTTGTAATCAGTTCCGGTACAATACCAGGAGCAAAAGCCCCTGAATGAGTCAAGAGGCAGTGATTTATACTTGATCCTAAGCATTTTGGCTAATGAGCATGCTAAACAATTGGAAGAATGGACTTAGAATAAGACACTGCTGCTTAGCAACCCAGGAAGCTGGGTTAGTATGACCAAATGATTTTATACAAGCGTGAATGGCATATGTAAATAAATATCTATTCGGTCCTTTCCAATGAACATCCTCTAAATAATAGAACTATTTTGGTGTTGTGACTCATTCTGCAGATAAGAGTCCCGCATACACATTTCCTATAAACATCTTGTATTTACAAAGAACAAAATAATAAGTTATAACAAAGTATATCCTTCTGTCCAACTGAATGGCCGGAGCCGGGGGTCAGGGTGGTGGGAGTTGGCTTACGTAACAGAATAGATTCCTATTACTGAGACCAGAGACTCGTCTCTGGAAGATGCCGAGAAAGTTGGCTGGAAGCTTCCACCCCTCACAGTCACTAAGCCATAGCACGCCGGGCGCCCGAATGGGACCAGGAATGGGGTGGGTGGTTCAGGGAGGAGAGAATGACTTTGCACCAGCAGGAAGGTGGGAAGAGCTGAGAAGATGCTAGGCAAAGGGTCCCAGGCCAACGGAGCCTCCACCACCATCAAGCTGTGACCCGGGGCAGGCTGCTAGCATTACATCATGTCTGCCTACTCCTCTGTGACCAGACGGGGTGGCTCTGACCAAGTTGCTAGCGGTGCTCTGGGATGGGGAGGGGCGCACAATGGAGGGTCTGCAATGGACCGCATGGTGCAAAAGTTGGAAATGGGCAGTTTGTGGGCCCAGCTCTTGACACCCAAGACCAGGTACGGCGCTGAAAGAACCACTATAGCCCGGGCTTGGAAATGACTTTGAGCGTCACGTTGCCCAGCCAGATGTCTGAGTCACAGTCCTGCATCCCCACATGTGGCCATCCGGCTCCCGCCTTCCACAGAGCCCTTCTACCTGCAGAATGCTCCAGCTTGTAGAAAGTCAGTTCTGTGCAAGACACAAAACCTGGCTCCCTGCAGCTTTGACCACTGGGTCCTAGGCTGGCTCTTCACTCGAGTCTCTTCTTGAGGCTGAACATTCTCATGTGGTCGTTTCTGCTGCTTATCAGCTATGCTCTTCATCAGGACTGACATTCTCCTCTGAATGCTGGACATGATCAATCGTATTTTCTTCTTTCCCCACCCCTGTTCCTGGAGCTTGAACTGGGGGCATTCTACCTCCAAGCTCCACCCCAGCCCTTCTTATTTATTTTAAAACAGGGGCTCACTAAGTTGTTGAGGCTGTCCTCAAACCTGCGATGCTCCTGTCACAGTCTCCTAAATACTGGGATGGCAGGTGTGCACTGCCATGCCCAGCTGATCAATACCGTTCTTAATGTGTGGCTCCATTGCTCACAGACAGAAGTGGTATGACTCTTGCCCATGCTTTCTTCTTGTGGCTTTTGTCTGTTTAATTTTTGGTCTCTCCGTTCTACTTTCTTGACTCCTGTTGAGTTTAGTCATCTGAAACTCTACATCTCTTGCACCTGTTACATATATATATATATATATATATATATATATATATATATATATATATATTTTAACTCAAAGGTAAAATTTCGTGTTGCTGGTGAATTGTGATGCTCTGGGATTTGTTCTAGTCTCCTTGATCTTTTTAGATTCAGAACCTGTTACCCAAGCTGTTAGCGCTCCAACTTCACGTCCTGCACAAGTAACATTGGTCAGGCATCTCCCCCCGCCCCCCCATCTAAGCTGTGTTAAAATGTCTTATATGGCAAGGATCAAATGTTGGTCTCCACCTGCCAGGCCAGTACTGACCATTCGGTCTGTCCTAATGGGAGTCACGTTTCTTCTTATCTCTCATAGTCACGTCTTGGTCTACATTGAAAAGTGGATTTTCCAACTCCAAAATGGCCATAGTAATAAAAAACAAACTGGCTTAGAACGGTACCAGTCATATCTAGATTTCTCTCTGTGCCATACAACTTGGGGAAAACAAATCAAGCTAGCATCTCCCCCATTTTCCATCCCTTTATAAAGCCACACTTTTTAAAGGAAAAAGTGTCAAATGTAAACACTGAGAATAAGTAGATGATGCATTCTCAAGGAAATAAGAAACCCAGACTCAAGAACTCTGGGCTAGAGAAGGCAAAGGGACTGACAGGGACGGTGTGAGCTGCCTGGCACACTGCGGCTCCAGGGAAGGGATGAACCTTGCTTCCCTCTGCCTCTCACTGCCGTCCTGGCCTCTGGCTCCACTGAAGGAAACTGGCTCCCCCTGGTGGCCGGATTTACAAGGTGTTTTGTTCCACCTTTCTCTTGTGCTGTCCCTTTCCTAAGATGAGAACCGCAGGTGACGGTGAGGACAGAAGAGTGGTTGGCGTGGCGTGGCCTCTGCCTGGGCTGTGAGCCACCGCTGCCTTTTCCATTAAGGGAAAGTGAAAAAAAAAACCCCTTTTTATTTTTAGAGTTTGGTTAATTTGAGGTGTGTGTGTGTGAGAGAAAAACATCTAACAGTTGATGTAATTTTAAAATTAGAGCAGAGAGCTGGGCGTTGTGGCACACACTTGTAATTCTAGTACTTGGGAGGCTGAAACAGGAGGATCACACAGGTTTGAAGCCAGCCTCATCCACTTGGTGAGGCTCTCAGCAACTTAGTGAGACCCTGTTTCCAAATAAAGTATTAAAAAAAAAAAAAAAGGTCTGGGAGTGTAGCCTGGAGGTAGAAAGCCCCTGGGCTCCATCCCCAGTATTACACACACACACACAAACAAAAATTTAGAGTAGAGAATAGGGCAACTCAATACACAGGAATACACCATTATTATGATACAAACTTCAATTCCACCCTCTGGCAATGGAGGGAGCATGGAAAGGCCTAAGGGGAGGGCAGAAAATGAAAGGAAGTGGGTGGAAAAATGGTCACAGAAGAAGGAGACAGAGCTCTTTGGAGGGAGAGCCCCCTGAGGTGGGCTTTTCTTAGACTCCTTAGGAAAGTGATCACTAGAGGCACTCCAAGCCCTAACAGTGTGTGCTGTCCTGGGAGAAGGGCATTGGATGCTGAAATAAGAAACTAGGAAATTACCAAGAATTGGCTTTCTAAGACAAAAAAAAAAAAAAAAAAAAAAAAAAGACAACCCCTCTCTTCTACTAATTTGCAACTTTCCAAAATGGAATGAACTTTAAGAACAGCTCAACTGTGTGCTGGAAGAATAAAAAGACCTCTAGTAGAGGCACATTCCCCCACCCGAAGGCAGGGGGCTCCTATCCAGCCCCACAATTGGCAGGACAGCCATTCTCATAGGAAGATTATTGGACTTTTAAGGAATGGTCCTTTTAGACACTCAAGACCACAGGGCATCATTAGATGATAAAGGAACAAGGTCATCATTGACGCAGCCTGGTCATGAGGATTCCTGAGTCAGAAGGGCCAGGATGCTCCCTGCTGGCTTGACAGGGAAGTCCCGTTAGGACGAAGGCTCTCTGGCCTGTGGTGGCCTATGCCTCTGTGGGCAGCTTTGATGGCTAGAGCATTTCCCTTCCCTTGTGCTGAAACCAGCCTTCCTTTCTTAAGATCACCTACTGGCGGTGTCTTGCCTTCTGGCAGGTAAACAAAACCTCTTCCCAGTGACCCTTCAGATGAATGGCTTATTTAGCGAGATTCTGAAGCAGCTGGATCGAGGGGAAACTCCCCTGTGACAAGCAGCGGACCCAAGCATGGAGAGGGAAGGAGCTGCCCCTGAACAGAAGCTGTGGGCACACGTGGCTGCTCAGGTCTCTCTCTGCTTGGCTGGCATGGCTGTCTGGCCTCTGCTTCATACCCACAGGAGTCCCATGAACATCAGGGCAGGTGGGGATGCTGTGGGAATGGTGGTTGGGCTCTGCAGGAGGAGAAGCTGCAGAGACATTGCCAGAAGCCAATGGAGTGGCTACTAAATCCCAATGGAGGGTGTCAGACCAGGCTGGTGATAGCAAATGATACTGGGCAGAGTTCCAGATGAGGAGCTCTTGGGAGAAACTCAGTTGCTAAGAATATGAGCTTGCTTTAAATGAGAAATAGGCCCGGGACCAAACACAAGAGAAATTTTCTGGAAGTTTACAATTGTTTAGCCTGCTATTTTTCTTAATGAATAAAAGAAAGGAAAATAGCGTTCTTCATTGTTTTTTTGGTTGGTTCCCCTTTGGATATGCATCATGTCTCCCTCTAGGCCCCAGGCCTCTGGAATTACACAGCTGGGTAGGGCGAGGCAGAGGGGAGGTGCGGGGCTCGGGGCTCGCAGCTGCCTCTCCCGGGCTGGCTGCCTTGATGTGGATCTTGGTAATCACATCTCAGGGAGATAAGAGTCAGGGAGGAGAGGGAGAAGGGAAGCCACAGAGATAAATTAGTAAATCCATGCAGAAAGACCAAGTGAGGCTCTTTCTAATACAACACAGTTTTTGCTAGGACCCACTGGCTGGACTTTCTGCTGGGTAATGCATGGTGAAGGGACTGGGAAAGATGGCCAATATCGGAGGTTGGCCAGAGCACTGCCTGTGTGCCTGGAGAACCTGCTCTGCCACACAAAAGGCTCGTGGCCAGAGGGACATATCGTCCGGCATGGAAGCGGAACATCGGGCAACTACCTGCAGCTTTCTTGTCTCACCACTCCGTGTTCTGCAGAAAATGGAGCTTCACGAAACCTACAGAATCCTGTAACTGGGATCCACGACTAGGTGGGGAGGGGAAATGGAAACAGATGTCTGCGGGCAGGTGATGAGGGCATGACCTTTAGGTGGAGGAAAGAATTCAAGGTCTGGGCTTTGTTGGATGGTGGGAAACTTCTCAGCTCTTTGTCAGAAATGAAGCGGCATCACTCAGACTCAAGGCGCTTGGACAGGCCGCGGCTGGTGTGGGCAGGGTGCTCTGGGGCAAGGACTGTGGTTGGGCGATCAGAGCAGGCACGCGGTTCTGCAGGTCAGTTATGAGTTGAGCCTCAGTTTCTGTGTCAGTAAAGTGGGATAGTTATTTATCCCCTGCCTCCCATTCTGGGATGCTGTGGCCACTAATGAGCTAATATCTGTGAACACACCTGCTAAACAACAAAGGACTATATTAAGGTGGGATATCTGTGTCATAAGGCAGGAAAAGTCTAATGTTTTGAGAATGAACATAGGCACAGAGGGCTGAGGTAACAGAGGGGGTGCACATCTCAGGAAGGCGTGGGGGGGGGTCTGGGACAGGGCGCCACCTCCCCTGACTTTCCAAAGGGAGCTAATTTTGGAAAGGCCAGTAGCACCCGGGTGGAGGCAGGGCTGGGGCAGTGTCCCGTCTGCGGATGTGGAAAGGAGGACAGGAGTTGGGCTGGAAGTGCTTCCCACTGCTGGTTTTCAGAGAGCACCATTAGCAGGTGCCAGGTCCCAGGGAAGGGGTTATCAGCACAAAAGAACGACTGAAGGACCAACTGTGGCTTCCTAGCATCCTGGTGCAAAGCCCTGGGTACCATGTGGCACACTTGACCGAAGGCAGAGGATGGTGGATTCAGTCGGCTGGCAGTGCCCTGGGCAGGGAGCCCCTGGTAGAAGCAGCAGCCAGCCAGGCACATGGTTTACCCCCCTCCCCATCATGTTTTTGCTGATGGGAGTGTGGGGTGTTATCTGCTCCCCAGGAAGCCTGCCTGCCTATTGGCCACACGGGTGCAGGAGGCACAGCAGGCAGTCTTGTAGTAGTTGTAGACACAGAGGCGCGCCTGGACCACCACGTTGCAGTTGTAGTACTTGTCCTTGCAGTTCTCATCTGGGAAAGAACACAAAGACTCTGTGAGCCCAGGATGCCCCTTGGACTCCATGCTCCCTCCCTCCTCCTCACCACCGCAGGGGTAGACATCGCAAACCTGGTGCTTATTATGCACCAATGTCCCTTTATATTTGAACTATAAATGATGGTCACCCAAACCATTATGTAGTGATCATTTTGATTGTGTGTGTGTGTGTGTGTGTGTGTGTGTGTGTGTGTGTGTGTGTATTACTGGGATTTGAACTTAGGGGCATTTTACCTCTGAGCTATACCCACAACTCTTTTTTTTTTTTTTTTTTTTTTTTTGTGGGTCTGGGGATGGAACCCAGGGGCAATCGACCTCCAAGCTACCAAGCTACACCCCCTGTCCTATTTTTTATTCTTTATTTTGAAACCGGGTCTAACTGAGTTACAAAGGGCCTCACTACGTAGCTGAGGCTGTCCACAAACCGCGATCCTCCAGTCTCAGCCTCCCAAATTCTGGGAATACAAGCGTGCACCACCACACCCGGCTCCCACAACCCTCTTTATGCTTTGAAACATGGTCTCCCTAGGTTGCTGAGAGCCTTACTACATTGCGGAGGCTGTCCTTGAACCCGTGATCCTCCTGTCTCAGCCTCACAAGTCCTGGAACTACAGGTGTGCACCACCACAGGCCCAGAGGTAAACTTAACAAACAAATTAAAAAAATACATAATGTCTCCTTGGCACCTTGCTCACCACTGAATTTGTGCAATTTCACTTACATTTAATGAATACTTAAGGTAACACATTTTCATTATTGGATAGTATATTCTTATACATATATTCCATGATTTGCCCATTTTCCATTGGTAGACAATTAAGTTGTTTCTATTTTTTTATTTCAAATAATGTGTGTGTGACTACATATGATAAGTTTGCTCTCCAAAGTTGGTGGAACTATTCCTCTCAGTGGAACAGCAGAATTCCCTTTTTGCCATATGCTTTATTTTTATTTTGTTTTTGCGGTAGTGGGGATGGGACCTAGGTGCATTCTACCTCCAAGCTGCACCCCCAGCCCTGATTTTTATTTTTTATTTTGAAATAGGGTCTCACTAAGTTTCAAAGGGCCTCACTCACTCACAATAGCTGAGGCTGGTTGTGAACTGTGATTCTCCTATCTCAGCCTCCCAAATGCTGGGATTATAAGCGTGTGCCACCACACCCAGCTCCATGTTTTCTCATAAAAAGTCCTGTCTGGATTTTGACTAAAATTGCTTGAGTTGATAGATTAACTTGAGAAAGAATTGATAGCATACATCTCGGCTGCTTGTTTCTTCAAAGCCCTCATAAATAGATTTAGATCTATTTTCTTTTCTTTTTTTTGGTGGTACTGGGGTTCCTGGAAGCCCTTCTACCTCCGGGCTATAGTCCCAGACCTATTTTATTTTTGGAAACAGGGTCTCTTAAGTCAGCACGGCTGGCTTCAAACCTGCGCGATCCTCCTGTCTCTGCCTCCCAAGCGCGGGGATTACAAGCATGCGCCACCATGCCGGTGAGAGTTAGGTCTATTTTCTGTCATAACATCTGATATAATCTTTCTCAGAGTACTAGTGTATAGGTGCTATAATTTAACCATTTGATTCTATTAATAGAAATGTAATTGTTTCCAATTTTTATAAGATATGAGAAATCATGCAATTTATTTATTTATTACTGCTGGGGGATTGAACCCAGGGCCTCATGTATGTTAAGCATGCACACTGCCACTGAGCTACACCCTCAGACCTTATTCATTTATTAATTCTAAACAATTTTTGAGCCCAATTATTTATGCATATGTGTACTTGAGCATTTTTTAAAATGGTACTGGGGACTGAACCCAGAGGCAAGTATTCTGATCATTGAAACTTTTATAATCAATCCTGAGGATCTGGTAATTTGACTGTCTTTCATTATCCATGTCCTTGTGCCTGAGACAAGCTAGCAAGTTTGCATATTACAAATTTTCAATATTGCAGTAGAAGGCAAGCTCTAAAAAAAGAATGTAAGGGACAAAGGCAGCCTCAGCTACTTAGTGAGGCTCTCAGCAACTTAGTGAGACCCTGTTTCCAAATAAATATATAAAATAGGTTTGGGAGTATAGCCCGGAGGAGGTAGAAAGCCCCTGGATTCCACCCCCAGTACCACCACCAAAAAAAAAAAAAAAAAAAAAAAAGGAAAAATAATCACAATACAGTGGAAGTTTTTTCTTTCTTCCCTTACTTAGCACTCAACTTGTATCATAGTTAATTTCCCTTAAATAAAAACATTATTTTAAGCCAGGCGTGGTGGTGCATGCTTGTAATTCCAGCATTTGGGAGGCTGAGATGGGAGGATCATGGTTTGAAGACAGTGTAAGCTACTTAGTGAGGCCCTCTGCAACTCAGTGAGACCCTGTTTCAAAATAAAGAATAAAAAATAGGGCTGGGGGTGTAGCTTGGAGGTAGAATGCCCCTGGGTTCCATCCTCAGTACTGCCAAAAAAAAAAAAAAAGTCACTTCAGAATTCGGTGGTATAAAGTTATATGTCTTTCTCTGCCTGTCTCAGTATCATTTACTTTTAGTTTCTGCAGCTTAAAAATATGCATAAATGTATGGTAAGCTGCTCTGGCTTGTCCTCCAAACTCCCAATAGTCCATTCAGATTATAAATTCATCAGTGGAGAGCCTCAAAATCCAATCACTTCCTAAAGCCCCATCTCTGAACATTACTTTGCTGAGGACCAAGCCTTGGACACATGGGCCTTTGGGGAACATCCCAAATTGAAACAGGAGCTGAGCACATTCTACTCTGGATGCAGCCCTGACCAAGCCTGGCAGCGCATTCTGTGGGGTTTGGGAGAGTCCAATATTCCACTAGAGAGATACCTTTAGTCATCTAATGCAAGGTGCTCTTCCTTGGTTTTTTGACTGTTCTTCCGTTCCCTGGTAGAGATGGGGACTGTTCCTCATAGCGCAACGCACGAGGGGATATAACTTCCCTAACTCTTACCAATGCCGATCTCCAGTGAACTGGACCCTGACTCTGGGTCATGGGTTGGGGTCTTCTGAATTGCAGAACTCCTTTTCCCTGCAGCTGATCTCTCCTGCGATCATCTCCCCCTTTGTGAGTTTAGTCACTGTGTCTCTCTGGATGGAGTCTGCACTGTGCCCTGAAGGCATCTGGTTGGACTCCTCATCACTGTTTCTATCCATTCTTGGCTATCTCTCTTTCTTCCCTTGTCAACCAACCAGCTGATCCCTTCTCTTGGTTAAGCCCAAACTGGTTTTCACGTGTAATTAAAAATTAAAAATGTATTACTTTGACCTTAAAAATGATAAACAAAAAAATTTGGGGGTCTCCTGGGGACTAAACTCAGGGGTATTCTGCCTCTGAGCTACACATCCAGCCCTTTGTACAATTGAAAAAATTTTTTTGTGGTCTGGGGACGAGGCTCAGGGGCATTCTACCTCTGAGCTGCACCCCCAGCCTGATTTTTTTCTTTTATTTTGAAACGGGGTCTCACTAAGTTGCAGAGGACCTCACAAAGTTGCCGAGGCTAGCTGTGAACCTGCTGTCCTGTCTCAGCCTTCCCAGTACTGGGATTACAACCATGTGCCACCACACCCAGCTATAACTTTTAATTTTGAAACAGGGTCTCACTAAGTTGCTGAGGATGGCCATGAACCTGTGATCCTCCTGTTTCAGCCTCCCAAGTACTGAGATTATAGGCATGTGCCACTATGCCCAGCTCAGAGCCAAACTTTTGAATGCACTACTACTCAAAAAAATTCACACTGATGTTTCTCCTTTGGTGGGTGGCATGGCTAGCCATCCATGCGATGAGCAGTCATCTTAAACCATGAAACTCATGATGTCAAAAGTACTTGGACCCCCTAAACTCCGTGACTGTGCACAGGATCACAGACATACAAGGGAATGACATTTTTATACTAGAGAACTTGACAGAGTTTAACAAAGACGAATCTTTTCTCTAAGATAGGAATCCCTACTTACCAACTTCAGGGACACAGTCCTGAGGGTTACAAGATTCTCTCTCCTCTGGTTTCAACTGCGGGTCACAGAGATTGCTCAGGGTCATATCATCTGACAGACACCGCACTTCTCGGACCCGGAAGCCACCCTGGCAGCTCTTGGAACACTGCACGCAACAGAAGAAAAAGTCAGATTGCTTGGCAGTCCATGAACTCCACACACATGAGAGAATACTGAGATATTCTAAATATTTCCAAGTAGGAAGCAGAAAATTAAGACAACTTTCCATGTATCTATTGACCGGATTCTGCAGCTATCAACTCAGGCCACCTGTGTCCCACTTGTATCCCTGCTCAATTCCGCTTCTCATACTGCTTTGAAGAAAATCTAGACATCATATCACTCCTTCTAAGATATTTTAGCTTTTATCTATAAAGGACCAGGACTCCTAAAAATAATCATAATGCCACTGTTATTCCTAAAAATAAATAGATCTTTATTATTATCAAATTAAAAAAATTTATTTCTAAACCTTGTAGATTTTTTTTTGTGTGTGTGGTACTGGGGTTTCTGGAAGCCCTTCTACCTCCGGGCTACACTCCCAGACCTATTTTATATTTTATTTGGAAACAGGGTCTCACTAAGTTGCTGAGAGCCTCACCAAGTAGCTGAGGCTGGCTTCGAACCTGTGCGATCCTCCTGTCTCAGCCTCCCAAGCGCGGGGATTACAAGTGTGCGCCACCACACCTGGCTTTAAACCTTGTAGATTTTAATTTTAATTTTTTTTTGAGGGTCTGGGGATGGAACCCAGGGGCATTTGACCTCCGAGCTACATGCCCTGCCCTATTTTTTATTCTTTATTTTGAAACCGGGTCTCACTGAGTTGCGGAGGGCCTCACTGAGTAGCTGAGGCTGTCTGCGAACTGCGATCCTCCAGTCTCAGCCTCCCCAATGCTGGGATTACAAGCGTGCACACCACGCCCGGCTCTTAAATCTTGTAGATTTTTAAAAGTAGTTCATTTTCCTTAAAAATCAGCATCCACATCAGATCTGCACATTGCAACTGGTTATGTCTTTTATGACTCTTAATTCACTGGTTTCCTTTCAATTTTTCCCCCCTTGCACTTAAAAAGTTTGATAACAGAACTGAACCACTTGTTCTGTGATGTTTCCTACAGTCTGGATTTTTTTAAACTGCACCCTCATGGTGTAACTTAACAGTTTCCTCTGTTCTCTGTATGGCTGTCAATTGGAAGATGGATCTAGGAGAAGCCTTAACAGGTATAGGTTATATAGTTGTCTCTTTTCTGGGGATAGTAGCAGCCACTGATGCAGTGCCTAGATTGCAATGCTTAGATTGCAATGCCTAGACTCATTAGTTCATCTGGGGCTGAAAGATGATTATCTATCTATCTCTCATCTATCTATCTCTCATTTATCTATCTATTTATCATCTATCTATCTATATATCTATCTATCATCTAATCTATATATTTTTTGTGTGTAATACTGGGGATACTGAACCCAGGGACATTCTACCTCCAAGCTACACCCCCAGCCCTATTTCATTTTTAATTTGGAAACAGGGTCTCGTTAGTTTGCTGAGAGCCTTGCCAGGTTGATGAAGTTGGCTTCAAACCTGTGATCCTCTTGTGTTAGCCTCCCAAGTATTGGGATTACAGGCACGTGCAACCACATTGGGTTAAAATGGTAATATAATCTTATCATTTTCCTTTATTAAGAATCTCAGTCTTCACCCTCTCTCTCTCAGCATTCACTCTTTGGTTGGTTATCCAGTAGGTGGTTTAAAAAAGAAGTAAATGCTCGATTCTTCACCTTTATTTACCACTTTACAGAATAATGAGTTGGTTCTCTAGTATCCTGTAATGGTAGCCTATTAGGTGTTTTTTTTTTTTGGAAACAGGGTCTCTTAAGCCAGAGAGGCTGGCTTCGAACCCGCGCGATCCTCCTGTCTCCTCCTCCCAAGCGCGGGGATTACAAGCGTGTGCCACCACGCCCGGTTGAGTTTTTCTTTTTTAATTTTAAACTATTTTTAAATTATATTAATTTTCTTTTGTGTGTGGGTGGCACTAGAGATTGAACTCAGGACCTTCCACATACTGGTCAAGTGCTCTGCCACTGGGGATGGGATTTAAGTACTTATTTTGTTGTACACTTATTACAAATAAATGGATTTGAATATATATAATGTGTTGAATTCAATTGAGTGTAGCTGTTGTTATTATTAATTCTCACATACCATCCTATCAACAGCTAGCAGGAAACTATGAAAGTTGCCTCTTGAGTTCTTTTTAAATTTTAATGTAAATATATATACATATATATTATGTACATACACACACACACACACACATATATATATATATATATATTAGTACATCTTTTGTGGGGATGGGGTTTAAACACTGTTTTGTTTCTGGTTACTAGGGATTGAACCCAGGGAAACTCTGCCCCCATACCTTTTTTTTTTTTGGTGGTACTGGGGTTCCTGGAAACCCTGCTACTTGGATTACACTCCCAGACCTATTTTTTTTCCATATTTTTTATTTGGAAACAGGGTCTCTTAAGCCAGTGCGGCTGGCTTTGAACCTGCAAGATCCTCCTGTCTCTGCCTCCCAAGCACAGGGATTACGAGCGTGCGCCACCACGCCCGGCTGCCCCCATACCTTTTTGAGACAGGGCTTCAGTAAGTTGCTGAAGCTGGCCTCAAATCTGCGATGCTCCTGTCTCAGTCTCCCAGGTACTTGGATTACAGGTATGTGTCTACATGCCTGGCTCCCTTGAGTCCTTTAAACATGAACTTAGCTGTCTTTGAGAACTTCCTTGCTGCCTGGCTTGAAAAGACTTCCCAGTCCAATTTCCAAATGCTTCCCAGACCTGGAGTCGGCCGTTCCTTAATAATCCCTGGCTCCTCTGAGTGGTAAATGGTGTTTATAAACCACACCCTGGCTGATACGAGTCTCTTTGCCCTACATTTGTCACCGTTTCTGGTCTCTTCCAATGGATAAAACTAGAAAATAATTTTTAAGATCAAGTACTTTATAAGTTTACTGCATAATATAGTATTTCCACAGCATCCCCCAATCCCTCTACCAAGATTCCTTGTCCCAGATGAGACCAGAGTTGGTGCTTCCAAAGAAGATCCTGGGATGAGTCTTCTGCACACTGAAGCTCAAGCGTTGCTGCTTCACGACCTCTACACCTTAAGAAGCCATGATCTTCCACACCAGCAATGACTACCTTGATTGCTATCAGGAATCTAGACTCTACTCTCAGGCTGAGCCAGGGCCCTGGCCCAGAGGTGTCCATGGGAGTCTAGCAGAGGGACGACATGGCAGGGGGCAATCTCTATGACGAGCACGGCGACTTACCATGCTCCACTCTGTGTTAAACCATTTGGCTCCACACGGCTTGAGGTGGCAGGGCTGCTGGCTGGGCGGTGTCTCCAGAAAGGAGCATTCGTAGGGGTCCAGCACTTCAAAGGTGTCTGCGCTCTTCCTGACACAAATCACCTCCCGCTGCTGGGTCCCGCTCCCGCACTCGATGGAACACTGAGGAAAGAGGCAGAGAAAGGGGGCGTCACGTGATGGGAAGGGGACAAGAACTCCTGTCCATCAAGGGACACCATCAATTCTGCCACCACCTCAGTGAAGAAGAACCCGAGGGAACCTGAAGATGTTTGTGGAGAAGCCGCACATTCATCTCGATTCTCCTAACCGCTGCATCTCTGGAATGGGAGCTGGTGTCCTGAGCTGTCACAGCTTGAGGACGCTGATCCTGACACCTTCTGTGCTGGGAGTGAACAATTTCTCTTACACTCCCTACAGGAACCTGCCAGTCAGTTAATCTGGTTGTTTCTGCCCAGGAGACTCTGATACCTCTCAGAGCTGTTAAAACAACGACCTGACAGCCAGGCTTTATCTACTAGTCTTTTAGTGGGTGGACAGTGTCAGCGAATTAGCTGCCCAGAGCCTGCACACCTGTGGACAAAGGGAGAAATCAAAATTCTTTGAATTCAGCTAGACACTATGTGCCTGCCTGGAATCCCAGGACTTGGGAGGCTGAGACAGGAGGATGGTAGGTTCAAAGCCAACCTCAGTAATTTAGTGAGATCCTATTTCAAAATAAAAGATAAAAAGGACTGGGGGTGTAGCCTGGAGGTAGAGTGGCCCTGAGTTCAATCACCAGTACCACACACACACACAAAAAGCAAAAATAAAAACAAAATGAAAATAAAACCTATAAAAAAAAGTCAAAACAAACTGTTATGCTATTTTTGGAAAGTCCTTGAAGAGATTAGGTGATAGGGGAGAATGTGCGTAGCTTGGCCTTCTACCAAAGAGGCCCAGAAATGGCACAATGTGTGTGTGCACATGTGCGCATGTGTGTGCATAAAATGACATTTGAAAACAATAAAGGGCACTCGTCCTCAGTGGACCAGAAATTATGAGGACTCTTGGAACAATGAAAGAGTAATAAGATCAAATTGAAAGAGAAAACCATACTGAGGATGCTCTGCTGGGGAGGATCCCCAGCATGGAGCAGCTCGGGGCCGCAGGCGAGAGTGGTGCTCGATGTCAGGGTCAGGATGGGGTGGGGACCATAAGCATCAGCCAAACGACCGTGGGCAGCAGCCTGGCTGGCCTGGTTGTGCGGAGGAGAAGGGAGCAGCGAGTCACGTGTCCTGCCAGGAGCCCGGTGTCCAAAGGGCACAGTGAAGCCATTTTAGAGCATTGAGGGCTGGGAGAGCTCACCACTTACAAAGCCTACTTGAAAGGAAAACTTCCTGGGTTATGATCTCTAAGAATGTGAAAAAGAGTCAGGAAGAAGACCCAGGATACAAAAGAAGTTGGCAAAGACAGTAGTAGAAGCCATTGTTAATAAAGGCATGTAATCCCAGCATTTGGGAGTCTGGGACAGGAGGATCGAGGTTTGCGGCCAGCCTCAGGTACTTAGTGAGGCCCTTTGCAACTCAATAAGACTCTATTTCAAAATAAAGAATGAAAAATAGGGCTGGGAGTGTAGCTTGAAGGTAGAATGTGTCTGGGTTCCATCCTCAGTATTGCAAAAAAAAAAAAAAAAAAAAAGATATAGTGATCGGTGGTGCATTCTTGTATCCCAGTACAAGAGGATCTGACATTATCCACAAAGATAATGGGAATGAGACAGGAGGATCCCAGGTTTGAGCCCAGCCTTAGCGACTTAGCCAGACCTTGTTTCAAAATAAAATGAGACTGGGGGTGTGGCTCAGAGGTAGAATGTCCCTGGGTTCAATCTCCAGTATCCCCCCCGCCACTGATACAGATTTCTTTTCATTTTTTTTTATTTTTTATTTATTTATTTTGTGGTATTGGGGGTGGAACCCAGGGGTTTTTCTGCCTCTGAGATATCTTCCCAGACCTAGGTTTTTATACTTTATTTGGAAACAGGGTCTCACTAAGTTGCTGAGAGCTTCACTAAGTAGCTGAGGCTGACTTTGAACCTGTGCGATCCTCCTGTCTCAGCCTCCCAAGCATGGGGATTACAAGTGTGCACCACCATGCCTGGCTTGGGATTAGTGGTGAAGGTTATACAACTTTATGAATATATTAAAACCACTGAATTATACACTGTAAAAGGGTGATATATATATATATATGTGTGTGTGTGTGTGTGTGTGTGTGTGAATTATATTTTGATTAAAAATAACCTCTAGGGAGAGAAAGCTATTTTAAAATCTAAATCTAAATCTATTTTCTAGAAGATTAATTAACATTACTCTGGAGCAAAAATCCAAATGATATCTTTTTGGATATCACTGTCTATTAAGGGAGTGGAGGTAAATAAAAAGGAAGGCTTCTATTTCCTTTTAGGAGAGGATGTGTCTACTGATAACTTGACACTGATAAAATATAAAATTTTAACTTTTGTGCTAAAAGTTTGAGTGTTATCACTAGGAGAAAATACAGAATTTATAACTTCTAAAGTGTTAGAGGGGGGAAAAAGTGGAATTAAGGGTATCTAGCAAGCCGGGCGTGGTGGCGCACGCTTATAATCCCTGCACTTGGGAGGGTGAGACAGGAGGATCGCACAGGTTCGAAGCCAACCTCTGCTGGCTTAAGAGACCCTGTTTCCAAATAAAAAATATTTTAAAAAATAGGTCTGGGAGTGTAGCCCGGAGGTAGAGAGCCCCTGGGTTCCATCACCAGTATCACTACCACCACCACCACCACCAAAAAAAAAAAAAAAAAAAAAAAAAAAAGAGTATCTAGCCAAATGTATGGAAATGAAAGGAGAAAAAAGAACGTATAGCAATAGAAAACATAAAATAAGATAGCAGGGAAAGCTGAAATGTGTAAGTGGTTACAGAAAATGTGAATATTTAAAATTTAACTCCCAGCCAGGGGTGGTGGCACACACCTGTACTTGGGAGGCTGAGACAGGAGGATCACAGGCTCACGGCCAGCATCAGCAACACAGCAAGTGATTCTCTCATCAACTTAGTGAGACCCTATTTCAAAATAAAACTAAAAAATAGGGCTGAGGATGTAGCTCAGAGGTAGAATGCCTCAGGGTTCAATCCCCAATATCACAATAAATAGGTGAAAAAGTAAATACCAATTTAGACTCAGTAGTTATCTGGAGACATCTTTGGGAATGTTTTTATCTAAAGAGAGCAGATTTTGATACTGAGATTTCAATAAAAATCCAGGCTTTGTATGTAAAAAAAATCCTCCCAAGCAAACAACAACAATAAAACACAAACAGACCCCTCCAACCATTTTAGAGCTGGCTGTGTGCCACCATGCGGTAATTTTTTTTAATAGTCTGAAGTCAGTTAATATTTGAGACCTACCTTTCAAGAAGTAAGCCTGCTTGCTTTCATTATCTTTGGGGATAATGTCAGATTCCCAGGGAAGGAAGGTACCAGCAGGCTTCAACACTATTACAAATTTAGAACCCAAACCTCATTATCCACATTGAAATTGTATGTCTTGATCCTTGTGGACAACCAGGCAATAAATGCCTTGTTTTGTTTTGTTTGTTTATTTTGTGGTACTGAGGACTGACCTAGGGGCATTTTACCTCTGAGCTACAACCTCAGCCCTATTTTATTTTTTAGTTTGAAACAGAGCCTCACTAAGTAGCTCAGGCTGGCCTTGAACCTGCTATCCTCCCGAGTCTCTGAAAAAACGGGGATTACAGGTGTGTTCCACCACGCCCAGCTAAATTCCTTGCCTGAGGAGAAATAAAGGCTGTTTAGACCACTCTCTGTTCTCTGAGCTTTGGTAGTAGGTGGATTAGGAGGCCTACCAGCAGGACAGGCAGACCCTGCTCCTTCTCCTTTGCGGGGGATGGCGCCCTGTGACTTCACTGTCCCGCGTGTTATCCCTGTGTGGCCGCTAACATCTCTGTTTCCATGGATATTTGGTGTAATTGATGTTCCCTAAAGAACCACCTCTGAATTACTTGGAGGTTTAGGCTACCAATAATAACATTTAAAAAATGTAGTTCAAAGTTGCCCCATCCAAGACCCTGTAGTTTGGGCGTCCTGGGCCTGGGGTCTTTGCTACCTGGGCACCCTGGCCTCTCAGCCCAGAACTCCAGCAGCGACCTGCCCTGGGTCCCGCTCTGTGCTTGCCCATCCCTGCCCACCCCTTCTTCTACTCTTTGGTTTACCTGAGAAGATCCCTGGGCCTGGGCTTCAGGGAAGAAGCTGGGGAGGGGCTGGCTTGATATCTCCCTCCCCCAGACCCAGGCTGTGGGGCTTGAGCTCCTGGGAGCCAGTTCTGAAGCAAGCCTCCTGGACTTGATGGATGATTTTAGACAGAATCTCCAGCATCTGTTCTCTCTAGTTATAGATGAGTGGATCTGCTTTGCAGGGTATCACTTAGAGGCTGACCTGCTACTGTGTTAGGGCTGGGGCGAGTGTGTGCGTGCGTGCGTGCGTGCGTGCGTGTGTGTGTGTGTGTGTGTATGTGTGTGTTGCTCACAGCTCCCCTGACCTCCAATCCCATCTCTTTCCTGGGGTCCCTTGTCCTCTTCTCTTGCTGGGGAAAGTTCTCATAGAAGGGTTTCCCGACCCCCAAGACCTGAAGGAGGAAGAAACCGCAGTGCTGCGGGAGGGGTCCCCAAGACGTGGCCTGTGTTTCAGTCGGCGGTGCTGGGATGCAGGCTCCACCAGGACTTTGAAAACTTCAGTGGGTTGATTGCCTCCTCTGGGCCGCTCCGCCCGCGGGGAGCCAGGGGCGCGTTTTTGGCCCCGCCGTCTGCCCACCCTGGAGGTAGCAGGGATTGGTGAGATAGGGAGGGCAGAGCAGAGCTGAGGCAGCCAGGCGCTGGCCACAAAGGGCACCAGCAGGCATCAGGACACCCCAGGCGTGTGTGTGCACGGACAGCCCAGCGACCCTGGTGCCGCGGCACGCCGGACCCGAGCTGGGCTATGCTCTGTGGAACTAAGGGCGGAGGAAATGGGTCGGGGCCTGGGCCTCGGAGGGTTCTGAAGGACACAGGGCTGCACCCCCAGGATAAGCCGGCTGTCTAGTGCTGCTGAGCCGGCAGCAGTAGAGGGCGCGGCCGCAGCACGCTTTCACTGTCTTCCCCATTCCAAGTGGCGTGCGCCCCCTAGAGGGCAGTGCCGCAGCTGCTGCTCATTTCTGAGCTCCGGTTTTATAAATAAAGCAGCTCAGAGTCAACCCAGCCCTGGGTCCCCCAGATTGGTGCCTCCTGCTGGTAGTCCTGGGGGAGAAGCCCTCCTCTTCCTGCCTGTTTCTCCTCTTCTGCAGGTGAGCTTGGGCCAGGGACAATGGTACCAGATATCGGGAAGAAAGAAAAATGTGGGGAGAAAATAATACTTACTAAGCACTTCCTACGTCACAAGCAATGAGTAACTCCTGTGTGTGCAGATCTTAGGAAACCCCATAACCACCCCAGGAGGGTGGTGGTCTCCTCCTGTTCAGATGAGGAAGCAGGCTCAGAGAAGTAGCCTGCCTCAAGTCAGACAACTAGTGAAAAGTGGAGCCGGGCTCAGTTACCCATGTGTCTGACTTTGGTGTTTATCCAGAGCGGGCACTGGAAGTATTTGACTTCTCTGTCTGAATTCTCTAAATTTTACCGATTGTACTGTAAGAACATTAAAGAAAATTCAAAAGCATTTCTCCATGCTGTTTACATAAAAACCCTATTTTGAAGTGGCTGAGATCACAGGGCCTGCGTGTTTTCATGCTCGATGTTTCACTTGCTATTCCATCAATGCACTTTTTACATCCTTAATCATCACTGTCATTTTTACATAATATTTTACTGAGTTATGACATACCATAAAAGCCCTAACCATCCTGCTGTCATGAACATCTCTGTTAAAAAAAGGCCTTTTTTCCTTTGGTTAATTATTTCCTTAAAGGAAACCCCCAGGGGTAGGGTGGCTGGGTGAAGGCAAATGAGCACTTTTATGATTCTTGACTTTTACTGTCAACTCGCTTTCCAGAGGGCTTGTATCAATTTACAAGCACAAGGCAGTCCATATTTTCCAAAGTCTGTTTTAAAATCTCCTTAAAAGAAATAAAATTCTATATGGAGCCAGAGGTCCTGATAATGTGTAAATCACGACCATCAGCCAAAAAGTCCTTGGAGAACCTTCCAGTCCTGAGAGCCAAACGCTAAGTGGTCCAAAAACCCAAACCCTGCAGGGAATGGCCACAGAGCGACCGCAGGGGATGCCTTCACACATCGGCTTAGGGGTTCAGGTTCAGTGTTGGAACACTGAAGAAAAAATTAATTCATCAATCAACTTACTTTATTAAAGGATTCAGTATTTTTTTATTCTTTATAATGTGTAACTCTGACTTTTCAAATGGCCAGCTCTGACGCTGTCCAGTGTAGACAAAACTGGCTTTACTGATGATAATGATGCCGCGGTAGCCAGGGTTTACTGTGTTTACTGTGTGTTAGAAACTTTGCATGTACTTATGTACATTATTCTGTTTCTTCTAAGAATAACCTCATAAGGTTCTGCCATTGCCAGCACTTTATAGTCAAGGGAACTGTGTTGGACCAGATGCTCCCGGAGGGCTGGGATATTTGTTTTGCTCATTGATGTAGTCCAATGCTTAAGTGAGCACACAGTAGGCGCCAATGTATACTGTATACTGTTGACTGAATGTTAGCTTCCCAGGGCCACGGGGAGCATGTGGCATTGAAGGCTGGGCCTCCTGCACAGAGTCCTGGTACCTGGCCCCTCTGCTCTGCCACCTCTTGCCTAGGACAGGCAGATGTACCCCGTTCTGGCCACTCACCTGACTCCAGCTCCCAGCAAACCACTCCACTTTGCCCGTGCAGGGCCCGTTGTCGCACGGGGTGGCCTCCGCTGGCCGGTTGTTCCCGCAGCCCTCCAGGGGCAGGCTGCTCACGTGATTGGTCATGCACACCACCGAGCGCGTCCGCACTCCGGCCCCACACTCGGCCGAGCACTGTGAGACAGGAGGGGGGCACGTAAGTGGGAGGCTCCGGCCCCTGGGAATGACGCCGCGGATGGACACCTCGTTGCCCCATCAAACTCTTTCCCCCCAAAAGGTCAGAGGGCTCCTTGTGCGCAGCCCACCCCAGCCCAGCAGTCTCCCCGTTCCTGCCCTTTCCATTTCTAGAGTTTTAGTTATCCACGGTCAATGAACTCTGAAAATATTACACAGAAAATTCCAGAAGCCAAGGTTCCTCGACTTTCCATAACTTTTAAGGGGTCCCCATTTATAAATTCTAAGTGGTCCCGAGTCAACCCATTCTTCCAAACTAATATTTCATTATTCCAAATCATACACCTCCTGCTGGACGGAGCCGGGGGCTGGGACTTCCTGGCCTCGTGACAGGCTCACAGGGCCATGCGTGGTCTGTTCTCTCGGCCTGGAAGGCACTTCCCTGCCCAGGGAGAGAACTTGGAGGCTCACTCATGCCATCGCCTCTGCCAAAACTCCCCTCGTCCCCCAGCCCTACAGACTCTAGACCTAGAATTCTGATGGCATTCCATAGTTCGCCTCCTTCCTAGTTATTTCTACTTGCGCCCTATTTCTTTTTTTCTTTATAGACGTGGGCTTGGCGAGGACAGGGGCTAGCGACTCATCTTTAATTCCTTCTCAGGTCAGCAGCTTACTCCTGTGAGTCCATGAATTCCAGTTCTGAATAAACAAACATAGACGTGGGCCCGCCTGTCTCATTTCTCTCTCTCTCTCTTTCTGCAGTACTGGGCATTGAGTCCGTGGGTGCTGCACCACTGTGCTACATCCCCAGCCATTTTTATTTTAAGACCACTTTCTAAGTCAGCCTGGCTTCGGAACTTTGGATCTTCCCGCCTCAGCCTCCCAAGTAGCTGGGATCCTGGCTCATATCTGTCGCCAATCCCTTTTAAACCTAGAAGTGGTCATTTATCACGTGACTAAAGCCCATTCTACAGGCTCTGGATCTTCTTTTTAAAAATTTGATACTGGGGATTGAACCCAGGAGCATTCTACCTCTAGGACAGACTTTTAAAAATTATTTTACTTTGAAACAACGTCTCTCTAAGTAGCAAAGGTCTCCTAAGTTGCTGAGGCTGGCTGAAAACCTAGAATCCTTTTGTCTCAGCTTCCCAAGTACTGGGATCACAGGTGTGTGCCACCACACTGGGATTGAAGACAGAGTCAATGTTTGGTTTCTACCATCACTTCACTTAAAAATTAGTTAATAATGTATAGTTAAGGCGTACACATGATATTATGAAATACATATCCCATATGTAAACAGTAAAAAGATTATGAAAAAATTCTCACAACCTCATTTCATTATGAAAATTTCCACCTCTGTTTTTGTATACTGCTGCCTGTTCCTGTAAAATCACATCCCAGTCGGAAGACGAATCATTTACCTGACCACTGCTGAGCTGGGCCCGAGTGCCCCTGGAGGAAGCCCCTCTGAAGGAAGGGCCAGCAGTGGTCAGAACGTGCCGGCCACTACTTGCTCTGTTCGCATACTGATTATTTTGATCTAAAGACAATTGAGAAGTAGCAGGGGCAGGAAAGGCTTTGTGCCTAAAACCAGGACATGGATTTCCAATCAGAAAGTCGCCTTCCCAGTACGCGGAAGAAGAGAACGTTCTTATCTTTGGAGACGGGGACCAACTCTGAGATCAGTCTGCACAAAACAACTTTAATAAAATAATCCTCATTTTTCATTACTTTCTCTCTCTCTCTCTTTTTTTTTTTTTTTTTGCAATAGGTACTGGAGATGGAACCCAGGGGCATTCTATCTCCGAACTACACCCCCAGCCCTTTTCTTTCTTTCTTTCTTTCTTTCTTTCTTTCTTTCTTTCTTTCTTTCTTTCTTTCTTTCTCTTCTTCTTCTTCTCCTTCTCCTTCTCCTTCTCCTTCTCCTTCTCCTTCTCCTTCTCCTTCTCCTTCTCCTTCTCCTTCTCCTTCTTCTTCTTCTTCTTCTTTTTGGTGGTACTGGAGTTCCTGGAAGCCCTTCTACCTCCAGTCTACACTCCCAGACCTATTTTATATTTTTGAAACAGGGTCTCTTACGCCAGCGCGGCTGGCTTCGAACCTGCGCGATCCTCCTGTCTCCGCCTCCCAAGCACAGGGATTACAAGCGTGCGCCACCACGCCCGGCCTTATTCTTTATTTTGAAACAGGGTCTCACTCAGTTGCAGAGGGCCTCATGAAGTAGCTGAGGCTGGTCACAAAACTGCGATCCTCCTGTCTCAGCCTCCCAAGTTCTGGGATTACAAGAATGCACTGCCACGCTGGGCTTCTCCCATACATCTATCACTTTCCCACAGCTCACTGCCCTAGAAGTCCATCCCTCCCTGCCCAGTTACTTCCTTCGGTGCACTGTCCTTTGTCAAAGTGGCACATAAACCCTCAAGCTTCGCTACTTTGGAGTTTTGTCTTTTTTCTGTGAACACCCCCATATCACACAGAAATATGAACAGCAAATAAAATTCATATGTCTTTCTCCTTTTACTTCTGTTAGTTTAACTCCCAGGCTGCCTCCAGAGAATCTAAGAGGGTAAAGGAAAAGACCCCACCCATAGGTTTGCACATGCTTTTTATGACTTTCGTTTTGTTTGCATCATTATTAGAATATTAGAAATCAGAGACAATGGATCAGTCTCTTAGGTTAAAAAGATAACCTTTGTTAACAGTCTAGGCTAGACTATCATCCCATAATTGAAGTGGACTAGGCTACACTATTTGTTTTGATCATGTATACTCTGTCCTTCCTAACTTAAAAACTCAAGATGTTTAAACTCCCTTGTAAAGAATAAAGTAAGCCAGGCGTGGTGGCACACACTTGTAATCCCAGCTTTGGGGAGGCTGAGACGGGAGAATCGTGCTTTGTGGACAGCCTCAGTTACTTAGGGAAGCTCTTTGCAACTCAGAGACACCCTGTTTCAAAATAAAGAATAAATCATAAGGCTGGGGGTGTCGCTCAGAGGTAGAATGCCTCTGGGTTCCATCATTAGTAACACACACACACACACACACACACACACACACACACACAAGAATAAAGTAAGTCAAATCTCAGTTATTTCTGGTTCAAATTCTAAACATATTTCTTTCCAAACAATTCCCACCTGAGCAGCTAACTTAACTTCCTGCTTTCCAAATGTGTAGAAACCTGGGAAAGTTTCTGCAGATTTCCATGTGCTTGCTTGCTTAATTAATTAATTAACCTATTATTTAATTATTTTTTGGTACTGGAAATTGAACCCACAGGCATTCTGTCTCTGAGCTACACCCCTAGCCCTTTTTTATTTTGAAAGAGGTCTTGCTAGGTTGTGGAAGGTCTAGCTAAATTGCTGCGGCTGGTCTTGAACCTGTGATCCTCTTGTCTCAGCCTCCCAGGTACTGGGATTACAGGCATGTGCCACTGCACCTGGTTCCCCATGTGCTTAGTTTAAAAGAACGTTAGCTGGGTGTGGTGGCGCATGCTTGTAATCCCAGCATTTGGGAGGCTGAGACAGGAGGATCGTGATTCGCGGACAGCTTTAGCAACTCAGTGAGACCCTGTTTCAAAATGAAGAATAAAACCTAGGGCAGGGGGTGTCTGTAGCTCAGAGGTAGAATGCCTTTGGGTTTCATCCCCAGTACCGCAAAAAAAAAAAAAAAAAAAAAAAAGAATGTCTGATGACAGGGTGTCATACTGATGGGACCTATAGACACGTTTTTACCTTATTACCCAATGGCAGCTCAAAGCATGACAACTTTGAATTGGAAAGGAGCTAGCTGCACTGGGGCTGGCCTAGGAGGCCCAGGAGGGAAATGAGGGGTGGGAGGAGAACCTCCAGGCAAAGCAAGGCAAAGAACGATGTCCCTAGAAGAAGCCCCAAGTCTGCTCTGGCACCAAGAAAAGAACCTCACTCCTAATGGCCCTTCTGGGCTGATAAAACACGGACATACATATGATTTCCAGGCAATCTTCCCACGCCTGCACCGGTGACATGCCCCCCTTGGTCCAGCTGCTTCCTGAAGGATGGCCAGGCTCTGATAACTGTTCTTGAACTTCGGTTTCAGGCATCATCTCCTATAATTTATTCACCAAATACAATCTTTTCTGATTTTAATTAGAAATTAGTAATCACAAAAGTGAGGCTGGTGGACTTTCTGAAAGTTTTTTTTTTCCCTGTTGTGACTAAAAATTGAATGTATGTTTAAACCAGTCACTGTTTTGTAGAACTAAAAAATAAATAAAATTATCAGACTGAAAAGTCAGATAAAGATGACCTTCAGTGAAAAGTAGCTACAACGGTGTTTTCCAGGTGAGGCATTAAAGTCAGCAGAGTTTAAAGCCTGAGAAGCTGAAGGGAAAATTCAGGCTGGTTTTATAATCTCAATTCATTTATGTAGAGACTAATTTTATTTATTTATTTATTTATTTATTTATTTATTTATTTATTTATTTATGGTGGTTCTAGGGGTGGAAGGGGCTTTTCTACCTCCGGGCTATACTCCCAGACCTATCTTTATACTTTATTTGGAAACAGGGTCTCACTGAGGCTGGCTTTGAACCTGTGCGATCCTCCTGTCTCAGTCTCCCAAGCACTGGGATTACAAGTGTGTGCCACCATGCCCGGATGAGATTAATTAATTTTTTTTTTTTTTGGTGGTACTGGGGTTCCTGGAAGCCCTTCTACCTCCAGGCTACACTCCCAGACCTATTTATATATATGTTTTTTATTTGGAAACAAGGTCTCTTAAGCCAGCGCAGCTGGCTTTGAACCAGCACTTATCCTCCTGTCTCCGCCTCCCTAGCGCGGGGATTACAAGCGTGCGCCACCACACCCGGCTAGATTAATTAATTTTAAACTGAGCAACAGCATACACTCTGGACCCTTAAATGTTTGTGAACTTTAACCTCATTTTCTCTGGTTTCCCCCTCTTTTAAATTTTTTAAAAATTATTTTTAAGCTGGGCGTGGTAGTTCATGCTTATTATAATCGTAGTACTTGGGAGGCTGAGACAGGAGGATCACCAGTTCAGGGCCAGCCTCAGCTACCTAGTGAGACCCTGTTTCTGTTTCAAAATAAAAAATTAAAAATAGGGCTGGGGTGTAGCTCGGAGAGAGAATGCCCCTGGGTTCAATCTCCAGTTCCGAAAAAAAAAAAAAAATTACTTTCTTGAAGTGTTGGGGATTGAACTCATTGCCCCCTGGATGCTAGCACCCTACGACTAAGCTACATTTCCAGCTACTTTTACTTTGAGACAGGGTCCTGTTAAGTCGCCCAGACTGGCCTCAGATTTTTGATCCTCCTTCCCCAGCCTCCTAAGCAGGTGAGATTACACACATGTGCCGCCATGTGTAATCTGGTCTCTTCCTCTTGAGCTCAGTGAATCAGAGGCTGCGTCGTGTCTCGGACATGCTTGTATCCAACAGATGCTCAGTCCATGCTTATTCTCAGTAATGGAAAACTATATTGTTTAAAGTTCAACAAGGTTTTGTTTGTTTTGTGATACTAGGAATTAGGCATTCTACCACTGAGCGACACCCTTATCCCATTTTAAAATTTTAAAATTTGAAACAAGCCGGGCGTGGTGGCGCACGCTTGTAATCCCAGCATTTGGGAGGCTGAGACTGGAGGATCGCGGTTCGCGGACAGCCTCAGCTACTTAGTGAGGCCCTCTGCAACTCAGTGAGACCTGGTTTCAAAATAAAGAATAAAAAATTGGGCAGGGGGTGTAGCTCAGAGGTCAAATGCCCCTGGGTTCCATCCCCAGACCCGCAAAAAAAAAAAAAAAATTGAAACAGTTTTTCTGAGCCAGGTGTGCTGGCGCATGCTCGTAGTACCAGCACTTGGGAGGCTGAGACAGGAGGATCACAGGTTTTCTGCTAGCCTCAGCTACTTAGTGAGGCCCTCTGCAACTTAGTGAGACCCTGTTTCAAAATAAAGAATAAAAAATTGGGCTGGGGGTATAGCTTGGAGATAGAATGCTCCTGGGTTCCATCCCCAGTACTGGAAAAACAAAACAAACAAACAAAAATCAAACAAAAAGAAATAGGGTCTTTCTAAGTCCTTGGGTGCTGGCCTTGACCCTGCAATTCTCTTGCCTCAGCCTCCCAAGTACTGAAATTAAAGGCATCATTTTAATATAAAGCAACTATTCAAATGTGGAACACTGTCATCAGCCAGTCAGTCGTTTGGGGGTCTGAACCCCTTTTATGGTCAACTGGTGGACACAGTGTAGACACAGAGCCTGAGGGAATGAAGCCGCCCCCAGGGAGTTGCCCGGTGCCAGCCTCATCCGGCCATGGCTTCCAATGTGTTATCCCTCGGTGCCCACTCGCCACGCTACGGAGGAACCTGAAGCTGAGAGTCTGCAGCCTCTCAAGGTCAAGTGTGAAGTCAGTAGTGGCCACCAAGATGGCGCCAAAGTTAAAGAGCTGTCCTCATACCATGGTACACTCCTCCCCTCCACGAGTCTAAATAAGGACGCACGTGTAGGCTGGGTACAGTGATACGCACCTCTAGTCTCAGTACTTTGGAGGCTGAGACAGGAGGATTGTAGGTTTGAGGACAGTGCATGACCCTGTTTCCAAAACAAAACAAAACAAAACTAAACTCAACTCCAAAACAAAACTAAAATAGAGCTGGGGTGTAGCTCAGTGATGGGTGCTCCTGGGTTTAACCCCTAGTACAAAACCGCACGCGCACACACACACACACACACACACACACACACACACACAATGGCAATTTAGGGAATAATTATCTATTCAGGGGGTAGACAAAGTAAAAATTATTTACTTATACTCTAGCACCAAACTTACCTGGCTTAAAGCAACTTTTCCATAAAAAATTATCTAAATAGAAGAATAAATAGGAGAAGAAAGCACTCATTCTTTGCTCTACTTACAGTTTTAAGCCAGGGGCTATGTGCAGCAAATACTTGTGTTAAAATAAAAAGCAAATTTACAAGGGGAATGCACATGCCATTATCAGAAGGGAAATGGCCAGTGTGAAAATCCTTGGAAAATTTACATGTAGAATTTTGCTATTCTTTTTTTTTTTTTGAGAATTTTGCTATTCTAAATAAGAAGGAGACATACAGAGGAATGAATCACTGTGAGTTTTTTTTTCCTACCCACATAGTTTTTCTTTTTTTTAAATTTCTGCACATTGGCATCCTGAGTCTAGTGCATTTTTCAGAAAGTTGAGAAAGTAGTTATGGAATTAAAAAGCCACAGTGATTCACTACAATAAACTTATTATAAAAATCTCTTAGTCATTGCTTGGGATGTTCTAAATTGAAATCTTTCGAAGCAAACTTTTTCAAAATGTCTTCCTTTCCATTTTTTTCCCTCTCTTTTTCGTGGATTGAATCAAAGAGATTCTAACCCTGAGCTATACTCCCAGCCTGATTTTATTTCTTCTGAAACAGGGTCTCTCTAAGTTGCTGAGACTGTCCTCGAACTTGTGATCCTCCTGCCTCAGCCTTCGAAGTACTAGTATTACAAGTATGCACCACCATGCCCAGTTCAACTTGTATTAAGAGTTCTAAAAGAATTAATAACATTTGGTTCAATAATTCCACTTCCTAGGCACTATTTTAGGGAAATAAAAAGTGCATATCAAGATTATGCATACCGGGCGTGGTGGCGCACGCTTGTAATCCCCGCACCTGGGAGGCTGAGACAGGAGGATCGCACAGGTTCGAAGCCAGCCTCAGCTACTTAGTGAGGCTCTCAGCAACTTAGTCAGACCCTGTTTCCAAATAAAGTATAAAGTAGGTCTGGGAGTATAGCTTGGAGGTAGAAAACCTCTGTGTTCCACCCCCAGTACCACTAAAAAAAAAAAAAAAAAAAGATTTATGTATAAGATATTCAGAGACTATCAATTTATCTATTTATTTTTGTGTTACTGGGGATTGAACCCAGGGGCATTTTACCTCTGAGCTATGCCCCCATTCCTATTTTTTATTCTTCATTTTGAAAGAAGTTCTCCCTTAGTTGTGGAGGGCCTCACTAAGTAGCTGAGGCTGGCCACAAACCTGTGATCCTCCTGTCTTAGCCTCCTAAGTACTGGGGATTACAAGCATATGTCACCATGTCTGGCTGTGACTATCCTTTTTTTTTTGGTACTAGGGATGGAACCCAGGGGCATTCTACCTCTGAGGTACACCTCCAGCCTTGTTTTTTATTCTTTATTTTGAAACAGGGTCTCACTGAGATGCAAAGGGCCTTACTAAGTAGCTGAGGCTGTCTGCGAACCTGGATCCTCCTGTCTCAGCCTCCCAAATGCCTGGCTTATTTACTATTTTAAATGAGATATTTTAAAAGGATAGTCACCGCTGGGCATGGTGGCACATGCTTGTAATCTCCGCGCTTGGGAGGCAGAGACAGGAGGATTGCACAGGTTCGAAGCCAGCCGTGCTGGCTTAAGAGACCCTGTTTCCAAATAAAAAGTATAAAATAGGTTTGGGAGTGTAGCCTGGAGGTAGAAGGGCTTCCAGGAACCCCAGTACCACACACACACACACACACACACACACACGCACACACACACACAAACACACACACACACTAGTAAGTAAGCTGGGCATGTGGCACATACTTGTAATCCTAGTACTTGGGAGTCTGAGAGGTGGGGATCGCAGGTTCTCAGCCAGCCTCAGCTACTTAGTGAGGCCTTCTGCAACTTAGGGAAACCCTGTCTCAAAATAAAGAATAAAAAATAGAGTTGGAGCCGGGCGTGGTGGCGCACGCTTGTAATCCCCGCGCTTGGGAGGCGGAGACAGGAGGATTGTGCAGGTTTGAAGCCAGCCACACTGGCTTATGAGACCCTGTTTCAAAATATAAAAAAATAGGTCTGGGAGTGTAGCCCGGAGGTAGAAGGGCTTCCAGGAACCCCAGTACCACCAAAAAAAAAAAAAAAAAAAAAAAAAAAAAAAAAAAATTAAATAAATAAAAAATAGTAAGTAAAAAAGTGAAAGTAAAACCCTCTCAAATATTTAGAAATAGGGGATAACTAAAGTTATACAATAACTTACTCTTATTAAAAGCTATACCTTTAAAGGCCTTTAATACCATGAAATGTTTATTATGTGTAAATGGAAAAAATAGGTCAGTAAATTACACATGCATTATCATTTATATCCTTAAAATAGGTGCAAGTTCGTAAAGTTTTATGTGTAGAGTATCTATGAGCATGAAAAAGTGGGGAGTGTTGCTTAAAAACTTCAAATTATGCTGGGTGTAATATAAAAATAAAAACCCGTCATCTTCGTATCCACGTCTTAGCCAGTAAATTCATCAAGTTTACTGTGAATGCAAATAGATTCTGGAATGGCTAGAGATACAGAAACAAAATCACACAAGAATGAGAAGAAACAACTATGGCTTTTTAGCCAAGAGAAGTGGAAGGGGTCCCCAGATGCCACAGGCTTCTGTGTAAAGAGGGGGCGCTGGGACTTTGGACGGAGCAAGCAGGAGTCGGCAGGAAACGCTTTGGCTCAGTGTAAAAGGAAACCTTTCAGCACCCAGAGCTGCAGAGGAACCAGAGGAAACTGACTGATAATCAGACAAGAGCCTGGGCGACTCAGGTCAGGATGCTGAAGAGGCGGCTCCTGCTGGCCCAGCAAAGCCACCTGGCCAACACCTTCCTGCACCGCGTGAGCAATGCAGGGCTCAGAAAGGGAGAGCACGCAGGAGGCCTGGGAAGCCGCCTCTGGGCTCTGAAGTAGGGGCTGAGCTCCATCTCTTGCTTCTCCTGTTTTGCTTTGATGGAGCCTCCGAGACCAATAAGCTGGTGCCCCTTCCCGGCTACTTCAGAGACTCAGGCATCCTGAGGGCTCGGTGCTGGCGCCAGCAGCTTTCTACCTGGGGAGGAGCCCAGGACTGGCTCACAGCTCTGCGAGATCTCAGGGGTGGAGCAGAGGCTGCGTTTGCAGGTTTGTCCTCTGCTCTCCGGCAGCAATCCTACAGCCTGGGTCACCATGGCAACGAGAGGGAGAGGGTCAAGGGGCATTCCACATCTCCTTTCCCTTTCTCTTCTCCCGTCTCCAAGGTATGCTCTTTAATTTTGCGTAGTGTTCCCCTCCCCCAGACTATCTTTTATTGTAGTAAAATATACATAAGATTTGTCATTGTAAACTGGGCATGGTGACTTAACGCCTGTAATCCCAGTACGTGGGAGGCTGAGACAGGAGGATCACAGGTTCAAGGCCAGCCTTAGCAACTTGGAAAGCCCTTTGGCAACTGAGTGAGACCGTGTTTCAAAATAAAAATTAAAAAAAGGGCAGGGAGGGGAGTTTGGGGATAGAATGTCCCTGGGCTCAATCCTTAGTACAAAAAAAAAAAGAAGGAAAAAGATTTGCCATTTCAACCATTTGTACATATAGACTTAGTGGTACTAGGTGCACCCACTTTATAAAGCAGCCCTCCCCTCTTGTTCACCTCCAGAATCCCTTTCACAGATAAACTCTATTTTTGCCTTTGGCAAATGAACTCAAAGTATTACTGGTTTTCTTTGCATACAGGAAACAGGTGGGCTAATAATTATATATGTCTGAGGTTTTTTTTTTTTGTGGTACTGGGAATGGAACCCAGGGGCATTCTACCTCTGAGGTACACCCCCAGCTCAAATTAAAAAATAAAATATTCTTTATTTTGAAACAAGGTCCCACTAAGTTGCAGAAGGCCTCACTAAGTAGCTGAGGTTGTTTGAGAACCCCAATCCTTCTGTCTCAGCCCCCTGAATGCTGGGATTACAAGCGTGCACCACCACGCCCATCTTTTGAGTTATTTATTTATTTTTGGTACTGGGGAATGAACCAAGGGGCATTCTACCTCTGAGCTACATCCCCAGCCCTATTTTTATTCTTTATTTTGAAACAGGGTCTCACTGAGTTGCAAAGGGCCTAAGTAGCTGAGGCTGTCTGTGAACCCGGATCCTTCTGTCTCAGCCTCCCAAATGCTGGGATTATAACCGTGTGCCACCACGTTCAGCTTGAGTTAGTTTTTGATACCTGGCACCTCAGAGCCTGAGGGAGGCAGGATACTGGGGAGGGAATAGTATGTGAAATGTTTTTAGTTATTAAAAATCAGGGAAGGCAGCCTAGCCTAGCTGGGTGTGGTGGTGCATACCTGAAATCCCAGTACTTGGGAGACTGAGACAAGGAGCATCACAGATTCGAGGCTACCCTCAGCAAAGTAACGAGGCCCCCAGCAACTTAGTGAGAACTTGTTTCAAATAAAAAATAAAAGCCAGGTGTGGTGGTGCACGCTTGTGATCCCCCCATTCGGGAGGCTGAGACCAGAGGATCGCGGTTCGTGGACAGCCTCAGCTACTTAGTGAGGCCCTTTGCAACTCAGTGAGACCCTGTTTCAAAATTAAGCATAAAAAATAGGGCTGAGGGTGTAGCTTGGAGGTAGAATGCCCCTGGGTTCCATCCCCAGTACTACCAAAAAAAAAAAGGGGGGGGGTTGGGGTTATAGGTCAAAGGTAGAATGCACTCATAAAACATACGGCAGGTGTGATGTAATTGTTCACTCTATATAATATTGTATGACTTTAGAATCATGTGGAGTGCTAAGGAGCATTAAGCTAGTTCTTTTTCCTCCCTGCCTCTCAATCCTGAAGCCCCTTGGTCCTCACAGGAACATGCAATAATCAATCTTTGGGCCTGTTTTCCAAAGTCAGAAATCCGCCTTGAGACCGTGTGCCTCTGTGGCTTGGGACGCATGGGGACCCGCAGCCCCCACTGGACAGCACTTGTCGGGGCTCTGCCCCCCACTCACCCTGTCACTCCACTCCGTGAGGAACCAGCTCTTGGCGCAGGGGCCCATGTCACAGTTCTCGATGTCGCTGGGCCGGAGCTTCATGTTGCACTCCTCGTCGTCCACCACATCCCCGATGTTGCTAACACACCTCACGTCGCGGGTCCGCTGGCCCACGCCACAGGGCACGGAGCACTACGGCACAGGAGCTGGCGTCAGGCCCAGGGCCTGGTAGAGGCCCCTGAGCTGCTGGGTCCCCTGCCGTGCTGGTGACTACGGGGGAGGATCTGAGCCTAGAAACCTCACAGGCCTTTCCCTAAGACCTTCCTAGATGACATCTTGCCTACTCTATTCCTCTGGGCCTCCGTTTTGCCATCTATAGGTGAGAGAGAAGGACCAGAAGTGGTGGACAGGTGAGGCCTGTAGGCCGGGACTCCCGAGGGCTCGCCACGAGCCAGCTGTGGGTCTCTAGGGAGCAGCGGCCTTGTGCTGGGGTGTCCGGCACCGGGGATGGGCTTGCTCCTGGGAAGCTGGGGTCAGCCTGGGGTCCCCTGTTCCCTGGGGAGGTGGTGCTGCCCAGGGAGCCCGCCGCCCTACCGAGCTCCAGTCGGTGCGGATCTGCCACTCGCTGCAGATCTTGAGCTGGCAGGTGCTGGTGGTCTCGGGCTTCTCCAGGTGCTGGCAGCGGTAGGGCTGCACCGTCAGGCTGCGGTTGGCGTACACCTGGCGGCACAGGACCTGACGGTGCTGCATGCCTAGGCCGCAGGTTTTGCTGCACTCCGACCACTCCCCAATGTCCCAGCTGGCTCCGGAACAGAGGAGAGAGAGGCCTCAGTTAGCAGGAGGGCGCCGTAGGCCCAGCGCACGGACCGCAAGGGGGGAGGCGCCGTGCTGGGCCTGCTGTGTCCCCATGACCAAGGCTTGTGGGGCACTGAGAAGGCACAGAGGGTTTCTGTGGGGCCAGCCAAACAAAACCCAACAACTCCGCAGGCCTACTACCTGTGGAACATAAACCCATTTGGGACTAAGCAATGGGCTTCCGACGGTTCTTACTCCTCACTCTCCCGTATTTGTCTCCCGTCTCCTCCTCCACCGTCCTAACTCTCAGCGACTGAAAGTGACATCGCTGTGCACTTGGCTAAGAGCGCGGTCTCAGAGGATTCGCTTTTCACCGTTTAGGGCCTTTCTCCCCTGTTCTTCTAGAAGCATCCTATTGAAGGCTCGATAACCAGCCCGAGACCTCTGCCGAGGTGTCCTGGCGTCTCCAGGCCGCCTTTCAACCCTTTCTCTGTTCTCAGCTCACCTCCAGCACCGTTGACACTGGCTCCCCCTCCTCTCGCTTCGCTCTTTGTTGTCCTTACCAGGTGAGATCCCGACTACCCCACCTTCCAAAGGGCAGGCTCCCTGCTCAGCGTGCAGACCTGCTGAAGGCTATCGGTTTCTTTTTCTTTCTTGTGGTACTTGAGTTCTTGGAAGCCCTTCTACCTCTGGGCTACACTCCCAGACCTATTTTATACTTTTTTAAATTTGGAAACAGGGTCTCTTAAGCCAGCGCGGCTGGCTTCGAACCTATGTGATCCTCCTGTATCTGCCTCCCAAGCGCAGGGATTACAAGCGTGCGCCACCACGCCCGGCTTATTCTTTATTTTGAAACAGGGTTTTACTAAGTTGCGGAGGCCTCACTAAGTAGTTGAGGCTGGCTGTGAACCTGAGATCCTCCTGTCTCAGACTCCCAAGTACTGGGATGACAAGCGTGCGCCACCACACCCGGCTTCAATCAGGTATTTCTAAATCAGATTTAAACTGGTTTAAAACTTAGATTATATCTGCTGCCAGGGTTTCAGGCACACCAACAAGAAGGGACCCGACAGCAGGCGACCTAGACAGGCCTCTTACAAAGCTGGGCAGGGGAAGAGGTTGCAGGGTTCCTCTTCAGGGGTTGGCTTCATGCTGGAGTCACAGTAGCTCTCTGGAACCTCTTCATGAGTGTTTCTGTGCACACAGCGGAAAATAGGGTATTGCGAGCCTGCAACGACAAGGAGAGCCCCTGAGGACAGCCCTGCACGCCTGCGAGCCAGGCTCCGGGGGACGGAGCAGGCGTTCAGGCAGTCCCTCACTCCCCTGCTCCCTGTGTGGACACACAGGGCTCACAGGGCTGCGCTGCTAGGGACCGTGGGTGTTCAAGAAGGGCCACACACAGCTCCTGCCTCCAAGAACTTAGGATCTATTTGTGGACGTGGGGTGTGGATATGTTCAAAGGCAGACAGAAAGACTTTTCACTGTAATTCAGGGTCATGGGAGAGATCACTAGGGAGGGGAGGGATGGTGCACTGGACACGAGGGCTCTTCTGAGGTTTTTGGAGACATTGAAGGGAGAGTGATCTGGAGACATCCAGCTGTGCCTTGGAGAAAGGGCCGGGCTTGAGCAGGGGTGTGCGTGTGTGTTGGGGAAGGGGGATGTCCCGGTGCCTAATCTGGAGTAAGAGTGCCTGCCTGACCAACTGGCCTTCTGGACCAAGTGTGTGTATGAGACAGGCTGAAGTGAGGAAGGAAGCAGATTTAAGAATGGCCAGGAGAGCAGCTGCCTTGTCTCTTCGGGCTGCTCTTTGTATATTCCTCTTAGAATGCACGAGTCCAGTGGTGTTCCAGTATGTGGTGGGTCTGCTTCCTGTGAGATGGTGGGCTCCTCAGGGTCAGGACCAGCTGTTACTCTGTAACCCCAGGACCTAGCAGAGTAGCAGGTGCTCGGTACGAGTTTGTTGAAAGACTATTAGAGCCTGCTAGAATTTAGATCTAGAATGGTCCCTGGTCTCATAGGTTAAAGGCCTGGTCTCCAGAGAGATCATGAGGGCTCTGATTTGTCGGTGGCTTCATGATTTGATGGCGTTCTGGGGAGGTGGTGGAGACTGCAGGAGGTGGAGCCTCGCTGAAGGGAGTGGGTCCTTGGGGATGCACCGCAGGGACTCTCTTTCATCCGCTCTGCTCTCTGGCTGCACCCTCTGCCATGACACCGTGCCATCACCCTGGGCCCCGGGCAACGCAGCCAGGTGCCCATGGGCCCGAAACCTCTGCGACTGTGAGCCAGATAAATCTCCTCCTCCAAGTTGTTTTTCCAGGTATTTGCCAGTGACAAAAAAAGCTACTACAGAGGTCTTACACTTGTTCTTAGCACTTAGATGAAAAACACTAATTGCATCAGGCTTTTATTTAAAATACACGAGTTCTTTCATTGGCTTAATGAGGATATAACCATTTTGGATAGCTAGATTTTTTTTTTTTTTCAGTACTGGGGATGGAACCCAGGGACATTCTACCTTTGAGCTACACCCCTGGTCCTATTTTTTAGTCTTTTTTATTTTTGAAACAGGGTCTCACTGAGTTGCAAAGGGCCTTGCTAAGTAGCTGAGGCTGTCGGGGAACTGCAATCCTCCGGTCTCTGCCTCCCGAATGCTGGGGTTACAAGCATGCACCACCAAGCCCGGCCAAGAAGCCAGATTTTTTTTTTTTTTGGTGGTACTGGGGCTCCTGGAAACTCTTCTACCTCCGTGTTACACTCCCAGACCTATTTTATATACTTTTTATTTGGAAACAGGGTCTCTTAAGCCAGTGCGATTGGCTTCGAACCTGTGTGATCCTCCTGTCTCCGCCTCCAAGCTCCCAAGCGTGGGATTACAAGCGTGGGCCACCACACCAGGCCAAGAAGCCAGAATTTATGACGTGGAATTTTCTCTCAATTCAGTTCTGCTTTCTGCTGCCTACTGCCACCTGCTGGCAACACAGGGTACCACCAGGGGACTTTAAGAAGTGAGGAGCAGCCCAGAGGCCATTCAGGATGAAGGAACATCTGAGGACGTCTGGTCTCTTCACAAACAGCTGTGTACCCCCAACAGGGCCAGATACACTCCTGCTGGGAAGACACTAGTTTATTCTAAAATTCCTCTGATTTCTGTTGCTGTTTGGCCAGGCATTTAAATGTTCTGGACCTCCAGCTCCTTACTAATGTTACAGTGTGCCATTAGCCCTTAAAGTGCTTCAGAGATCTTTCAAAGTGACCTGTGTGTCCCAGAGCCAGAGAGTTAGTTCTTGTAGGAAACCAGACAGTTTGTAAGACATCTCTGAATCCTTAAACCAAACGACCATTGGTTTAAATTACTCCGGTCATAAAAATTCACTGTGCAGTTATCACTTGAGACGGTGATTTAAAATGATGCTCTAAATAAGCCCAACTGTTACCTGAATAAAAAGCAGTTGTGACCGTAAAACTAACGGGAAGCAAAACTCTTGTGGAATTAAACTTTGTGCAGCTCCATATCTCTTTCCATTAAATACAGGAGATTTTAAAAATTAAATTCAACAAACATTAAGCATGCTATGTTGGGTTGTTAAGAATAGGACTCAGTTTACAGCTTGCCGTGTGCCTGTTTGGGAACCAGTTATCCAGGGAGTAAGGAAAGATCTTATTTAAGCCGATTTCTTTCCCTCTAGACTATGTGGGTCTAACTTTTTCATTTACAAATTTGGAGATTGAAAAGCAAAAGTAACTATCCCAACTGCTTGGCACTCACATTGGGGGAAACCTAATATTTGTAGCTAAAAGGATACAGGATACCCTAGGAATGCTCTGTGCCTGGAAGGACGGTCCTGCTTGGCAGCGTCTGGCCGATGGCCGCCGCTTGCCTGGCTCTTGAGCTGCCTTCCCTGTACGAGTGTTGTCCGTGCTCCCGCCCCATGGAAATGAACCAAGGAGATGAAATCAGAGGCTCTTTCTCTCTCTGAGGGGGAGGAAATACCAGGTCTACAATGATTGACTCCAGTGACTGCAATGGTTTCTTTCTTTGGGTCAGTTTTAATATCTTCAGAAAGGGAGATTGTCACTCAGAAGAGCACCTGGCCACCTCTCCTTGTTCAAGATGGTGGTCCAGTGATTCCCATAGTTGCTGGCAAGCAAGGACCGGGTGGGGAGGACAGGCGCTGGCTGGGCTGCAGGCAGCAGCAACAACCTGGGATTGGTTCATCTGGCTTGCATGTGGGGATGTCGATCAGAAGAGGGGTAGGTTAAGTTGGAGACAGGAACTGCTCCATAGGTAGGTAGTGGGCTCAGGGGTTAGTGTAGAGGTCAGTGAGACATCATGGAAAGACAGACAGACCTAAGAAAGCTCAAGAAAAAAATTGAATAATTTTAGACTTGGAACTGTGGGAATCAAGTGGGGTGAGGCAGGAGTCTGACAGAGGTCTTGGCAATGAGGGTATGGAGTTGGGGGTCACATTTTTTGATGCTGCCCTGCGAGGATGATGCCATAATTTGAAGGCATTTATTAAAACGGGAGGCATAGATGTGTGTGGTCAGCTCCGCTGCGAAGCAGAGGGGAGGGTCTGTGGGGGACAAAGGATGCTATTGCCCGAGGCACAGACTTGGGCTCTGCAGAAGAGGGCTGGAAGTGCTGGTGGGCTTGGAATTTCTTGGTCACAACACACTTGTCACCATCGCTGATGACCGAGAGGTGAGCTACATGTGTTGTTCATCCATGCTGCGTGGCCTCTCCTGCAGGTCTGCTGTGGTCGCTGCGGTCACTCTGGAGGGGACACACCTGGGAGGGAGCGAAGGAGAGCACCCACGGGCTGCTGTCGCTTGTCACATGGAAGAAAAAGAGGGTTAGGACTACAGAGGGGGCAGGGTAGGGGAAAATACAGCGCCATTTCTGCTTCATGTCCACAGCACCTGCTGAGCATCTCTTTGGCCTCGGGGCTCTGCAGTAGGGTAGAGAAGAGGACGCTGACATCACTGCAGACGCTCGAGTGGCAGGTGCCAAGTGTGGTGTGCACGTATAGGCGAGGTATTTCGTACAGCGGGCACCACAGACACTAAACTCCACGCCACACAATCTAGCAAGAGAATCTGTGTGTGCACACGTGTAGGGTCCACAGTGTAAAGGAGAACCACTGCCACAGAAGATTAAACACAATCCTATGAAAACCTAGGGACAAGGACTGTTTACTTTTGAATACATAAATCCACATTCTTTATGCTATTGATAGAACATGGGTAAAGGCAAGAATGGAATTGAATAGCGAGGGTGTAATAAAGATGTAAAAACTACCCCTGCATCTTTTCTTTTTTTGTGGTACTGGGGATTGAATTTCAAACCCACCCTTCCTTCCTTCCTTCCTTCCTTCCTTCCTTCCTTCCTTCCTTCCTTCCTGTATTGGAGATGGAACCTAGGGACATTCTACCTCCGAGCTATACCCCCAGCTCTTTTTTAATTATTCTGAAACAGGGTCTCACTAAGTTGCAGAGGATCTCACAAGTTGCTGAGGCTGGCTGCCAAACTGCAATCCTCCTGTCTCAGGCTCCCAAGTACCGGGATTACAAGCATGTACCACCATGCCTGGCTTTGTTTGTTTGTTTGTTTATTTATTTATTTATTTTGGTGGTATTGGTGTTCCTGGAAACCCTTCTACCTCCGGGCTACAGTCCCAGACACCTATTTTTTATTTTTTTATTTGGAAACAGGGTCTCTTAAGCCAGCGCGGCTGGCTTCGAACCTGCGCGGTCCTCCTGTCTCTGCCTCCCAAGCGTGGGGCTTACAAGCGTGCGCTACCACGCCCAGCTTGTTTTTTGTTTTAAAACACAGTCTTGCTAGGTTGCTGAGGCTGCCCTCGAACCTGTGATCCTTCTGTCTCCCAAGTATTGAGATTTCAGGCATGCACCACCACACCCAGCATCTTTTCTAATATTTTACATATTCGACATTTGAAACGTGGTGACGGTATATTCGTATGTTATCCAAGGAACAGTGGGAAAGCACACTATGCTCCAAGCACAGAGGCTGCTAAGTAAATCCTCATGGAGAGAGCCCAGTCATGCAGGGCTGGAACAAAAATGTGTCCCCAACTGTGTGAATCCCAGGGGGAAAAGTGTCTCCCAGTGCCTTGCAGAATTGGAAAGCTTCCCAGAGGAGGTGGCAGCTGAGCTAGGTCTTGGAGTATGAGCAGGAATTTGCCGGCCAGACACCAGAGGACAGTAAAGAGGGAGAGATAATACCTCAGTGTGGATCACAAGGTCGAGGGAGGGGTTGTTGATGGCCAAAATAACCAGAACCTTTGGGTGAGGAATCTCTCCACTCTGTCAGGTACCTGACGCGAGGTATCATCAGCAGATGGATGCTAAGTAGCATCCCATCCAGTGAAAACAAGATTGTGTGGGCAGTGTGAAGGACAAGCTGGCGGATGGTCCAGGCTTTTCTCTTTCTGTCTTGTTTTTGGTACTGAGGCTTAGGTCCAGGTGTGTTCTACCTGTGAGCTATATCCTCGGCCTCTTTTATTTTATTTTTTATTTTTTTTGTGGTACTGGGGATAGAACCCAGGGCCATTCTAACCCTGAGCTATGCTCCCAGCCCTATTTTTTTTTCTTTATTTTGAAACAGGGTCTCACTGAGTTGCAGAGGGCCTCCTTAAGTAGTAGCTGAGGCTGTCCCCGAACCACGATCCTCCTGTCTTAGCCTCCCAAGTACTGGGATTACAAGTGTGCACAACTGTGCTCTGCCTATGATTTTTAAATTTTGAAACAGGATCTCACTAAGTTGCTGAGCCTGGCCTTGAACCTGTGGCTCTCCTAGTACTGGGATTGCAGGTGTGCACCCCAAGCCTGGCAGCCATGCTTTTGTCTTTATCTCATTATGCTCAAAATACAGCCTTACAGTCACTGGACAGGGTGGGAAAGAATCTTGGACATATGCCATCCTTAGTATAAAACCATATGATTATGATTTTCACTCTTTTTTATGACTTTTCCTCACTTTCACCCAGTTCTGAGTATATCTGGTTCTCTTAATGGGCATCACTCCGCTACAGCAATGGCAGAATATTTTGGAATTAATACATTTTGATCTTGGGTTCCTATGACAATTACATTACATACTGCCTACCTCTGTAATGTCCTGCACAGAATCTCATTAAAATGATTTTGGCCTTAATGTAGAATTATCCTAGTTTTCTGCCTCTCTCAAGACACATTCCACAGGCATTTAATTTTCCCTTATAAAAGATGCTGGGTGTGGTGGTGCATTCCACAGGCATTTAATTTTCAGAGAAGAAGAAGGTTCAATGGTTCTCCAGTCTACAGTCTTTGCATATGTAGCAAGCATGAGCACAGTAAAATTGGTGAAATAGAACTCCTGTAAATTAATTCTCTAGTTACTGGGTCGCTATGGAACCACAGAGGTTCTGAGCAGGAAGAACTCCAGCTCCCAGAAGACTCAAAGACCTACATTTTATTCTCAAAGCTACTAAACCAACACTCCATGAGAAAGATAGAAAGCTTCAGAGCAGTCGTGAGATATTTTTCCATGTGCTAATGATGTCAAAGTTTCCAAATTTCATACTCTCAGATCCAAGTCTCTTGTAAAGGAAAAAAAAATTTTTTTGGGGGGGGTGTATTACGCAGTGACCCAATATGTAGAAAGTCCTAGGGAATACAATCTGTGTCTATAGTAACCTTTCCTAAGAGAACAGCTGTTTCAAGGGCAGTAACAGAATGAGAGGCTATTATCATATATATGAAGGGAACTGTAACTACTCAGTACACAGATGGGTTATTGCAAAGAAAATCTGAGACACCTGAAAACAGAAGCAGAATCTATTTCCAGTCCAACAGCCAAACGTCACAAGGAGTTTCATGTCACAGTGCAGACCTATTCCTTTGCACACAGTCAACTTTGCCATACGCCTATCAAAACCCTGCTTTATTTAATTTCACCCAAACTCTCACCAGCTACCGAATCCTATAGTTCTACCTTTCTTTTGCTTGGAGAGACACCCATGGTTCCTCTGGTGTCTGCTCTTCCTTCTTGCAAAGGGTTAATGAAACTAACTTTGTTGGGCCACAGGCTTATCTCTGGTGGTCCTAGATGACTGCTTAAGGATAATAAATGAAACTGGAATTAAGATTTTACCGGAAGCCGGGTGCAGTGGTGCATACTTGTAATCCCAGCATTCGGGAGGCTGAGACGGGAGGATCGCAGTTGGTGGACAGCCTCAGCTACTTAGAGAGGCCCTTTGCAACTCAGGGAGACGGTGTTTCAAAATAAAGAATAAAAAATAAGGCTGGGGGTGTAGCTTAGAGGTAGAATGCCCCTGAATTCCATCCCCAGTACTGCAAGAAAAAAAGAAAAGAAAAGAAAAAAAAAGAAAAGAAAAAAAAAGAAAAAATGATTTTACTGGAAGAATGTGGAAAGGAATCAGTGAACATAAAAGCTAGCTAACTATACTCCAAGCTCCAACAGTGAGTTTTTTCTCCTCTGAAATCTTTAGATTTGAGAGTGAGTTTCAAATGGTATTTGTCTAGATCATTTATAACTTTGAATAATATGTTAACTTTTAGACTATAAAGTATGTGACTGTATTCTGTGATAATGATGATGATGTTGATGATTATTATTGTTATTGGAACTGGGGATTGAATCTAGGGGCATTCTACTTCTGAGCTATACCTCCAGCCCTTTTTATTTTATTTTATTTCAAATAGGGTCTTGATAAATTGCTGAGGATGGTCTTGAACCTGCAATCCTCCTGTTTCAGCCTCCCAAGTGCTGAAATCTCAGGTGTGCGCTACCACACTTAGCTTATTCTATGACTATTAATGAACATATATGCTCTGGAGGGCTTAACCCAGCAGGCCTGTATTGCTCAAACCCTGCACATTTCATAAACTGTCTTCAGGACTGGCCCTGGTGTTTTTCTAAGTCCAAGATCTTGGACCATGACATATGGGTTTATCAAGATCATTTATGCTAACAATATGATTTAAAGGGAAGTCTGTTTTTGTATGCCTGTGGCCTTGGCACATTGTATCAGTTTGACTTCTAGGGTGCTAAAGGCTGAGTAGCTAATGTCAACCATGTGGGCGCTGCATGCCTATGTGACTAGTCCCCATTAAAAGCCCGGGTGAGCATGTCTGGTTGGCAGTGCTTGGAAAGAGTTGTCACATATCACTGTTGGGAGAATTAAGTGCATTCCCTTAGGGCTCTATGGGGAGTAGACACCAGCAGCTGGCACCTGGTTTTTCCTAGACTCTGTCCATCTTCCTTTATGGATTCTAATCTGTAAACTTTCACAGATTAGAAAATCCATAAAAAAAAACTTTCATGTACCTTGTAAGTGCTTCTAGGGGACCACCAAGCCTGCGGGCCATCTTGGAGACTTCTAGCATAAAATGTCATGCCAATGAACCATCTCAGAGGCAGGTCTGTAGAAGGGACATCTTGTACATCCCTTGGGTCCTACTTTCCTTGTTGGGCTCTACGGGGACCCACCCTGTCCCACAAGCAGGCTCACCCTTCCCACAGGTGGTCGAGCACTCCGTTGTCCCCAGCTGCTTCCAGTTGTGATCGCGGCTTCGTCTTGGGGGCTGTGGTGCCGGTGGCACCAAGTTGTCCGGTCGATGGGGAGAAAATCTATCTGGATGCCTGACCGGGAAGGTCTGTGCTGACTCTGAGGTGAATACTTCGGGCGTCTCCCGGTGCAAGTCTGCCTGGTCCTCTGTCCTCTCTTTTTCTTCTCTGTCTTCCTGGCTCCTACCTTCCACATCCAGCTGTCCATTGAGAGGTTCCCCTAGGAGAAGCCAGTGCACACACACAGAAGCAAGATTAGCGTGGGCATCAAGCTGAAAAAGGAAATTGCTTCAGTATTGGAAGTTGTGTAGGCTGAGATCATTTCTAATCTTCGGCACCAAAGCCTACAGTACTTGCACGTACGTATACAGTATTTAAAATAAACAGATACTGATTCCTCTAATAGTTAAACATTATTAAAAATGAATGAAGCCGGGTTTGGTAGCACACACCTGTAATCTAAGTACTTGGGAGGCGGAGACAGGAGGATCATAGGTTTCAAGCCAGCCTCGGCAACTTAGTAAGACTCTCAACCTAGCTAGGCCATTTCAAAATGAAAAATAAAAAGGACTGGGGATGTAGCTTGGAGGGAGAATGCCTCTGAATTTAATTCCTAATAACACACACACACACACACACACACACACACACACACACACACACTTGATGAGAAAAAGATGAACATCTCAATATGAAAGTAGGCAAGAACTGCCAGGGGGTGGTTTCCATAAAAAGAAACACAGCCAGCCAAAAGTCACACAAAAATGCTCATCTTCCCTCCTGATGAAAGTGCTACGATGGAAACAAGAATGTCAATAAGTCTATTTACCTGACACTAGGATCAGTGAGTTTGGAAACCCTAGTTACCCAACTTCTGGTTGAAGGTACAGGAAAACATATTTTCATTCACTGTGGAAGAGCCTACAAATAGATGCCAGTTTGTTTAAGGGCAATTTGACACTAGCTATGCAAAACTTAAATATGCATGCCCTTTGACCTACTGAGTAAATTTCTAGAATACTGGCCATACAAGTATTCTCATACTTTTACATAAAGCTGTAGGTCTAAGTATTGTCACTAAAGTATTATTTGAAATAAAAACAGTAAAACAGATGTGAATGTTCACCAATAGTAGTAATGAAAATATTTTATGCTACAACTGCAGAATGAAATACTCATTTTTTTTAAAGAATGGAGCACATGTGTGTTCTGACATGCTGATATGACTCTGATAAGTTCTTTGGTGATCAAAAAGCATAGAATTCAGTTTGTATTTACACAGACACACACACACACACACACACACACACAGTTGTGGCAGGCCACTTTTTGACGTGAATTTGTGCTTGGTTTTCTATCTTTTCTGCTCTTCTCCTCCAGTCTGAAAGGGTAGCCGTACTCTTAGATTTTCTTGCTTTAATTTTGTTTTTTGTAGGAGAGAAAAACGAAAGCTGTTTGAAACCGGATCTCTCTCCCTTACCACAGTGTAAGCCTGGGCTCTCAGTGAGGGGAACAATATAAATCCAGAGGCATTGGTAGTGGTGGTGGTGGTGGTGGTGGAGGAGGAGGAGGAGGAGGAGGAGGAGGAGGAGGAACAGAAAAAAATCAAATTGTCATAGGAAAAAGTCAAAGGAAACAGTGGAGAGGGCTTTTTTTTTAGACAAGACGTTTCCAACACAGGAGAAGTAAGAGTTTGAAGTCTGGGGTTTTCTTTCTTTCTTTCTTTCTTTCTTTCTTTCTTTCTTTCTTTCTTTCTTTCTTTCTCTTTCTTTCTCTTTCTTTCTCTCTTTCTCTCTTTCTCTCTTTCTTTCTTTTTTTTTTGGTGGTACTGGGGTTTCTGGAAGCCCTTCTACCTCTGGGCTACACTCCCCAGACTTATTTTATACTTTAAAAAAAAAAAATTGGAAACATGTCTCGTAAGCCAGCGCGGCTGGCTTCGAACCTGCACGATCCTCCTGTCTCCGCCTCTCAAGTGCGGGGATTACAGCGTGCACCACCACGCCCGGCAAGTCTTGGGTTTTCTAAGCACCAGGGACCCTTGAATGTGCTAGGAAATGTCCCAAGAGGAGGCCATGTTGGAGAACTGGCTACCAGCCCGGGTTGGAGGGGGCAGAGCCCTGACCTGAGTATCCACAGGTTGCTCCTGAAGTCGCTTCTGCTGCTCTGTAGTCACCTCAGAGGAGTCAGTAGAGATAGATTTTTAGTGGGTACAGCTAATGCTTTGGCCCATCTAAGATTCTAGGATTTTCCCTTATACTTGGTATGTATATATGTATGTATGTATGTATGTATGTATGTATATGTACACACACATGTCTCCCATACTGACTGAGATACAACTTTCTACCAGTTTTAAAGAAGACTGAAGTTGAGGTTGGATTTAAGTTGACTAATGGAAAATGATGTTATATGATATCCTTGTACACTTTGGACTGTAGACAAATATTCAAATTGTCTGCAAACACGTTTATATATGCATAGAACGGAGCTAGGTAGACTCTCATCAAATTATTAAGAGGGATTCCTGGAAAGGGACTGGGGCTGAAGGTTTTTTTTTTTTTTAATATATTTATATTTTTTTTTTTTAGAGCAGTTTTAGGTTCATACCAAAATCAAACAGGTAATGCTCCTCCCAAGAGGCCATGTCCTAACACCTGAAGCTTGTGAAATGTGTTACCTCCCATGGCAAAAGGGACCTTGCAGATGTGATTAAGTTAAGGATTTTGATATGGAAAGATTATCCTGGATTATCTGGGTGGGCTCAACTAACCTCAAAGATCCTTAGGAAGGAAAAAAACAGGAGGGTGGATTTAGAGGATGCATGGTGGTGATGACAGACAGGGGTGGGAGTGGACAGAGATTTGAAGGTGCTACCTCACTGGCTTTGAAGATCAAAGGAGGAGCAGTAACCAAGAAAGACAGTGGCTTCTACAAGCTGCAAAAATAAGGAAATAGGAGTCTCTCTTGGGGCACTGGGAGTGAGCCTGGCCCTGCTGCACCTTGATTTTGGCCCGGCAAAACAAACAAACAAAACAAACAAACACCCTTTCAGCTGGGCGTGGTGGTGCAGACTTGTAATCCCAGCATTTGGGAGGCTGAGACAGGAGGACTGTGGTTCGTGGACAGCCTCAGCTACTTAGTGAGGCCCTTTGCAACTCAGTGAGACCTTTTTTCCAAATAAAGAATAAAAAATAGGGCTGGAGGTGTAGTTCAGAGGTAGATTGCCCCTGGGTTCCATCCCTGGTACCTAAAAAAAGCAAGCAAACAAACAAGAAAACAAAACTCTTTTCAGATTTCTGGCTGACCTCTGGAACCATGAGATAGTAAATTTGTCTTGTTCTGAGCCACTAAATTGGAGGTAATTTGCTATGGCAGCAACAGGAAACCAACATAAGGCATCTCAAAATGCTGGTCTGGAAAGGTGGGCCAGGGTGTACACTTCATTTTGACTCAAGCCAGTGAAACAGTCTTACCAGTATGACTTAGACATAGAGTAAAGCATGCTGTATATCAAGGCCTACTAGCTTTGAAATATGTGGCCATGGGTTTTCTCTGTGTTGAATGAGAGAGAGAGAGAGAGAGAGAGAGAGAGAAGAGAAGAGAAGAGAAGAGAAGAGAAGAGGAGAGGAGAGAAGAGAAGAGAGGCCTTGAAAAGGAAGCATCTCAGAGGCTTAGTAGGAAAATAAGGGATTTTAATTTTACCTGGTCTCCTGTGAGGTGGCACCTGTGGGCTGATGGCGTTGGTCCCCATGATAACGTACTCATAGTGGACTCCTGGGTTGGGCTGCTGGTGTATCATCTGATGATGGAAAAGTCAGCGTTACTGTCAGCAACACACGCGCACATCCCCCTTCGCCCTGGCTTGGGTTTCAGTGGCGGGAGTGAGGCTGTCACCAGTGGATAGGTTTGTTCACACTAGTCATGTTAGTGACCTTGTGGCTGATTACATGAAGCTATTTCCAGATGGCATCTCATCACTTGAAGAATAAAGAACTTAATCCTTGGGCAAATCAGAGGAAAACTACTCTAAGAGTTGAGATTTTTTTTAACAATTCCAAATAAGAAGCTGGACTAACAGCAGCAGAACCTTTCCATTGGCTTCTGCCACCCTCTGCGATGGCTTGGGTTCTGCTCAGTGCACTCTCCGAGTCCCACACAGATAATGTGTTCACACTGCAGGCGGACCTGCATCAACACTAGGTGGTAAGACAGTCTGAAATCAAGTTGGCAGAAGTGGCCTTGAATGTTGGATTCTTCTCCTCCCCTCCCCTCCCCTCCCCTACCCTCCCCTCCCCTCCCATTCCCTCCCCTCTCCTCTTCTTACTCTTCTCTTTGGTACTGGGGATGCAACCTTGGGGCATTCCAACTCTGAGCTAAGCCCACAGCCCTTTTTATTTTGAAACAGTTTTGCTAAATGACTTTGTGCTGACCTCAGCCTTGTTGGGGTCTATGGGATCAATGAAATCATGGCTCAGCAGCAGGGAACAGGCTTTATTTAGGAATAAAACCTGGAAGGAGGCATCTGACCAGGGAGAGAGCTCAGGAGATTCAGAAAGCCAGCCTCCTTACAGGCTAGGGGCTTTTTCCGGGGCAAGGACGGGGAGGGATATGAGTCATCCTGTAAGCGGTTGGCTGGTGTGCTGGTGGCCAGGCCATCTTGGGGCAGGGCAGTGGTCAGGGGGCGTTTCTCTTTCTTTGTTCTTTTGTTCTCAGTCCTCTAGGAGTCTAGTCCTAGTCTCTAGGAGAATCTAGAGTAAATACAAGCCAAGCAAGGGGACAAAGTCATGTGTAACCCAGAGCAAGATTTTGAGCCTCACAGCTTTTAATTTCTTCATCTGGAGAAGGAGAAGGTGAGAATCTCACCTCATTTCTTAGGTACTATGCCCCTGCCAGCATCTCCCAGTCTCTCCTGCATGAGGAATCCTGCGCTATTCTTCCCACGAATGCCACCACCCTTTCCTTTTCCCTGCATGTGGAATGGGTCGTCAGCCCATCCATCACCAAGAGGCAGGAGGACCTACTCATACCAGGTGCCAACCCCGACTGGTGGGTGTTGTAGAAATGAGGTGGTGAGCACAGACCCAGAGGGCCACAGTGGTGTGACCTCAGATTTCTATTGTCTCCTCCTAACCTCCTCGCTTCCCTTTCCATTCTGTCTCTTACCTCTCCCCACCCAATCCCTCTCCTGTGCCTCTTCTGTGAGAGGAACACACTGGGTCCTGCCAGAGCAAGCTTGTCGCCTTTATGAAATTATTGTTGGCTGCCTTTCCTGGACCACCCACGGCAGGCAGCCCTTTCACAACCCGACTCTTTCCCTCTGATACATCTGAAATTTACCCAGAGTCAACCCACCAAAGTGGACAGCTGTAAAAAAAAAAAAGAAAAGATCCCAAACTAACCACAACAAGGCTTCCTTTGTCATTTCTCGTCTACTGCGTGCACCCAGGAGGAATAGACACAGAACGGTAGAGGTGGAAGAGTAACCATAAAGCAACTAATAATATTTCAAAAACTCTGACATAACAACTATCACGGAGACCAGCATGGCTTTGGGGACAGCGAGAATATACGTATTTATGGGTGAGATCATTCTTTTTTATCCGAAGGTTATTTTAAGCTTTTATTTCTCGTCACCTGGTCTTTATTTCCTGGTCTTTTCAGAAGACTGCTTTCTAGTGGTTTTTCTTAAAAATAGGGACCACTTCTAACTCTTGGACAACTCATTTTTGTTTCGAGTAAAGTAAATCACGATTCTGTCTTCTGGGGACTTCTAGTAAGCCTCGATATGGTCACTCTTGGTTTTACTGGTTCCTTTAGAGGAGTGTGGAGTCCTGGTTCCTTCTTGACCTGCTTTAGCAGAGTTTGAAGAAGGCTGGTTGCTGTGAGTGGTCTTATCTTGCATTAGGCATTCGCTTTCTTTTGCCATAAAAAGGAAAACATGCCAAATTAGCATTAGAAGAAAAGTGCCTGGAGCAGATCCAGTGCTCATGAAATAAAGGATATGTTTGTCTCTGATTTGGTTCAACAAGTAAAATTGGTTTTACTGGGTCCATAAACTCTGAGGCTACTAAGCATCTGGGAGAGTTTAAGGTTTCTGGGAGCGAGGTACATGCAGAGGTAAATGGTAACAATGAATGCCAAGCATTTAAGGGGCACCTCAGACCTGCTCCCCGAAAATGATTTTATGGAGCCCGGCAACGATTTGTTGCTTATTTGTTCTAAGTATATTCCTTGGAAGCAACAAGATACAAAATCCAGAAAAGAGTCCAAGATCATTCAAACTCACATAGACATCCAAGATCTCGTTAGTGGGACCTTCGGCCAAAAAGGACTCCCCAGCAGTGCTCGAGATCTCGTTGGGACGCTTGTAGGTGAACATTGTCCCTCCGCCCTCGTACTTCCCAGGACGGTCAATTGCCCAGTTCCCGTTGATGATGGAGCGGCCAGAGCGGCTTCGCAAGGCTGTTGAGAAAAATGACATAGTGCCTCAGGTAAGCCCAGGTGGGGGAGAAACTGAACTGCCCCCTCCCCCAGGCACCAGCTTACTCCTTTATCCAATCCATCATTAATCCATGTGCTGGGCATGGTCTACACCCCGGGCTGGAGTTAGGCACTACAGTACATCTCCTTGGGTTTCAGTGCTACTTTAACCCGCTCACCCCATTCTCTTCTTCCATTTGGATTTAATATAAAAATGAAGGGTGGGAGTGGTAAGGAGAAAAGGGTATAGAAGAAGAAAGGGAAGGACGAAAGTCAGGGGAGGAAGGTCAAAGGACGAGGAAATGAAACTGTCGCCTAGAAGAGAGGCTGGATGCTGACAGCCCACAGCTGATTCTGGACCACAGACAGGCTTGGTTTGGCTTCTGTAGTGTTTATATTTTTTTGTAATTGAGCCTAAATTTAAGAACTGGGAGATTTTACATGGAAACTTAAGAGCTCGAGCTTCTCTTGTGAAACAGGAAGACATGGTTCCTCCTTGGTGGCAATCGGCTGGAACTTAGGAGGGCTGCCTTAGGGGACCTGCACGCTCTGATCTGCCCCAATCCCCACCACTCCCTGCTGCTCCTCAGTGCTGACACTAAGTCTCAGTTTATTACTCATTCTTTTATGAATACAGGTGTTTATATAATTTATTATCATGCTTGCATTTCTCCCTCTTGTAGAATCGATTATTTTTTTCTCGGTAATTCTCTCTACTTCTATGTCTACTAAAGGTGGCAAAGCTCAAAAGAGGCCAAGAGGATCTCATGATTTTCTTCTATACCTGGTTGGCTTTATTCATTTTTATTACTTCCCGACTTCTATGGGCATTTGAGGTTTTGGGCTGTGTTAGATATAATCTTCATGATATTGCCTAGCAGGTATTATTATCCTCATTTTTCAGAGACTGGCTCAGAGATATGAGGGAACTTGTTCGAGTTCATGAGGACTATTACTGACTGGTCTGTACTTTGGAGTCCACACTCAAGAGGGAGATAAGAAAGGAGAGAGGGAAAAAGAACAAGGTGTTTGGCTGAAAGGAGAACAAAGGAGGTATCTGAGAGTAGAATTTCCTCAGCGACATCTGGCACCTTGAAGCTCATAAGCCAATCAATGGGGGATAGGACTTAAAGAAATTCCTATTTTGAATTCTATCTATATAGTGGGCCTGTGATGGCCACTGGCTCTTCATACTTTCATTTTGTAGAATACTTAAGTTTAACTTTTTGTAATATATTATGAAAATTTTTATCAAGACCCCAAATAGGTAATAGCTAAAATATTGAACCAACCCAGGTCTCCATCAACAGATGAATGGATTGCAAAATTATGGGAAATACACACAATGGAATTCTATTCAGATATAAAAAAGAACAAAATCATGGCATTCGCAAGAAGATGGAAAATCCTGGAGAATATTATGTTAAGTGAGATCAGCCAGGCACCGAAAGGGAAGGGACATATGTTTTCTCTAATATGCCCAAACTAGGGAGCATTGGGGATACCAGAGGGACTCCAGATAATGGAGGGGAAATCTCAGCAAAGTTGGAATGGAAGGATAGGAGAGGAAGAAGGCTCAAGTTGATTAATGGAGGAGCTTCATCGGAATATGTGTATTAGTATGAATATAGCATAGTTACCCTGGACACTCATTGTTGGGAGGGGGAGAAGGGAAAATGGGGGTGGAAGGGAGAGGGCACCAAGCACAGTTTAAATGTATGCCATTTATTTTCAATTAAAAAAATGCCAGCCCCCCCACAAAAAAAAAACCCAAATAGAACAGTATAATAGACCTCCAAGTTTACCATCCAACTTCAACAACGATGAACTTGTGGCTCACTTTGTTTCACTTCGCAAACCCCAAACCCATTTATCCTTAAAATTTTCAGGAGGTGACACAAAAATATAAGGAATCTTTTTTTTCTTAAACTCATTTTCAGCAGCATTTCTGCTCTGGTCCTTCCCAGATATCAAGCCTGCCCAGGAAGGAGCTTCACAAAGGCCAGGAGAGTCTCCAGGCATCTTTATCCCTGTCTGGATGGTTGCCATGGCTACCAGAGGAGCACAGCTGAAGACCTCTGAATACTGAGTTATAAAATCAACTCGGCTTATTGAGAGGCAAAAAGCGTCAAGGGTGGAGACTGAAGAAAGACAGGTTTGAAGCTGGGTTCTTTTTGTTAAAAAAATAATTTTAAAAAATTATGAACCACATTCTTTGAGAGTGGTCCAGACAGTGTTTCCATTTCCTCACTTCCCAGTTATTCCTCAGCCAGCTCCAATCTGGCTCCCACCCTCATCATTCCACTGGAGAAATTCAAACTAATGCTATCTAGACCTCCATGTTGCTAAATCCAACAGTCATTTTCCAGACCTCCTCCTGCTCCATGAGCTGGGTAGGCCAGGCACTGCTCCGTTCCATGAGACCCCCCAACGTGCTCCTGGGACCCCGAGCTCGACTGTTTTTGCCGACTCATGTTTTCTATGCAGCCACTACATATTAGAGTTCCTTCAGGATTAAAAGCAGGGCTACTGTGGGCACTCTCGTGAGCAATTATTATATGCCAATATTTCAAATTTATTTCCAAGCCCAGACTTTGCCATCTAATTGCTTATTTAACAGTTTCACTTGTACGTCTTGTTGAAAACTGAACTCATCCCCACCTCTTTGAGTGTTTCTTATCTCAGCAAATTGTATCAACAGCCATTTAATCAGAAACGCAGGAATCATTCTACACATGGCTGTCCTTCTTTATCCCTGTATCTAACTGCCATAATTTTTTTTTTTTTTTTTTGGTGGTACTGGGGTTCCTGGAAGCCCTTCTACCTCCGGGCTACACTCCCAGACCTATTTTTACATTTTTATTTGGAAACAGGGTCTCCTAAGACAGCGCGCGTGGCTGGCTTCGAACCCGCGCGATCCTCCTGTCTCTGCCTCCCGAGCGTGGGGATTACAAGCGTGCGCCACCACGCCCGGCACTGCCATAAAGTTTTATTTAACTTCTTCCATATTTTGTGAACCCATCTGCTTTTCTTCATCTCTGCCTACACAATCCAGAGCCGAGCCACCATCAGATCTCATTTGGACTAATTCAAAAGAACCTTCTAATTGGTCCTCTTGTGTGTCTTCTGAGCCAGAAAAGTTTTTCTTTTTCTGTTAAAATGCAGATGAGAAGTGGTGCACACACTTGTAATTCCAGTACTTGGGAGGCTGAGACAAGAGGATAGAGGTTCGCGGTCAGCCTCAGCTACTTAGCGAGACCCTGTTTCAGAATAAAGAATAAAAAATAGAGCTAGGAGTGTATCTCAGAGGTAGAATGTTCCTGGGTTCCATCCCCAGTACTGCAAAAGAATAAAAATTAAAAAAAAAAAATGCAGATGAGATCGCTGATGTTGGCCCAGACTCCTCAGGGGCTCTCTACTACGCAGGGGAAGCGGGCCCAGTCACCTGATGCCCCCAGGTGTGTCACTGGCCCGCTTGTCTCTGCTCCGCTTCCCAGTATTAGCTCATCAAATATATCATGTTCCTTCCACAAGGCGGCTTCTACTTCTGTAACTACCTCCTGCCCCCAACTCCACATCCCGTTCATTCCTTAGGCATTAGCTTCCGTGGGAAAGTCTTCTCCCATCTTGTCCAGCCTGCCTCTTCTCTTCCAGGAAGAGACACAACAGTCTTCCTTCTGGGCCTTTAACTCAGGTTGCCCATATGGCCATCCAGAGAATTATCTGATTAACGTTTGTCTCCTAGTATCCCATTAGCTCCCACAGGGCAAGACAGCCATGTTTATTCACCATAACAGCTGCAAGGCTTTCGAGAGTAGGAACCAAATGCAAGAATATTTAGGTTTAAAAAAAAAGAAGAGACAAAATAACTAATGTTGAATAACTCATAAATGTACATCAGATTTACATGTTAAAGACAAATTGCTTTAGTCCTCTCCCCTCAAAAAAAGCTATTAAAGAAATTGCTGTTTTGGGGGAGGCTGAGATAGGAAGATCTCAGATTTGAGCCTCAGCAATTTAGTGAGACCCTCAGAACTTAGAACCTGGTTCCAAAAAAAGGGGAGGGGAGGCTGGAAGTGTAGCTTGGAGAGTGAATGCCCCTGGGTTCAATCCCCAGTAACACACACACACACACACACACACAAAAAAAAAAAAAAAAAAAAAAAAGAAATTGCTTTGTGAAACAGAGATCTTAATAGGCCCAAGTTTCCAATGAAAGATCAGTTTAAAAATGCTGAAAAAAAAAAAAGAAAATATTTAGTAGAAAAGGGCACGGTACTCAAAGGAAAGGCAGGCAAAGAATGTTAAATAGGCTATTCACAGAAAACCAAGCACAAGTATACCATAAACAAATGAGGGATGGTCTCTCTTTGCTTATAACTTAAGAAATGTAAATAAAAGCCACAATGACACATTTTTAACCCACCAGATTGACAAACATTTTTTAAAAAAATTTAATACTGCCGCTATTGCTAGGTGTGTGATCAAGTATCCTCAGCATGGCTGGTGAGAATGTGAACGGAGTTAGTTACACCAGAGGGTGCTCCATTACACTGCTGAGACTTTAAATTCCCACACCCAGCCGGGCGTGGTGGCGCACACTTGTGATCCCAGCATTTGGGAGGCTGAGACAGAAGGATCGCGGTTCGCAGACAGCTTCAGCTACATAGTGAGGCCCTTTGCAACTCAGTGAGACCCTCAAAATAAAGTGAGAACTCAAAATAAAGACTGAAAAATAGGGCTGGGGTATAGCTCTGAGGTAGAATGCCCCTGGGTTCCATCCCCAGTACCAAAAAAAAAAAAGCCCACATATATATATATATATATATATATATATATATATATATATATATATTCTGGTGGTACTGGGGTTCCTGGAAGCCCTTCTACTTCTGGGCTACACTCCCAGACCTATTTTTACATTTTTTTAAATTTGGAAACAGGGTCTCCTAAGCCAGCGCGCGCGGCTGGCTTCGAACCTGCGCGATCCTCCTGTCTCAGCCTCCCAAGCGCGGGGATTACAAGCGTGCGCCACCACGCCCGGCTAAAAGCCCACACATTTGACCCAAGAATTCTTTTAGGAAATTATCTGACCCATTTAGATTTTTATTTTGAAACAGGGTCTCACTAAGTGGTTGAGGCTGGCCTTGAACCTGCATTCTTCCTTTCTCAACCTCCCCAGTACTGTGATTGTGTGCACCGCCATGCACAGCTCCATGAAATAGAAGTGTAGAATAGTGTGTTTAGCACGATCCCGTTTATGTATCCTTTTTAATAAGAGCATATACACACAATAGACACATAAAACTCTTTAGAAAAGCGTTAATAAAACTGCTAACACTTGGGAAGGAGATCTGGGACTTAGAGATGGGGGATGAGAAGGGAAACTTTCATTTCCCATTTTATCTTTTCACTACTATTTAAAATTGTTTTAGCATGTGCGTGTATTACCTTCATTAAAGCTTAAACATTTTAATTAATATAAAGGACTCGGTTCAAGCAGAAATAATACTCCTGTGAGGCATAGTCATTTTTTTCTTTTTTATAGCTTCTCCTTAAAATCCCATTCACAGCATCAAAAGCTTAAAATTGAGGTAGTTTCTGGCTAAGATTTTATTGCTGGGAATGGCAATATTGTGGAAGAAGTTATTATCTGGAAACCAAAAGGTTCATTAAAGAACCATTCAAAACACCGCATAGGAGAAGACTGCAAGAACTACCCCAGGAAATAAAAAATGGAGACCCTGAACCATTCACCCTTTACCACTGACTGCTGTTACCCACACATCCTCTCCCAAAATTTAGATGGATATTTAGACATATGATAGCAAATAATTTTAAAACACCAGATTTTTTTTTTTTTTTTTGCATCTGTGGTCCTAATTTCCTACACCTATGGGTTGGCTTCTGAAACAGCTCCAAAGCTAACTCCACCTGGCACGGCATATAGCACACAGCTGCGTCTACAGTTTACGTGCCTGTGAGCAGTTCCAGGGCTACTAATGGTGTCAGAACCACCTCGCAAAGCATGCAGGTGGCTTGTGGCTCTTGCCAGAGTGTGTGCTCAGGGAAGAACGGGCTCTGGCGCAGCTTGTTTGGAAGGAACCTCAGAGGTTTGTCAGTAGAAGGACATCTCTGTTGTCGGTTGACATTTGGGCCTATCAGTTCTAGGGGTATATTCTGGCCTAAAGATTCACATAGGAATAGCTTATATGTGCAAGTTATGATTCTCAGATCCTCAATCCCACAGTCTTTTTTTTTTTTTTTTGTGTGTGTGTGTGGTACTGGGGATGGAACCCAGGGGCATTCTACCTCCGAGCTGCCCCTGCAGCCCTATTTTTTATTCTTTATTTTGAAACAGGGTCTCACTAAGTTACAATGGGCCTCAGTAAGTAGCCGAGGCTGTCCGTGAACCGCGATCCTCCTGTCTTCAGCCTCCCAAATGCTGGAATTAGAAGCGTGGATCATCACACCTGACTGGTCCCTCAATATTCATGCTCCCTGTTGATGGCAATCGTACCACTTGTTCCCACAACCTAAGGAAGAAGGTACCCAGCGGTCAGATTCCTTTGATCTAAATGTCTGTTTCTTTCTTTAAAAAGTAAAGATTAAACTCATCCTGGTTACATAATCCCAAGGGTCTAAATGTTTCCTAAGTCTTACTGGGAAGCGGTCAAACAAACCCAAGGTCCGAGTGGTCAGACATCCCTGGCCACCATCACAACGTCCACTCCAGGTCTGAATCTTGGCTCCTCTGCCATTCCACTCCAGTCTATGAGTCTCCATGGCAGTCTACACACAGGCTCGAACCCAAGTGAGTCTCAGAGTGTATTAGCTAATATGGATAGCCTGGAAATGGAATACAACTGTCAATTTCACACTATGACCTCAGAGAGGTCTGTGAAGTCCATCTTTACTTTCAACAACCTCTCACAGAAGTTTAGCATTTCATTTTTTTTTTTTTTACAAATGTCAACAACAAAACCTAACAGTGCACAGTACTGTGACTGTCACCAATAGAAATCACCTTTGTGTTCAAATGACATTACATCTGTTTTAGGTATTTTGAAATATTATTTAAAACTCAACACTACTTTGAAAGTACAATAATTATTGGGCCTTTTAAAGGACTTCTCATTTTATTTTATTTTATTTTTGTGGGTGTGGGGATGGAACCCAGAGGCATTTGATCTCCGAGCCACATCCCCTGCCCTATTTTTTATTCTTTATTTTTGAAAGAGGGTCTCACTAAGTTGCAGAGGGCCTCATTAAGTAGCTGAGGCTGTCCACGAACCGCCATCCTCCAGTCTCAGCCTCCTGAATGCTGGGATTACAAGCGTGCACCACCATGCCCGGCTTAGGACTTCTCATTTTAATGCTAAAAAAGCATGGCTATTTTTTTTATCATAAAATGTTTTATAACTGTATTTCAATATAATTAGTTTCCTTTGTACCCTTCCATATTTTATTTATGGACTTAAAACACTGCCGAAGAAAGATTCTATAGACTGCCAAGGAGTCCTGCCCACATCTTGACATTCTTACTTCAGAATTCTAATATCAAAAATGTCCTCTTTTCCTCTGGATCAAAATGGTAAACACAGGCAGTGATGCATAAACATTCTATTTTTTTTTTAAGGCAAATGTATCTTAGGCAGACTGGGTCCAGTTAGCTAGAATGCCCAAATCACAGTTTCAATTAAGCAAATGTACATACCCATCCCAATCCAACTGTCACTTTTTCAGTTCAGGCTCATTTTGGCAGTCTGTGTCTGGATAGACCTGGACCCGTGTGGTCCTCTACACTGTGATGTAACACACTTGGACTGGAAATCAGAGCATATCAGCGGAAGAATTTGGCTTCCCCTTGGGTACTCTATATAATCACAGGTTGTGAGGGGTTTGAATGAAGAGGAATGCCAAAGCTTTGTTCTTATTTCATTGCTAGGTCATGGCTAGGTGTGGCCAGGTCTACTCTTTAGATTACTAGGACATTTGATTTATTCTGACTCCAATTTCCTTTGACTATGTACTGACTTTAAAGGAAGCGTGTTTGCTTTCAAGCCTCAAATAAGGTAGTATGACATAGATCCTATTTATGGTTTAAGTAAGAAAATAAGCCAGGCAAAGAAGATAAGACACAGCCCATGATTTTGGGCGCTCCGAGACCACTGGGGACAGCATAACGTGAAGAGAGAGGCTGGGAACACTTCCTGGAGTGCAAAGGACCTCAGGACGAGGTGGTATTTAGTTAGGATCGGCAGTGAGGCATGGTTCATTTTATTTTATTTTATTTTATTTCTAAGGCATGGTTTATCAGATAGGGGATGGGGAAGGGCAATGGGGACAGAGACTCACAGGGACAAAGGCAGAGGCAGGACAGAGTGTGACTTCAGAGGGACAGCGGGCTGGTGTGTAGGAAGAAGGGGAGTCCTGGCATGTGGAATAAGAATCCTTGAAGATGAAGTTGGAAGGGAAGACCTGGGGCAGACTGTGAGGCACTGGGGAGCCATGAAAAGTGGTCAGGATGGTAGCAGCTGAGACCTGGTTTTAGGAGAAAACACAGGCCACCCAGTAGGAGGATGGGCAGCATGCAAAGGTTGGCTCAGGCCACACTCTCCTCTCTGCTCAACTGTCTACTCAATACGAGCAGGGAAGGTGATGTATGTCTACCCTTTAAAAGAAATTCCAGAGCCCAGAAGGTGGTGCATGCCTGTAATCCCAGTACTTGAGAGGTTATGACAGGAGGATCTCAGGTTCAAAGTCAGTCTCAGCAATTTAGTGAGGCCGACCACAACTTAGACCCTGTTGAAAATAAAACAAAACAAAAAAAAATAGGGTTGAGGTGTGGCTTAGAGGTACAGTGGTTCTGGGCCAATCCCCAGTACAAATGAATGAATGAATAAATAAGTATATAAATAAAATTCCAGAGTTGGGTGTGAGGGGACAAGCCTGTAATTCCAGTTCTTGGGAGTTGGAGACAGGAGGATCGTAGATTTGAGGCCAGCTTCAGCAACCTACTGAGATCCTGTTTCAAAATAAAAATAAAATAGGGCTGGAGATGTAGCTCAGAGATAGGTAAAATGCACGTTTTACACGTAATCTGATAGCCACATGGCTTCTGTACGGGGTTGAGGACTGTCTTTCCAAAATTCATGTCAACTCAGAACCTATGAATGTGACCTGATTTAGAAATGGGGTCTTTGCAGATGTAATCAAGTTAAGATGTGGCCATACTGGATTAGAGTGAACCCTAAATCCAATATGACGGTGTCCTTAATAAAGAGGGCGATTTGGAGAGACACAACAATGCGTGTGGAAAAGGCCATGTAACGGTGCAGACCAGGAGTGGAGTTAGGCAGCCACAATCCATGCAATGCTCGGCATTGCAGTAAGCAGAAGAAGCTAAAGGGAGGCACGGAGCCAGGCGTGGTAGTGCACGCTTGTGATCCCAGCATTTGGAAGACTGAGACTGGAGGATAGGGTTCACGAACAGCCTCAGCTACTTAGCGAGGCCCTCTGCAACTCATTGAGACCCTGTTTCAAAATAAAGAATAAAAAATAGGGCAGGGGGTGTAGCTCGGAGGTAGAATGCCCCTGGGTTCCATCCCCAGTACTGCAAAATAAATCAATAAATCAATAAAAATAAAAAAAAGAGAGGCACGGAACAGATTCTCGGGGCTCCTCCACAGAGGAACCGACCTCACCGACCTCACCGACATCTGATTTCAGCATTCCTGGCTCCAGGTCTGGGAGAGAAGGAATGGCCTTTGTTTTAAGCCACCCAGTTTGTGGTATTTTGTTATGGCAGTGCAAGGAAACCAACTCAGATCACTAGTATCTAATCTTGCTGTGTGCTTCAGGGCGGTAATATTTGGTGGTGGTGGACAGACAGCTGTTTAGATTGGCTTGCAACTGAGTAAAACACCAATCGTTGAAGCCAGAGTTTAAAAATAAAATAGACCTACTCTAAATAGAGGGAAAAAATGTGGGGCCTAATTCCAAATCCTTCACACTGAATGAGTCTGTGGCTAATTTGGGATGACATTGACGAGTAAGCAGAAGGGTTGATTTTCAGTATCATGGGAGAGCCAGTGTTTAAAATTTTATTACAGTATGAACTAAAATATTTTTCTTTAATTTTATACACACACACACACACACACAAACATACACACTCTCTCACACACAATAACTCCCATATACTGCTCTGAATACATTCTTTAATAAGTAAATAAATACAAAACTCTACTGAGTTCCATTTCTGTTCTAGGCACTGCATAACCCAAAGGCCACACAGTGCCAGGAATCTGGATAATTGTTCTTTGTTCACAAAAAAATTGGTGACTAAAAACAGGAAGTTTAAAGCATAAGCACGAAGCCAATAAGAAGAGGTACATTCATGAGGAAATTCCAAACAACCTATCCAGAGTGACAACCAGCACGATACTGTCGTCGATGATTCCAAGACAGTGCAATCTTGCTTAACTAGCAAACTGGTAATGGCAGAAGCCGTTGCTCTTCACACACAGGGAGTCGGTAGATGCTAATTTAATATAAGGGTCTGCTGCATGGCCATGGAAGGCACAGATGACAAGTCAAGTCTACCTTCCACCTAAGAACCCTTAAAAACCTGAAGACATTGGGGGGCTAAGACAGGGGGATCAGTTTCGAAGCCAGCCTCATCAACTTAGTGAGGCCCTCTGCAACTTAGTGAGACCCTGTTTCAAAATAAAAAATAAAGCCGAGTGTGGTGGTGCACGCCTGTAATCTCAGTACTTGGGAGGTTGAGACAGGAGGATCACAGCTTTTTGGCCAGCCTCAGCAATTTAGTGAGTTCCTCTGCAACTTAGAAAGACCCTATTCCAAAATAAAAAGAATAAAAATGGGCTGGGGGTATAGCTTGGAAGTAGAATGCCCCTGGTTCCATCCCCAGTACCACAAAAACAAAACAAAAACAAAATAAAAAATAAAAAAAGTTGGAGGTAGAGCCTCAGAGATAGAATGACCCTGGGCTCAAAATAAGCAAATCACAAAATAAGCAAATAAATAATCTGAAGACAACTTCCCTTTCCTCCCATTGCACTGTTCTAACGAAAATCTATGTTTCCTAGTTGCCGTCTCCCACTGCATGTTATCTGGCTGCTTTCTTACTTTTGTGGACCAGTGGGGTGCTTCCCCTGAAATGCAATACACTAGGACTGATGGATCAGTTGACTGCAGAAGAAGTCCCAGCAACATGATAAAAAGCCTTTCTTTCAGCTGGGTGCAGTGGTGCACACCTGTAATCCCAGTACTTGGGAGGCTGAGACAGGACGATCGCAGGTTCGCGGCCAGCCTCAGCAATGGAGTGAGGCCCTCCACAACATAGTGAGAACCTGTTTCAAACTAAAAAATAAAATAAAATAGGGATGGGGGTATAGTTCAGAAGTAGAACGCCCCTGGGTTCAGTCCCTAGCACGCATGTGCACGTGTGCATATATATATATTTAGAGGGAAATTCCAAACAACCTATCCAGAGTGACAACCAGCACGACACTGCCATTGATGATTCTAAGACAGTGGAGCCAATCTTGCTTAACTAGCAAATTGGTAATGGCAGAAGCCGTTGATCTGAAACACACAGGAAGTCGGTAGATGCTAATTTAATATAAGGGTTTGCTGCATGGCCATAAAAGAGCAACAACTTTGGTGTTTTGTGAGTAGGAGAACTCCAAGCAATAGCGGAATACCAATTTTAATGTCTTTTGGAGGCAAATATATGGAAATAAATTCTGGTCCAATTATTTTGAGTGTTGGGTTATAATTCTTGTACACGATATACCTTTATCAGACAGAACCACCGATGGTTCTTCTCTCACTTATGTCCTCAATCCAAGGATGGCAGCTTGTCTTCCAGTAGTTGGACAGAAAGGAACCAGCCCTCTGATAATAACTTACAAGGTTATTTTTAGATAGAACCAACTGGATACAAACTAAAATACAAAATCCCATTTGGAAGACAAGACACAAGACTTCAAGCAAATGTGGACTTGGGGTAGAACAACCTTGGGCCAACTCCTTATTCCCAGGTAAGTATTAACTTTTTGAGGCTACTAGGTGCACAATGGGAAAGTCTAAAGTATTACTGGAGTATATTTATTTCTAATTAGCTTGAAAATTTAAAAATAATACTTCCCCATCTATTTTTTTTTTTTGGCTAGGCTTCTCTATTATTTCACCTTAGTTAAAAAAAATTAAATAAAAAATTCCAAATACGTTAAAAGTAAAGAAAGCATTATAATAAATTTCAACAAGACCATCACCACACTTAAGAATCATCAACGTGTAGCCATTCTTGTTTCATCTTTATCTAATTGATTCTTGGACTTTTTACTTCTCAAGCTTTCTCCTGGGGAGATAGTTTTATTCTTTTTCGGAATCATTCAATTAAGAATCTAAGAATAGTTTTACTTCTTTACTTTCATTTTACTTCAAACTTGGGCTAAGAAATACAAGGCGGCGCTCAGAACGGACTTAACCCCACCTGGGGGCTGTTGCAGTACCATTTGAGGTACTGAGCACAAGGGGTAGCAGGCTCCATTTACAGTGGCAGTGGTCTAGAGTCAAGTGTGATCACCAGATCAGCAGCTTCTACATCATCTGAGGACTTGATAGGAATACAAAATCTTTTTATTTTTTTTTTGGTAGTACTGGGGTTCCTGGAAACCCTTCTACCTCCAGGCTACACTCCCAGACCTATTTTTATATTTTTATTTGGAAACAGGGTCTCCTAAGCCAGTGAAACTGGCTTCGAACCTGCGCGATCCTCCTGTCCCTGCCTCCCAAGCACGGGGATTACAAGCTTGCGCCACCACGCTCGGCCTATAGGAATACAAATTCATAGGTCCTGCCAGGTGTGGCGGTGCACGCTGTAATCCCAGCATTTGGAAGACTGAGACAGCAGGATCGTGGTTAGCAGCCAGCCTCAGCCACTTAGTAAGGCCCTGTGCAACTCAGTGAGACACTTTTTCAAAATAAAAGAATAAAAATTAGGGCTGGAGGTGTAGCTCAGAGCTAGAACGAGCTTGGGTTCCATTTCCAGTGCCGCAAAAAACCCCAAAACAAAACAAAACAAAAACAAACTTAGGTCCTGCCTTGAACTGCCCATCTTAGGCCATTTTGTATTGCTATAATCAGATACCTGATGCTGGGTAATAAAGGGAAGAGACTTATTTGCCTCATAATTATGGTTGTTGAAAAGTCCAAACATCATGGTGCTGGCATCTAGTGAGGCCCTTTGGGCTGCATCAAAACATCACGCTAAAGTCTGTGCGAGGGTCCACAGCATGGTTAATCTTGATGAGTGTTCCAGGTGTACTTTAAAATAATGTGGTATTCTATTGCTGTTGGGTGGAATGTAGTATCAGATCAACTTGTGTACTTATTATCCATTATTACCTATCAATTATCTTGAGAAGACTAGACTCCAAGAACAATTGTAGATTTGTTTATTTCTCCTTTCAGAGCTCTCAGTTTTGGTTTATGCATTTTGAAGCTTTGCTGTCTAGCTGCATATGCATTTATGTTTGTTATGTTTTCTCCATTAATTCACCTTTATATATTAGGTAATTTCCCTCTTTATTTCTGATAGTTTTCCTTTGTTTTGAAGTCTCCTTGTATACTCTTAATATAGCTACTACTGCTCTCTTTTTTATTTTTATTTTTTGTGGTACTGGGGATTGAATCCAGAGCTATTCTACCTCTGAGCTACAACCCTAGCACTATTTTAATTTTAATTTTGAAACGGGGTCTTGCTAGGTTAATGAGAGTATCCCTACTTGCTGAGGCTGTTCTTGAACCTGCACTCTTCCTATCTCAGCCTCCCCAATACAGGTATGTACAGGTATGTACCACCATGCCTAGCTCTTCTGCTTTCCTTTGATTAGTATTACCAAGGTATATCTTTTTTGTCTATTCACTTTTATGTATATTATTACACCTAGCATGGGTTTCTTGTAGACAGCATATTATTGAGTCATTCTTTTGCAATCCAATCTGATAATATCTATCCCTATTTCATGATTTTAGCCCATCGATACTTACTGAATGAATAGAAATTTACTATTTTATTAGAGTCCTTCTTGACTTATTTGTATCTGTTTGTTATCTCGTTTCCTTTTTTATTTTGTATGTGAGTGATTTTCTAGTATTCCATATAATTTATCTATTGAATATTTGGTCAGAATTCTTTATACTATCTTTTAGTTGTCTGGGGGTTTATTAATCTGTCACAAATCTAAATTTGTCACAGCCTACTTAAAGTTAACATTTATCATTTCAAGCAAAACGTAGAAGTTTTACAAATAACAATAAAGGTAAGCTAGGCATGTAGACACTTAGGCTGTGAACCTAAAACTGCAATAAAAAATAAAAAACTTCTCTAAAAAAACTGAAACCCAAACCCAAACCAAAAGAACCTTAAAAGTAGGTAGGTCCTTTTCCTTCCCCTTTTACCCTATGTTTCTATATTATCACATTACATACATTTAAATCCTCTCAATGTTATAATTTTTTCTTTCAGTAATCATGTACATTTTGTAGAACTTGGAAGCATATGACTTTGGCTCTTGTTTTTTAACCTCACAACAATCATTTGAAACAGGTAAAAGGGCAATAGGAATTCCCTTTTGGAGGGGAGAAAACGGAAGTAGATGGTTCATTTGTATTCACACAGCTGGCTAAGAGCAGAACCAAGACTGAACCCTCTGTCTCTTCCCTTCCTATTTCTTTTCCCAATGGCAGAGTGTCTTCTGTTCCTCATATGTAAGGTATGGTACCGAAACTAGAGTCTATGTGCACAGAAGGTTCCATAAAATTGTAAAAAGATATAGGCAAGGGCAGCGGCTGGGTTCAAGGCCTGCTCTGCACACTGCAGGGCAAGAGGAACCTCAGCCCAGGTTGAACACTCAACCTATGAACACACATCCTGGCAAGTTTCAGCAAATAGCATATGGCATTCTTCCTGTAATCCCACGGTGAGCCAGACAAGGTGGCTTTCCCATCTACACGTGGCACCAACCTAACAAGCAGACATTGGCCTGGGTCTAGTTTCTAAGGCACTGGGTCAACCACAAGCTGGCGGGTGCTTCTCATGTTCCCAACTACCAAACAGTTCATGTCCACGGTCATTTATCCTGGCTCTTCTCCATCTGGGATTTGCTACTTCTATTCATCAAAATAAGCACTATTCCAACTACAGATGGTTGAGCACAGAATTCATTTCTGTTGAAATCCTATTTCCCTTCTTTGGTGGTTTAGAAAACTGTGTTCTTTGGAGCTTGAGAGATTTTCATTAAGTTCCCAGATTTCCACAAATTGTCCTCACAGGTCATCATGGAGAAGATGGTGGAATGGATGGGGGGAGAGACCTCCCTATTTCTGTGTTTTAAAATTTTATTGTGTTGGAACACATGTTCCTTGGAATTAGAGGAATTTGGAAACTCCCCTTTAGAGCCTTAATTCAGTGCTTCCCACCCACGATGAGGAGGAGCTTGGGTGTCGTCTACATGGGTCTAATCATCCTTCAGAGGTTCAGATTCATCACCAGCATGTCGGCATCAGCCTGGATCCCAGCAGCAGCTCTGGCAAGAGCTCATCACCTTTTGCTTAGCTTGGTGGGTATCCGTCCTCCTGTAGATCACTGCTACTCAAACTTGCCTGCCCAGGACAATTGCCTGCTGAGTTTTTTTTTTTTTTTTTTTCAATGTCCAAAGGCAAAGAGGCACCTGGCTAAGAAATAAGTTACTAGCCCATTGCCTTGGTAACACTGATAAGAACTGATACAAAATCTCTTTAGAGGCCAGGGATGGAGAGGGGTCAGAGTTCCAGTCTGGGCTCTCCAGCATACCTTTAAGCTGCTTTTTCTTCTCTTCTCTGTTTCTTACTGATTTTGTAACAAAGACTCGTTAAAGCAGAATATATATATTCTGCTTTATATTTAATAATAAATTAAATCAGTATATTTAATATACTGATATATAAATGAAATCAGTATATTTATTATTAAATAATAAATATCAGTATATAATAAATATATTGATTTCAGGGACTCACCCCTAGAGATCCTGATTTAGTTGGTTTCAGGGTACAGCCTGGGAAGTGGGAGATTTAAAAGTCTCCCAGGTGATTCTAATTTGAGCAAAGTTTGGGAACCATTGTTTTATTTTTTTTATTATTATTATTAATTTTTTTGGTGGTACTGGGGTTCCTGGAAGCCCTTCTTCCTCCGGGCTACACTCCCAGACCTATTTTATATTTTTGAAACAGGGTCTCTTACGCCAGCGCGGCTGGCTTCGAACCTGCGCGATCCTCCTGTCTCCGCCTCCCAAGCGCGGGGATTACAAGCGTGCGCCACCACGCCCGGCTGGGAACCATTGTTTTAGATGAGCTGACTCCTCTAAGCTGACTCATTGCCTTTGAAATATCCATCCATGGAAGGCACAGATGACAAGTCAAATCTACCTTCCACCTAAGAACCCTTAAAAAATCTGAAGACATTGGGAGGCTAAGACAGGGGGATCAGTTTCGAAGCCAGCCTCATCAACTTAGTGAGGCCCTCTGCAACTTAGTGAGACCCTGTTTCAAAATAAAAAATAAAGCCGAGTGTGGTGGTGCACGCCTGTAATCTCAGTACTTGGGAGGTTGAGACAGGAGGATCACAGCTTTTTGGCCAGCCTCAGCAATTTAGTGAGTTCCTCTGCAACTTAGAAAGACCCTATTCCAAAATAAAAAGAATAAAAATGGGCTGGGGGTATAGCTTGGAAGTAGAATGCCCCTGGTTCCATCCCCAGTACCACAAAAACAAAACAAAAACAAAATAAAAAATAAAAAAAAGTTGGAGGTAGAGCCTCAGAGGTAGAATGACCCTGGGCTCAAGCCCCTGAATCACAAAATAAGCAAATAAATAAATAAATAAATAATCTGAAGACAACTTCCCTTTCCTCCCATTGCACCATTCTAACGAAAATCTATGTTTCCTAGTTGCCGTCTCCCACTGCATGTTATCTGGCTGCTTTCTTACTTTTGTGGACCAGTGGGGTGCTTCCCCTGAAATGCAATACACTAGGACTGATGGATCAGTTGACTGCAGAAGAAGTCCCAGCAACATGATAAAAAGCCTTTCTTTCAGCTGGGTGCAGTGGTGCACACCTGTAATCCCAGTACTTGGGAGGCTGAGACAGGACGATCGCAGGTTCGCGGCCAGCCTCAGCAATGGAGTGAGGCCCTCCACAACGTAGTGAGAACCTGTTTCAAACTAAAAAATAAAATAAAATAGGGCTGGGGGTATAGTTCAGAAGTAGAACGCCCCTGGGTTCAGTCCCTAGCACGCATGTGCATGCGCGCGCACACACCACACACACACACACACACACACACACACACACGTACTTTTTTTTTTTTCTTCCCCATGGAAGAAAAATTGAGATGCCAATGACCAGCCAAGAGCTATCAATGACCAGAAAACCACATCAGCAAAGTCTGTAGACAATTCACCTTTATATCCCTGGAACATTTTACAGCTCACAAAGTAAATTCACACGCCTCATTTCAATGACGTCTCCCCTCGCTGTCCTTATTCCAGTCCTGGTTTTCAGGTGGGGGAGCTCGTTTGGAAGCACAGATGCGGTGTGGCCCCCAACCCCGTGGTTAGTCAGCAGCAGAGGTGGGGAAGTCATCCCAAGCTCTCGGTTTCATACTCAGCATCCTCCCCTGTGTCCCATGGGACTGCGTGGTCCACGGCCAGGGACAGGACCTCACAGTACACACAGCTCTGCTGGCGCTGCTGTTTTGCATGGCAGCGCTCCAGGGCCACCCACACACTCTCCTTGCTCTGAGCTGCCCTGTAACCGCGGGACAGGGGGCTTTGCCACAATGCTGAGAAAACCGGCCAGGCTTCCGGGCACCGCTCTGTGCCTCTCGTGGTAGATGCTGACAGATACTACCTGGCGACTTAACAACCTTCTTGGAGAGGGGCTGCACGTACAAGGGTGAGCCCCAAATAAAGCAAACAGAACCAGGGAGAGAGTGGCAATGCACTGCACAAACATTCACAACCCAGCTCACGACGGGTGCCCCTGGCTTATCCGTGTGATGGCTTATTCTCCTTTCAGTTCCTGACTTGCCTTGGCCCTAAGACTTAAAAAAAAAAATCTCCTCTGGCAATGGACATTTTAACTGCATACTCTTTCAGTTGTCAGCTCAGCTCTGTCCCCAGAGTTTGGTTTTCTGGCTGCGTGTTTGAAATATTCTCAGAGGTCCCTCATTTAAACTCCCGTGGCTGACCCAACAACAAGTCTTAGTTTCTCTTCTTTTCTCTTCCCTTTTCTTTTCCTCTTTCTCCTTCTCCTTCTTCTTTGGCACAGGGGCATTCTATCTTGGAGCTACACCCCTAGCCCTTTACATTAAAAAAAAAAATTGAAACAGAATCTAACTAGATTGCTGAGCATGCAAGTTATAGAGCCTGGTTTCCCACTTGCTATCCTTCTGTCTTAGCCTCTTAAGTACCTGGATTACAGGTGTGCGCCACCATGCCTAGCTTTAATTTCCCTGATTGGACTCAAGATGCTACAAGGTGCCCATGGTTGGGACAGAAGGAATAGACAGTAGTCTCTTCCAGGTGCAGGCAATAAAGAGGTGCATTGTCTGTAGGGGATTTAAAAACAGTAATAAAACTGTCCATAAGTCAGGGCTTTTTTAACCAAAGAAACGTGGCCGCTATTGAGATGGAGCTCTCCTGTGTCCCTCCTGCCCTGCTTGGCTTGCCTGCAGTGCCCTTCCACGATGCATGGTCTTTACTCAAAGTTGCCATGGCTCTGGGTTCTGTTTTGGTCAGTATGATGGGGGAGGACAAAAGTCATATCCACTGGAAGAAGGAAGACTTACACAAAACTTTGCGAATAGTTCAGATGGAAGGAAACTTGTTAACTATTAGAAATAATAAATTCAACAGCCAGTGTGTTGTTTAAGAGAGGGCAGCTTCTATGACAGAACTGAGACCCAGAGAAAACTGGATTTCAAAAGCTCCAAGAATCTATCTTGTACAACGCGCTGGTTATTCCCAAGCACTGGGAAGTATCATGTTGGAAAAAGAGGGCATGAAATTGTTTTTATTTGAAAGGCATTTGTTTGGGAAAATGATGCTTTCTCCAAGCAAAATGTTAGCTTGCTTGGTTAGAAGTTAATTACAATATTTATTGCTTGAAGCCAGCCTGGAATTTTGGCTTGAATTCTTAGCAGCCGATTATTCAGGGTGGAAATTACCTATCCAACTCAAAGTCAGTGAGCTAAATGTTGATCTGATAACCGCTTGTTTCAAGAGGGCCCAAGAGATAAGAAAAAAGTCTCTGACAGGGTAAAACACAAAACTGGGGTTTTAAACCCAGGAACGTTATCATGGAGATGCAGGAATGTTTGTTACTGAGGTTGGAGCTAAGTGAGGAAATGATTCAAAGAATGACGTGGTTAGTCATCTCTGTTCCCAAGTTAATAATGCCCTTGTTCTTTTGATATCACTAATATTTCCATGTTGGTTTAATTAAAATATTTGGAGGTTGAAGTCCAGTGCAAGCAGAGAAGTCATGCGTCTGATGTGGGGCTTCACGGCCTGGAGCTTTATCATCCTAACTGGTCTTTAGAAGCTACATCATCCTTGCTGTTTATCTTCCTTCAGCCCTATCTTTTGGCTGAGCAGCTTATTTGGGTCTCTGCACATCCTGACTATGATTTTTTAGCTGCCCCTTCCTTCATGCACATTTGATTCTTGACTTTGGGTTTTCCCCAAAGTTCAAGCCTCAGCCCTTTGGTTTTCTTCTTGCTGAATGACCCGATTGTTAGGGCTTCAGGGCCCATCCACTGTAGGACTCTTCAGACCAGCCCTCCTGTTTCAGCTCAGGATTTTTTTTTTTTTTTTTTTTTTGGTGGTACTGGGGTTCCTGGAAGCCCTTCTACCTCCGGGCTACACTCCCAGACCTATTTTTACATTTTTATTTGGAAACGGGGTCTCCTAAGCCAGCGCGCGTGGCTGGCTTCAAACCTGAGCGATCCTCCTGTCTCTGCCTCCCAAGCGCGGGGATTACAAGCGTGCGCCACCACGCCCGGCCTCAGCTCAGGATTTTAATCACAACAGGGAGCAGTCCACACCCTTGGCCTGGATCCCTCCTGCCTACTTTAGGATCACCTTCCATCAAACATTCCTTTTTTATTTCATCTCCAATCTTCCTTTCTCTGCCAGCTCCTTCTCCATCCCCTAAGAAACACATTAAAAAGAAAACCACATCTTGCCCCAGTCCTGGCATCCCATTGTCTGTCTCCTCTTCTTCACTGTCAAACTTGCTAGAGAACACTTCCTCTGGCAGCCTCGCCCCTGCAAAGGTCGTGAGTAATGTTCTAGTTGTTGGATCCAGTAGTCATGTCTGTGGCTTGTTAACCATTTGTGCTGTGACAGACTGAACCTCTCTGAATCCCTCACCTCCAGGGTGCTGCAACTTCGGATCCCTGCCCACCTTTCTGCCCCATCACGGGTCCTCCTCTCAAACAGAGCTGTTGCTATGATCCTTGGAAGGCAGCTCTGCCTGCCACCACATCACCAGAGCATTTATGGTTTCTGATCCATTTCTTTTTCTCCCTGGGCTGTCGCTTGGACCATGCCGACTATCAACTTTGAAGAGATGACTCCCAATTTATGTCTTTGGCTCTGATATCCTTCCTGAGCTCCAGGACCAGCTTTCCCACAGCCTACTAGAACTTTCTCTTGAACATTTCTTTTTTTTTTTTTTAATTTTATTTTATTGGTGCACTGTATTCATACATCATAGTGGGATACAAACTTTTGTAGCCATACATGCACACATTGCCCAGTCAGTCCCCACCCGATCCCCACCCCATTCTCTCCCCATCCCTCCCTCCCATGCTTGGCTTAGTGGTTGACATCTAGTATTATAGCAATATCCAAAATTAAAAATGATAATCTCACATAACAGTTTCATTTGTCTGATGCCAAGCTTTTGATGATTTAAAGATAACATTTCAATATTTCTTTTTGCTTTCTTTCTTACCAGAGCATATTTTTTTCTGTTTTTTTGGTGAAACTATCATATATTTATATATTTATTTTTCAGAAAAAAATCTATCCTAATATGGAATATGAATTCTAGATACCCAAAACGATCTTGAAGAACAAAGCTAGCAGATATATATTTTCTGATTTCAAACCATATAAAGCTACAATAATTGAAACAGTGTAGTACTGTTCTAAAGGCAGATATATAAACCATTGGAGTTAAATACAAGCCTAGAGCTAAATTCTTCCCTATATTGTCAAGTTATTTTTGACAAGGTTTCCATGAACATTTGGTGGTGGAAATAATATTCTTTTAACTAAATATTGTTGAAAAATAATAATTACATGGAAAAGAATAAAATTGGACCCTTACCTAATCCCACATACAAGTATTAACTCAAGATAGATAAAAGACCTAAATATAAATCTTAAGACTATAAACTTTTAGGAGAAAATCCGGGTCATAAAACCTCACAACATTGAAATTGGCAGTGATTTCTTGGATATGATTTCAATGGCACAGGCAACAGAAGAATATACAAACTCCCTAAAAAATAAAAAAAAAATTGTATATCCAAAGACAATGTAAACAGAGTTAAAAGTTACTAATAGAATTGGATAAAATATTTCCAAATGCTATATCTGAAGGTATATTAATATCCCAACTAGAAATCCTAAAAATTAACAACAATAAAGGCAAACAATACAATTTAGAGATAGGTAAAAGCCTAACATAAATAATGAATCTCCACAGATAACCAATCTTAGTTGTCTGTTGGATGGACAATCTTGTTTCTCTGGTTCTGGTGAGTGTTACCTATTTCTTCTTTGTAGTTAATCTCTTTGAGTATTTTCTCTAGCGCTGGTTTTGAAGACATAAATTCCTTCAGTTTCTGTTTGTCATGGAAGCTTCTTATTTCTCCATCTAATTTGATAGAAAGTTTTGCTGGATAGGAAATTTTTGGCTGGAAGTTGTTTTCTTTCAGAGTTTGGAATATGTTACTCCAAGCCCTTCTGGCTCTCATGACTTGGTTTGGGAAGTCTGGAGTGATTCTAATTGGTTTGCCTCTGAATGTCACTTGGCCCTTTGTTTTTGTTGCCTTTAAGATTCTCTGCTTGGCTTCCACATTGGTCATTTTGACAATTATGTGGCGTGGGGATCCTCTTCTCCGATCCTGTCTAAAGGGAGTTCTATAAGTTTCCTGGACCTGTGTATCAACCTCTTGCTCTATGTTTGGAAAATTTTCTGCTATTACTTCCTTGAAGAGATTGTTGATCCCTTTGGTTTCACTTTCTTTTCCCTCCTTTATTCCAATTATTCTTAGGTTAGCTCTCTTAAGATGGGCCCATATTTCTTCAATGTCAGATTCCTGCTGTCGGATATTTTTTTCTAGATTAGAAACTATGCGTTCATTTTTGGATTGCTCATTTTCTAAGAGCGAGATTCTGTTCTCCATGTGTTCTAATCGGTTGTTTGTGCTTTGAATTGAGGCCTTTACTTCATTAATTGCATCCTTTATCTCTTTTTGGCTCTCTCTGAATTCTTTTCGAAGCACCTCTATTATTTCTACAGTTATTTTCCTGATTTGATCTTCTAGAAATCTCTGATTTTCTGTTTTATCGGGTTCTGATGTTGTGGGGTTGTGGGCGGTATTCATTGCTCCAGTATTATTCCTCTTTCCCATGATTTCGGATGCTTGTGCCTTCTCTGGGTTCTTCCCTTGGGTCACTATGACTTCACTTAAGGTGTTCTGGATCTCGAGTCAGTAGTATCTCAGACCCCACTACTCCTTTACTGGGTTTTATCACAGAGTCTCCGACCCAGGGAGTCGATAGAGGCTGCTTTAAACTATGGGGGGTGCCAGGTTGCACGTTCTCCTATGGTGTGATATCTCTGCCACCACCACTCCCTCACTGGGTACAGTGAGGTACAGTACTGGGATTTCTCCTCTGTGGCCCGCAATTTGACTCACTGTTCTTGAGTACGCAGATGTAGGTGTACTGGATTCGGCGAATTCACTGCTGCTGCCGCCGCCGGTGGCAATATGGCGCCGCAGCCACGCCCTCGGCCATGAGGCTGGCGTATTTTTTCTTCTCTGGTTTTGATTTCCACTCTGAATCCCTGCAGCGTGTGCTGAGCTCAGCCACTGGGAGCTCTAAATCCTCTCTGCGCCGAAAGATCCCGCCTGGCTGTTCCGCAGCGGCTCACCTTGGCTTGCTGTAGCCGTCCGATGAGTTCGCCGCTGCCGCCGGCAGTATGGCGCTGCTGCCGCGTCCTCGGGCGCGTGTGTCTCCTCTATGGCCCTGAGCTCTGTTCTCAGTCCGCTTTCTCTCTGGAGCCTGGTGGTTTTTTTGTTTTTCTGGTGATGGTGTTTTCTGGCTATGAAAGGCGCTGGTTTTGTGGTAATGGAGATTGGTTGTTAGCAGGGCTCTTAAGCCCCGCTTTTCTCGGTCGCCATCTTCCCGGAAGTCCTCTCTTGAACATTTCTTATGTTCAACATGTTTCATATACAAACATCCTTTTCTCTGCTTCCTTCTGACCATGGGCCCAGGTGCCCTCCTTGTTATCTGGCTGGGAGCCTCTGGTTTTCCCTGGCTTTTCCTTTACCCTGGGCATCGAATCCATTATAAACTTGTCTTTATTCTACCATATGCTTTCAGAACGTCTACACCTTCAGGCCCCCGTCCACACTGTAGCATGTCTGAAGGGGATGGTCCTTGTTTGGAGGGGACTGAATGGGGAGAAGCTGCATTTAGGTAAAGGTCAGGTTGAAGACCTGTCACTTACTGGTAGGGACCTCAGCTTCCTTGCATGTGAAGCAAGGCTGTGGACAGACTGTCTCAGAAGCTTTGTGAATCTCGGATGTGATTCCTCACCATGCCCAAAACCTACTGTTCCTTCAAGAGTCACAGCAGTTGCCTCCTTCTTTCAAAGCATTCTCTCAGCGCCTCCCAACTCATCCAGCTAGAAGGACGGTCCCCCGTCCATTCCCCTGGGCTCCGGTTACTCTCTACACAGGTCTTTTATGGGAATCTCATTGATGACTCGTTTCTCTAATTAGGTTAACCGACCATTCCAAACCCTTCGAGGGAAGAGCCCATATCTAGTTTTTCTTCCTCAAGTACTCTTTGTATACATGTAGGCAACCATGACATAGTCACCGAGTGAATAAATTACTGCAGAATTCTTCCCTCTGATGAAAACCCCACAACAGCTTCTCATTTCCTCCTGCCAGCCGACCTGGAAGAGCGTATCCATTCCATGAACTAGAATAAGCCAACTGAGCGACGACTGGGATGTTACCCTGCACGAAGCTCTGAAACATCTCCAGAGCCGGCCGTGGTGGCGCACGCTTGTAATCTCCGCACTGGGGAGGCGGAGACAGGAGGATCACACTGGTTTGGAGCCAGACGCGCTGGCTTAAGAGACCCTGTTTCCAAATTAAAAAAAAAAAAAAAAAAAAAAAGGTTTACCCTAACCTGGAGGTAGAAGGGCTTCCAGGAACCCCAGTACCACAAAATAATAATAATAATAATAATAATAATAATAATAATAATAATAATAAACATCTCCAGAACAGTAACCTCTTAGCAGATGAACACCCCCCCCCCCCCCCCGGTGTATGGAAAGAACAATGTCCTGAGTTAGACGCTTGAGCTTGGCAGAGAACCTTTGTCCACCACAGGTAAAAACAATGAGTCATTCACAATAGGGTTAGATCCAGTGTCTTCTAGAAACTTCCAGAAAATGGGGGTTTAGATCTGTGGAGTTTTAGTTTTGCTGACTGAAGTGTGGAAATTGGATGCTGGACGGTACTGGTCTCCCTTTCTGCACACAGGGCTCAGCCTCTCCTCCAAATGAACCTGAATAAATAAGTGCCTGTGGGCTCAGCTGGAGAGGCACCTGGCCGTGGGCTGGCCCAGAGTGCCCCTCCTCTGGCCATGCCCCTTCCCGGTGGACCCTGCATTCTGGCCCCAGCTTCCTGACGACTCTTCAGTAGTTTTGGATTATCTTTATTCCCTGGCTTTTCTTTTTTTCCTTCAAATTCTACTCATTCTTCCAGACTGGGCTCACAGTCTATCCTCCACATCTTTACCCCTGATTCCCAAATAAAGCTTTTTTTTTTTTTTTTTAAAGCACTGGGGATTGGACCTTGGGGTATTTTAACCCTGAGCTACACACACCCACCCAGCCTTTTCTAATTTTTATTTTGAAACAGGATCTTGCTAAGTTGCTGAGGGCCTCACTAAATTTCTGAGGCTGGCCTTGAACCTGTGACCCTCCTGTCTCAGCCTCCTAAGTACTGGGTTATAGGTGTGCATCACTGTGCCCAGGTCCGGAGTAAACTTTACATACCTTCCCCAGGCCCAGCACTTCACATCACAGTCCACAAAGACAGCATTGCTATCTCCTTTTCACTCAGAGAACTAAGCCAACAGGTATTCGATCTGGGTCAAAGATGATTACAAATACCTGTTTTTTTTAAATTTTTATTTCTACTATGTGGTGGTTCTCCTTGACCCACCATGAGACACTGCAGCTATGGGCCATGTCTATCTGGCCTGTGCACACCCACAGCCAAGCTTCTGGTTCACAGTGGTTACTGAATAGATGCATAATAATTATATAATTTATTATAAGCCTATGTCTACCTTTATCTCGTCACTGAGATTCTCACATTATATGATAACTCTAAGAAAACTGATTTCTTTGGTACAAATCACTTTTAGTTCTGGTAAATATTTTATAAAATTTTAAATTAAATATTGACTAAAATTTACCAGTATCTTTGCCTGTAATGTCCCCAGAAAAGCTTGTATACTGGCCACACAGAAATGTTCAGAGATGAAATAACTGATATTAATGGATTCATCATTTGAATGGATTTATTGGGTGATAACTGCTGGTAGATGGGTGGGCCAGGCTGGAGATGTTGGGTCACCAAGGGCATGGCCTTGAGGGTTCCACCTGTCCCTCACCACTTCCTACCTCTCTTTGCCCTGAGCGTAGCAGCTTTTCTCTGCCTCACCCTGTCCGCCAACTATGGACGGAACCTCTGAAACTAGGCACCAAATAAACTTTTCCTGTTCTAAGTTGTTCTTGTCAGGTATTTTGGTCATAGTGACAAAAAAGAAATTAACACATTGCCTTTTACCAAAAAGGGGGCAGAATCCAGTCCTGATGAGGAAAAAATTCAAGAGGCTTCCTTATCCACCCGAGATCACAGTGGAACCTCTGGCCTGCAGCTAAGCCCACACCGGGCTGAGCACCTGTCCTCTCTCTGGACAGGCACACGGCTGAGGACCAGCTTCTCCTGGTCCATCTATCTGCACTGCAGGCCCAGAGGACCTCTCTTCTGTGGGAAGACCCATGGGAGTGGTCAAAGGGCCGGACTGGCCTTGGGTACCTATCAGAGCGGTGTAGCTGGGCCTGTCCCGGGTGTTCTTGAAGACTCGAGTCCTCAGGGTATCGTCACACACACAGTCTTCCTTTGCTGACGCAGTTTACTACCCAGGAATTGCCAAAAGCTGAGAAAATGGACATAGCTAATGGAAATGGGCTCTGTCTCCTTTGTAATTCGATACAAGTAAAATTTTTTTTCCCACTTGCCATATAGCAAAAAGCAAAACAAAAGACAAAACCTGAATTAAATGGTAAAACGCATTTCAAGGACTATGTGCAAAAACGATCGCAAGAAAATGGAGGTGGGGGTCAGACACCTCTCAAAAGCTGGCGTTGGATGTGCTGATTTATTTGTTTGACAGACTCTCTTTGAGCACCTACGATGTGCTGTGCTGCGTATTGCTCTGGGTGTGAAGGGTCCAGAGGGGACAGGGGCACTCACTGGCCTTCTCAGAAGGAAACAGGTTGCTGGAAGGCAAGGCGATGGGAGGGGCTCTAATTAGGACGCAGGGGTCTGGGGGTCCGGGCAGCCTCTGGAGGAGGTGCCTGAGTGTGGGGACCGAGCCAGCTTTGTGAAGCACCAGGGAGCCGGGAACAGCCTGTGCAGGCAACGGATTCTGGTCCAAAGAACTTGGTTCAGAGAAATGATGCTGATCTGTCTGACGGCTTTTGTTCCCATGAACAGAAGCGACCACATCCGTCCTCCTGGAGGTGGGCGGGCAGGCAGGTGGCAGTGACAATCTCCAATAACATCCTGCATAGCAGGGGCAGGAGCTGGCTCTGGCAAAAAGCAAGGAACTTAACGAGATCGAGTCCCAATGTTCAGGGTCTTAAAGCCAACACAACTTATTAACTGTCCTTCCCCCGGCCTCTCACTCTTCATACTTAACTTGTTAGAATTGAGTTAGAAAAGATCTCCAAGGTCCCTTTAAGTGAAAAATTCTTTTAAAAGCTTCAATTTAATTAAAATAATAAATTCAAAATGATGAAATGAATCAATTAACTGAGTTTAAATGTGCCGGTGAACCGCAGAGGCGGCTCAGTGGCACTTTCTCCCTCCGTTCCCGGTCCGGTTATGAAGCCCCAGGCTGGGGTGCGGGGTGTCTGGGGAGTCCTGGGCGAGGTGCTGCCCTGGAGAAGAATCCTGAACAACAAGGAGAGAGATGGAATGGCAGCGCCCGACCCTACGGGGCAGGCAGAGCCGCCGCAGACCCGTCAAGCCCTGGATTCAGAACACTCAGATGGGAGAAGGCCTGGCCCAGTGGGTCTTGTCCAAAGACACTTTCCAGATTTAATTAACAGGCTGTACAGCAGTGACCTCGGGCAGTTTTCTTTTCCATATGTTTTCCATCAGAACAATTTTAATTTTGTATGATTGCCGAAGTAATTCATGATCATTAGAAAAAAATTTTTAAGTGTTCTAAAAGAAGCGGAAGTCCTCCTGTCTCCTGCTTTGCCCTGTCTCACCGCCCTCCACCAGCACAACCCCTTGAAACAACCGGCGAGGCTGCCTCTAGACCCTGCTGGGCACGGGCCGATGCAGACATAAATAAAATTAGATATAATTTCATATGGTGCATTTAAAAAAATAATTGGAGATGGAACCCAGGGGCATTCTACCTCTGAGCGTCAGCCCTATTTTATATTCTTTACTTTGAAACAGGGTCTCACTGAGTTTCAAAGGGCCTCACTAAGTAGCTGAGGCTGTCCACGAACCGCGATCCTCCTGTCTCAGCCTCCCAAATGCTAGGATTAAAAGTGTGAGCCAACACACTTAGCTTGGTGCATTTTTAATACAAGAAAGGACATTATAATTCCTTTTAGCCCACTATCAATACTTTGTGGCTCTTCATTCCATGATGTCATTAGATACAGAGGTACTCTATTAAATAGTTTTAAGGGCTTGAGAAGATTTCATAGGATGAAAATAGCATAACATTTAATCATTTTTCTATTGCTGGTTAGATTACATTTAATTTTTTGGCTTATAAACTAGAACCATAAATATTCTTGTAAAGGTCTTTGTGCTCTCAAATGATTCTTTTTTTTTTCTTTTTTTTGGTAATGGGGTTTGAACCAAGAGGCATTCTCCCTTCAAGCCACACCCCTAGCCCTATTTTATTTTTTTTAACTTGAAGAGTCTCACTACGTTGTTAAGGGTCTAAGTTGCTGAGACTGGTCTCGAACTTGAAATCCTCTAGTCTCAGCCTCCCAAATATTGGGATTATAGGTATGTACTACCATGCTCCACAAATCATTATTTTCTAAGCCAATGTTTGCATACTGGGGTGGTTATATTCTCAGTAACACTCGATGAGAGCTGTGAACGTCCCCCTATTCTTTCCTACTCTGATTTTTACCAACATCTTCAATTTCTGCAATCTGTCAGGCAACATTTGTTTACAATTGGCATCATCCTGATTACCAGTGGGATTAAATATCTTTTCAGATATTTTTAGGACATTGGCATCTTTTCCCCTGACAATTACTTGCTTATATCCGTTGCCTCTTTTATATTGGGCTGTTTTTTTTTTTTTGATGGTACTGGGGGTACTGGGGTTCCTGGAAGCCCTTCTACCTCTGGGCTACACTCCCAGACCTATTTTTATATTTTTATTTGGAAACAGGGTCTCCTAAGCCAGCGCGGGGCTGGCTTTGAACCTGTGTGATCCTCCTGTCTCCGCCTCCCAAGCGCGGGGATTACAAGCGTGCGCCACCACGCCCGGCATATATTGGGCTGTTTTTATTTTTTCCTAGTGAATTGTAGGAGCTTTAAAAATATTTATTAAGAATATTAGTCCTTAGTTCTTTGTATATTACATGTTCAGAGATATTTCATTTGTCTTTAAGATCTTTTGACAGAGAGAAGTCTCTCATTTTGATTAAATCAAATTTATAAATCTTTTTACAGAGGCTGGAAGAATTTTTAAAGGGGTTCTTTTTTTTTTTTTTTTTGTCTTTTTTGGGACTGGGGATTGAACCCAGAGCGCCACACCTGCAAAGCAGGCGCTTTGCCACTGAGCTACATCACGGCCCTGAGGCTGGAAGAATTTAAGATCTTATTAGAGCGTCTCTTTCCACAGGATTTAAAGGTATTCCTTGGGTATTCTATATTTTTTCCCCTATATTTCCATGTGGCATATTTATAAGTTTTTATCTTGATATATATTGCGAAAAGGACTTAATTTTCCATAATGATAACTAGTTATCTTAATGATGATTATTGAATTGTCTAACAACCTTTCCTCAATTATTTAAAACACACTTTTTATTATATATTACATTTTTATACACACAGGGGTCTATTTACAGATTCCCTTTCATTGCAATGTCTTTGGTGTCTGTGTGTGTGCGTGTGCGCACGCGTTGTGTGTGTGTGCATGTGTGTGTTACTAGGGATTGAACCCAGAGGTGCTCTACCTCTGAGCTACACTCCCAGCCCTATTTTATTTTGAAAGAGGGTCTCACTAAGTTGCAGATGCTAGCCTCAAACCTGTAATCCTCCTATTTCATCCTCCTAAGTACTGGGATATAGGTGTGTGCCACCATTCCTGGCTGTCCCAAGTTGTTTTAATTGCTTATAATTTTGATGTCTCATTGGACATGTTCTCAGATCCATCTTTATTTAAAAACTCTTGGCTCTTCTTAAGCATTCTCCCTTTCAGGTGAACTTTGGAGGCAAGTAAATTTCATTAAAGTTTCAGGTCCTTTCCTTTTTTTTTTTTTTTTTTGTGGCACTGAGGATGGAACCCAGGGAGGGGATTTTATACCTCCGGGCTACACTCCCAGACCTATTTTATATTTTATTTGAAAACAGGGTCTCACGAAGTGACTGAGGCTGGCTTTGAACCTGCGTGATCCTCCTATCTCAGCCTCCAGAGTACTGGGATTACAAGCATATGCCACCATGTCTGGCTTTCCTCTTTTTTTTTTTTTTTTGATATTGAATTGCTTGAGTTCCTTATATATTTTAGATATTTACCCTGTTTGTTGATTATTTCTTTTGCTGTGTAGAGCCTTTTGAGATTGATATAATTACATGGGTTCATTTTCGCTTTTATTGCCTGTATTTTTGGTGTCATTTGCAAGAATTCATCTCCAGAGTCAGTGCCAAGAACTCTTTCTCCTATGTTTTCTTCTAGTTTTGTGGTTTCAGGTCTCACATTTCAGTGTTTTAAATTCTTGGATTGAGTGTAAGATAAGGATCCAATCTCATTCTGCTGCATGTGGATATTTGACAATGTTAAGCTTTTAGAAAGAGCAGACACTGAAGGTTAATAACATTACTAAATATTAGCGTCACTGCAGAAAACTTGCTTTCAGAGTTGGAGAGCCCTATCAGATTTGGAGGTATAATACAAGATATAAGATGCACATTCTTAGCTATGAAAATTCCCTATCTAGCTTTATTCTGCCCAAAGAAAATATTTTCTGCTCCTGGACTATAGGAAGGGTCTTGCAAAAGTTTGTGGGTCCAAATGTCATCGTGAATCCCATGAGGCTGATCATCCTCTAGTCCTGTGACCTCACGGATAACTCCAGCTGATGTGCAGAGTCTGGCTGGCCAGTTCTCCCTCCCTCATCGCCTGGACCTTCTAATTCACCTCCCCCAGCCTTTCCAGTTTCAGCTCCCATCATCCTTTGTGTTTCTTCTCTGTTCTGGAAATTCCTGACACTGGCTCTGTCTGTAATGCTTTTGGAACATTCTACGCCCATTTACACTTTAATGTCTTCACAGAGTTTGTTCTCTTGGTCCTCATTCTCACCTGGGGCATGTTATCCTTCACAATCCAGTTTCTGAGTTTTTCCCCACCCTTTTTCTCTCCTCACCACACCCTCCAGGCAGAGTTAACTGTTCTGGTTTCATGGTGGCCTCCATCTCTCCTTGCATTCCGGATGGGTGGCTGCTCAGCCTCTGCCTATCCTCTTGCTTGAGACCTCTGAGGGCAGGTGAAGGTACCTGTTTATCTGTATGGCTCCAACATGAACCATAAGAGGCATCCGCAAATAGCAAGCACCACCCTGCGGGCCTGGGGCGTCCCAGCGGCCCTGGTGTGTGAGGAGGGGTTGAGCTGGCCAGCCTGCAGGCCCTTGAGCCCCCTCAGTGACAAATGCTTTCTGGGTCTCCTTTATGTACCGATTTGGAGTTTCTGTGAACAATCCACTGACTTGAAAAAAAAATCAACCTTCCTACCCATGTCCTCTCTTCACATATATCTCGAAAAGATTTTTTTTTCAGATTTGAAAAAAAAAACTTCAAAGATGAGACCCTACATCCTAAGTCACAAAAGGAATTTATGCTTTGTAATTGGAATAATGCGATATTCCCTAAATAGCCCAAAATATCTATCTTAGGTAAATATTTTTAAGTGCAGGTCTTGCAAACACCAGCATTCAAAACTCCAACTTAGTGTTAATGAAGACTGTTCTCTCTTCCTCTGCATATTTCACACGGTACACATGGACTCCAGGGACCCGGACCCTACAGCCTTCTTCTCTCTTTTCGCCTGGGTCCCAAGCGCATCCACCTTTACAGCAGAGCCGCTCGGATGTCCCCTCTACCCTCCTCCCTGCCTGCTGGCCCTGGATGGAGGCTTGTGGGGGAGATGGACATGTCTGTCTCTATGTGTCCATGTGCCCACTTCTGCCAAGCAGACGTGAGCTTGCTGTCCTGAAATGCCGCTGAGTGTTGCTAAGGATGCCACGTCCACTGCACATTCTGCAGCCATGGGCTCACCCCGGCTCGACCTCATGGCCTCTCGCACTGCTGGATCCTGCCGCTCTTGGCCAGCCTACCCTTCCGCACTATCATCTCACAGTTCTTGGACTGTGCCACCACCTCGTTTTCTTCTATCTTTTTAAACTCTAGGACTTAATATTCCTCCAGATATTCTTCTGGCATATCTCCCCTCGGGTGTCCCTGTTCTGTGTAATGACTTGTACCTGTGTCCCCTTAAAGATACTTCTCCTGATTTCCCCCTCCCCTCCTTTTCTTGGTACTGTAGATGGAACCCAGGGGCATTCTATCTCCAAGCTATCTATACCCACAGCCCTGTTTTATTTTCATTTTTGAAACAGGGTCTCACTACGTTGCTGAGCCTAGCCTTATTCCTATGAGCCTTCTGTCCCAGCCTCCCAAGTATTGGGATGACAGATGTGATCTACTTGTCCTCTTTCTCCCACTCCTCCCTCACCCCTGCCTCCATCGCCAAAGGGCAGCCTCCCTTCTTTTCCCTATATTTTCCCCCAGCTGCTGAACATTTTGAAGAGACCCGTGGCTGCCCATAGGGGTGTTTGACCTGTTGGGTATTTGGTTTAGCATTTTCTAGTGTAGGGTGGACTTATTTGTGCCTTTTTAATGGTTCTTTTGTTTGGGAGCATATATTTTCATTCCATTAAAAACTAAAATAATAGCCAAGTACAATGGCTTTCTCCCATTATCTCAGTACTTGGAAGGCTGAGACAGGAGAAGTGCAAGTTGGAGACTAACCTTGGGAAGTTAGCTTGAACCTAATACAAAAAATAAAAAGGGCTGGGAGTGTAGTTTTTTGTAGAGTGCCTCTAAGTTCAATTTCCTATACCCCTCCTCTCCACACAACCTGAAATATTATTTCTTATGTCATGTGTATCCATAATTATTTCAATTAGATTATTCAGAAGAGGGGAAAATTAAGTTGCTAGGCAACTTGCTGAAGAAATTGAAGAAAAATGTTTAATTCTTGGAAAGCTTGGTCAGCTAAAAAAAAAAAAAAAAAAAATAGAAAGACCCAAAGTCATACGTAAGGATGCCAGACCTTTATTAAAAGCCATCAGAGACAGCAGATCTCAGAGGCAAATGATACAAAGCTAAACGGGCCCAAAGCTTTATTTGAGGGAAAAACAGAAACCTTCAAACTGTCTGAGTTGATTGTGACATTACGAGAAATTCAAACTCTGAAAATGGACTGAAAACGGACACTCACCCGACTGCTGGCGGCTCTTCCACATGGGGCATCTGACCAAGAGACTTGTCATGTGGTTTCCACCCTGGGGTGGATCTTCATCTGAAAGGGGATCTTCATGCTGGCCTCTGCTCCGAGTTCTACCTGGACCCTGGCTTGTTCCATGACCTCTTCCTCCAGTCCAGAATCTATGATCTGGTGGAGCTAAGGAGGCAGGGCTTGAGATGTGTTCCTCCTTGTTCTTCCACCCCACCGGAGAGTGCCTGGGTACCGCCCCAGGCTGCTTCCTGCTGAGGGTTTCCTCTGGCCTCCTCCCTTTGGTACCCGTGAGAAATGTCCACCCACTAAGAAGCAATCCTGATTTTCTTGTGGAATACACTGGGTTTCCCTCCACCCTCCCCACATCCTGATATCAACGGCGAGTTAACCTCAGAGTTTATTCAGCCTTTAGGAAAACCTGTTACTAAATGTCCAGAACCACAGCAAGAAATCGGAGATGTTTCTGTCTCTCTTCATAACCACTTTTGACTTTGCTCTCCTTATTGGCTTAGAAAACAGCTGTTCCTTAAATAATTATTATTCTTCAATCCATTGGAAGTTTTATGAAATTGCAGTTATCCGATAGTGACTTGTGGAGTTTATTTAACTACTTAAAAGGTAGTTTTAGCCTGGCATGGTGGCACACTCCTGTAATCAAATATGTGGGAGGCTGAGACAGATAGATAGCAAGTCTGAGGGCAGTCTCAGCAACCTAGCAAGACCCTTAGCAACTTAGCAAGATCCTATTTCAAAATAAAAAAAGCAAATAGGTCTGGGGTGTAGCTTGGAGGTAGAATGTCCCTGGGCTCAATCCCCAGTTTCCCCAGTTCATTCTCATATTCATTCATATTCTCTCTCTCTCTCTCTCTCTCTCTCTCTCTCTCTCTCTCTCTCTCTCTCTCTCACACACACACACACACACGCACGTGCATGCACACACACAGCAGATTTAAACATTATGGTGCATCACCGAGATAGGCATTTCTCCATTGTCTCAGTGGAGTGTGAGAACTGGTAGGTAGCAGGATTTCTCGCTGCCAGGAACAGAGCCAGCACACCTCAGCTGCAGCCCCTGGTGTCACCAGCCTGCGGATTCCCTGCAGTGGCCTTGGCTCGGATGGCAGAGCTACACCCTAAGTGCATGGGAGGAGGAGGAGGGTTGACCAGTTGGAGGGTTGGGCTCTGCGGCTGAACTGAATTCATGGTGGTGAGTCCTGACCTCCAGTTCACTGGCACCTCCCTGTATACTAAAGAGCGAAGTCTCACAACCCAGCAAATCAAAAGGAAATCTATGGTGGGAGAATATCTCCTGCCAGAGAGTATGGCTTTCACTCTAGTTGAGCCACCTTGGCATTCAGCAATGTAAAAGGGGGTGAGCAATGTAAAAGGGTAAGATGTTTTGAAGACAGGCCTGGAAGTAGAATTCCAGCAAGATGAGCTAATAACTTCTGTGATTCTCGAAAGCCACAGAAGCAATTTGGTTGAGAATAACAGGAACATCGAAATTTGACTCATGCTCACTTACACGTGTGTGTAGACCCATGTCTCCTTTATCAGTTTGTGCCTGGATGTTCTGAACACTCACTTGTATATATTACTCTCCTGGTATTTTGTTACTCTTAAAGTAATTATATGGGAAACTGGTCCAGCGGAGGCTCTGGTCACTCGGATTGAGAACACATCCGTGTGATTACTTGTTACTTTTGGGAAACGTCCCAGATGGAATTTTGTTACCCCTTCTGGAGCGGTTGAACATTCCAGGCCAGCCACAGTGCCGGGCTTGGTTACTTGAGGTTTTCACCTGGCTGGCTGCGTCTTTGGGAATCTTGGTTCTCGTTCCTTTTCACTGCCCTGTGGATGTGCCGTGTCAAGGCTTCATGTGTCCACTGCGTCCAGCCGCCTGGAGTCCGCCTGGGACTCCCAGCCACAGCGTCACTAGAAATCTCCAGGGTGAGGCTGTCCGGTACTAGGCTGGGGAGAGGCCGCCAATCACTCACACTCTAAAAGTAGAGAATCTCTTCCCAGGGAAGGAGCGTACAGCCCAATTCATCACTAGTAAAAGAGGCCATGTGGCCAGAGTTCTACATGCCAGGTTCTGTACCAGGACTACATTATACAGTTGATGCTTTTGTGACCCCATTTTATATTTTATACACAAGAACCATGAAGGTCAGAGAGCAGAAGCCATCTGAACAAGGCCAAGAGCCAGGAAGTGGTGTCACCAGACCTCTGGCTCTGCCTAGATTTAACATCTGTGATTCCTTATGTTCAGACAGCCTGCCCCCTGACATTCACCTCAGCAAGCATGGTCTCCTATCAGGTGACAGTAAAGAATGACAGACTGTAGCTGGGTGAGGTGGTACATGCTATAATCCTCGTACGTGGGAGGCTGAGACAGAAGGATCATAGGTTCTAAGCCTCAGCGACCTGTGAAACCCTGCTTCTAAGTAAAAAGTAAAATAGGACTGGGGTGTAGGTTGGAGGTAGAATCCTGGGATCAACCCCTAGCATTACACACACACAGACACACACACACACACACACACACACACACACACACACACATACACACACACACAAACACACAATGATGTATCTACAACGGGGAATGGGGGATGAATTGGTGATGAAGGAAGGTGATTTCCCATTGAGGCTAAAACAAATTACCATAAACATAGTGGCTTAAAGCAACAGACATTTATCATCTTGAAGTTCTGCAGGCCAGAAGTCTGAAATGGGTTTCACTGGGTTAAATGCTGGCAGAGCAGTGTTCCCATATGGAGGCTCTATGGGAGGATCCATTTCCTTGCTATTTTCAGCTTTTAGAACTCCCTTCCCTGCACTCGGTCTCCGTCTGAAACCAACTCTTCTGCTTTCTTTCTCCATTGATAAGGATGCTGTGATTACACGGGCTCTACCTGAATAATCCAGGATAAGCTTTCCGCCACAAGGTTTCCACTGGGAATGTTAATTCCATTTGCAACCCTAATTTTTCCTCACCAAGTAAACTAACATGATAACAGGTTCTGAGGAATAGGATGTGAGCATCGTTGGGAGACCATTGCTCTTTCTACCACAGGATTATCAGTACAGCTCTGTTTCCCTTTCCATTTACTTGAGGCTGGATGATGGTGGCACTCTATATGCCCCTCTCTGGATATGCATTGACCTCTGTCTCCCACCCTACCAAGTGACCCAGCTATGCCACTCCTGCACACCTTTACAAAGGACTTGAAATCCGAATATTATAGTGATATCCGTACATCTGTGTTAACAGCAGTGCAATTCGCAACAGCCAAATTATGGAACCAGCCTAGGCATCCTCAACAGATGAATGGATCACAAAACTGTGGTATATACACACAATGGAATTTTACTCAGCCAAAAAGAAGAACAAGATTATGTAATTTGCAGGAAAATAGAGAATATTATGCTCAGTGAGATTAGTCACCTAGAAAGCAAAGGCTTGATATGTTCTTTCTCATATGCAGAAACTAGAACGAAATTGGGAAACAAAAGAGATTTTAGATAAATGAGGAGAGAGGCCAGAAGACTAGTTGAGAGTGATTTGGGGAGGAAAATGAGGAGGGGAAAAGGGAGACTTGATGAAGAAAACAGTTCAAATAATTATATGTACATATATGAAATTATAAATACCAATCTCAACAATATGTATGGGGACGGGGGTGGGGAGGGAGAAGGGTGGGATTCTGAGGAAGCACCAAGTGCTGCGTGCATGTAATTTCTATCACCCTGAACCTCATTATGATGGATAATTACAATGCACCCTAAAAGCATGCTTTATTTTATTATTTTTTGTGGTACCAGTATTGAATCAGGGACAGGGTAACTCTGAGCTACATGCCCAGGTATGCATATATGTTGAAACAGAGTCTTGCTAGATTGCTGAAAGCCTCACTACATTGCTGAGGCTGTCCTGGAACCTGTGATCCTCCTGTCTCAGCCTTCCAAGTACTGGGATTACAAGTGTGCACCACCGCACCTGGATGAGAATATATATACATATTTTTTTTTGTGGTACTGGGGTTCCTGGAAGCCCTTCTACCTACGGGCTACACTCCCAGACCTATTTTTACATTTTTATTTGGAAACAGGGTCTCCTAAGCCAGCGCACGCGGCTGGCTTCGAACCTGCGCGATCCTCCTGTCTCTGCCTCCCAAGCGCGGGGATTACAAGCGTGCGCCACCACACCCGGCCGAGAGTATATTTTTTAAAAAAGCAAGTCTAGAAATAAGACTCTAACACTCTTCCAGAAAGTAGGGAAAGAGATCCGCAACTCCATGCCCCAGAGATTCAGCTTCTCAGTGAGATTTCTGAGCTTATGCCCAGTGATCTCAGAGGAGGAGCCAGCAACAAGCAAGTAGTCTTTAAAAACAAGAGGCTTTAGCCGGGCGTGGTGGCGCACGCGTGTAATCCCTGCGCTTGGGAGGCTGAGACAGGAGGATCGCACAGGTTCAAAGCCAGCCTCAGCTACTTAGTGAGGCTCTCAGCAACTTAGTGAGACCCTGTTTCCAAATAAAAAATATAAAAAAGGTTTGGGAGTATAGCCCGGAGGTAAAAAGCCTCTGGGTTCCACCCCCAGTACCACCAGAAAAACAAAACAAAAAACCCCACAAAGACAACAACAACAACAAGAGGCTTTAGGCTCACATGCAGCTAGCCCTTCATCACAAAACTTCATTCTACCAACAGGTCCAGGCCCAGGCACAGGAAGGCCCCTCTGCAAAGATCATGCTGGCGGAACTTGCGCTTAATTTTTTCTTTTAATATTAGCATAAGTGAACCCGATTCCACCAGGATAAGAAGATTTTAGCTGGAGAAAGCCTTAGGCATTATACTATTCTAGGTCTCACCTATTGGAGAGAAGGTTCAAGTGTAGACTTTGGTTAAATATAAAAGACTTTTGAACCATCAGTACTGTCAGGGTTGAACAGGCTGCTTTGTGTGGAAGTCAACTCTGCGACTCCCTTCAGGCACAAGAAACAGGGCGGGTATGGTCCAAACAGAGAGCTCCAGAAAGGATTCCAGACTCAGCATCCAAACTGGAGGTGAGTAACACCTGGAATCCATTCTGCTGTCTGGATGAGGTGCTAGTACTCAAGTGTGTGTCTTACTTCCATGACCTCAACAAAGGTGACAGACAGAGCCGCTTACAGATGAAGAAACGGAGGCAGGGAGTGGAAACCCACCCCAGAAGACACATATCTTCCAGGCGAGCTGGGGCTCTGGTTGGGAGTGAAGCCCAGATGGTCTTGGTTCTCTTTTCTGGCACTGTTTTTTTTTTTTTTTTTTTTTTTTTGTGTGTGTGTGTGTGATTGTGTGTGTGTGTGTGTGTGTGATTGTGTGTGTGTGTGTGTGTGTGTGTGTGTGTGTGTGTAGTACTGGGAATTGAAACCCAGTGGAGTTCTACTGTGTAACTACACCCCAGACCCTGGCTTTGAAACTGTGATCTTCCCGTCTCACCTTCCCAAGTACTGGAAAATCAATTTTATTTTGTAGATGGGGGCAGCTTTCTATAACAGTACCCTCTCACGCTTTATATTACCCACCCCTCCCACCACTTTCTATGTGAAGAGAAGGAGATGTGCTGAGTTCAACAGTGTCCAAGCTGTTTTAAAAGCCTACTGTGGGGCTCTCCATCATTCCTCATGGATGCTCCGGAAGCCCAGAGTTCCTGAACGCCCTGAGGAAGCAGCTGGTGGTCTCCTGAGCACGAAGGCCACACCAGGCCTGGGGATACCAAGAAGATAAAATAGTTTTGAAGGTTAAAAATATTTTATTGAAACCCCCGGTAGGGTAAATATTACCCTTTTGTCACATTTTAGACAAACTACTTATCTGTCAGAGCCTCACTGAGGATGAAGTGAACTGAAGCGCTCTGGAGGTCATGACGGGCAGAGGGTTAGAGTCTAGAATCCCTGGCTTTTGCCTGATATGCAAAAGTGGACAAAATACTTCTGTGTGCTGTATCTTGTGGAGCAAGATGGAGCAAGGTAAATGCCCTTGCTCTAGAGAAAAACCACATGCCTGTGGTTCTGGAACATCTGTCACAATTGGGAATGGAAAGGTCAGAGTGAATGATTAAAAAAAGGAAACAGAAAAACTGGCAGGGGGGATTTTTCCAAGATGTTAACATTTTGTTCTCAAAAGTAGGCTTTAAAAAATTACAGGCAGCTCGCGCTCTCTCTCTCTCTCTCTCTCTCTCTCTCTCTCTCTCTCTCTCTCTCTCTCACACACACACACACACACACACACACACACACACACCACACCCTAAGCTTATTAAATAGGTAGCTTAGCAGAAGCATGTTATTTTTAATTATGAAGGTTTTAATTTCCCCTTTCTCCCTCATTATTTTGCTAATAAGCTTGACATCTGGGCTGGAACTGATTTGAGAAGTTTGGAAAAAGGTTTTATTAACTGGAATCACAATTTTTACACATTAACATTTTACTTTTTGGTTTTATGAATCAAACGTGATATGGAATCTCTTTGACAATTAGGACGCAATTCAGAACATTACCTCAGGATGGCTTCATTCAACACGCAAATCACGGCTCTGGAGGGTGAAGTCTGAGTCTATACAAGCCCTTAAAGGCAGACGGGAAAATGGCCTCTGCAACTGGTGGGGACTGCAGGAAAGTTAAGGATTCTGGAAGAAGCTTAAGACAGAAGAGTGGCTTATAAAGGCTTCCTACCAGCCAGTAAATAAAAATCATGTGCTAAATCTTTACTGCATGCAGAGTGTCCAGTTGGGAAGTGGGGAGAAGTATGAAGAAATGGGAAAATACAAATATGTGCCCAAGGAGCTTTTTTATTAAAAGGTAGAAGCAGTTGTTTTGTAGAATACATGAGAACACATGTGAACAAAGCAATAAGTAACTAACAGAAGCCATAACTGTCAGGCCTCAAACGGACTTGGCTCATAACTGACTCAATAAATGTCTGTTGAAAGGATGAATAAATGAATGAATAAAAGAAATAATTTGCATTTGTAATTTGCATCCAAATAATTTTGATTGACTAATGGTTGCTACAGTTGTATTTCTTTTTTTTTTGTGTGTGTGTGGGTCTGGGGATGGAACCCAGGGGCATTTGAACTCCGACCTACACCCCCTGCCCTATTTTTTAATCTTTATTTTGAAACAGGGTCTCACTGAGTTGCAGAGGGCCTCACTAAGTAGCTGAGGCTGTCCGCGAACCGCGATCCTCCGGTCTCAGCCTCTCAAATGCTGGGATTACGAGTGTGTGCCACCACGCCCGGCTGCTACAGTTTTATTTCTGAGATGCTACTTTTTCAGGTTAATTTGTGAGCTCAGCTCTCTAAGTAGCTGTTCATTTTCTCTTATCACTGATTCCTAAAATTACAAAGTACTGTCAGGAGAAAACAATGATATTCTGGTTATGGTCTTCTGGACCAAATGGCCAAGATTCCATGACTTTAAAAAATTAAAGCATATCAGCTTTTTTTTTTTTTTTTTTGTAGTACTAGCTACTCTCAGTTCTATTTTTTATTCTTTATTTTGAAACAAGTTCTCACTAAGTTATGGAGGGCCTCACTAAGCTGAAACTGGCCATGAACCTGCGATCCTTCTGTCTCAGCCTCCCAAGTACTGAAATTACAAGCATGTGCCATGATGCCTGGCTATGAGTTTTCATATAAAATAAAATTCTGAGCCAGACGTGGTGGCACACACTTGTAATCCAAGTGTTCGAAAGGCTGAGACAGAAGGATTGCGGTTTACAGACAGCCTCAGCTACTTAGTGAGGCCCTACACAACTTAGTGAGAACTTGTTTCAAAATAAAGAATAAAAAAATAGGGCTGGAGGTGTCGCTTGGAGGTAGAATGTCTCTGAGTTCCATCCCCAGTACAAAAAAAAGAAATCTTATTTAAAACAGGAGACATAGCCGGGCATAGTGGTGCATGCTTGTAATCCCAGCATTTGGGAGGCTGAGACAGGAAGATTGTGCAGGTTCAAAGTCAGCCTCAGCTACTTAGTGAGGCTCTCAGCAACTTAGTGAGAACCTGTTTCCAAATAAAGTATAAAATAGGTCTGGTAGTGTAGCCTGGATGTAGAGTATTCCTGGATTTCAGTACCACAAAAACAAAAACAAAACAAAACAGGAGAACATCAAGAAGTGCACTAAATAGTCTTTAAGAAAAAGCAATTAAGCTGGGCGTGGTGGCGCACGCTTGTAAACCCCGCACTTGGGAGGCAGAGACAGGAGGATCGCGCAGGTTCGAAGCCAGCTGCGCATGCTGGCTTAAGAGACCCTGTTTCCAAAAAAAAAAAAAAAAAAAGTATAAAAATAGGTCTGGGAGTGTAGCCCGGAGGTAGAAGGGTTTCCAGGAACCCAGTACCACTACCACCACACACACACACAAAAAAAAAAACCCCAAAAAACCCAATTAGCTAATTAGCTGGGCTTGGTGATGCACACTTGTAATCCCAGGACTTGGGAGGCTGAGACAGGAGGATCACAGGTTTGTGGCCAGTTTCAGTGAGAACCTCCATAACTTAGTGAGACCCTGTTTCAAAATAAAAAATAAAAAAATAGAGCTGGAGGTATAGCTTGGAGGTAGAATGCCCCGAGGTATAATCCCCAGTTCCACACACACACACACAAAAAGAACAAGCAAAAGAAGGTGAACACTTGGTAAGAAGTCAAGAGTATAGTTTTTATTTTCTAAATGTTAATAGCCTCTGTCTACCTTTATGCTTAGAGTTGACTATGAAATTTTTCCCAGCTAAATGTTGGAATGAGGTGCAGGACACCCAGCTTTGGTACCTGCTACCAGGCAGGGCATGTGACTGCTATCACCCTAGTTATTGTTTATCTGGATGCCGGCAGAATTCCCTTTTAAGATGGCCACCTGGGGAGAGTGACTATCCATAACTCTGAGCTTTCTGTAACTAATCTTAGCCAGTTTTCAGACCCAGCAGATACTCATTTAGTTCAGGGGATGGCGAACCGTCGCCCAGGAGCCTAATGTGACTTGCTGTCAAGGATTTTATTGGATACCAGTCACTGCTTTTGCGTTGCACCTGGAAGGTTGAGTAGCTGTGACACAGACCACGTGGCCCACAAAGCCATATGGAACATTTACTATCAGGCTCTAGATACAAATCTAGTGCTGTAGGCCTGGAAATCTGCAGTCTTCTCTGTGGCCCCCCAGCCCCAAGACTGAAGCAACAGAATATACCATCAAGACCACTGTCAGCTCCCCCGCCACCACCACTCACACCACCAACAGCACTGCCACCACCATGGAGCCAGGAATACTTCTTCTTCTTTGATCTTATCGACATGTTAGTGGGTAAAACGTCACGCCACCACCCTCCCCGTGCCCAGTGTGTTCTTAAGCAGGAAGATGGGCTGATGAGGTGACAGTGGAATTGTGCTCTGGCCACCTCATAACAAAGGAGGTATGGCTGCCACATTTTTGGCTTGGTATATACGACCTCTAGCTCTGCCAGGAGACACGGGGAGAACATCTTTCCTACGTCTTGTGTTCCCCCTTGGTCCTGGAAAGTGTATGGGCCACATTCTTAGAAGGAATAAAATCAGATCTTAACAGGCACATATATGTATTCAAATATCTAAATATCAATAGATGCCAGGTGTGGTGGCGCACGCTTGTAATCCCCGTGCTTGGGAAGCAGAGACAGGAGGATCGCGCTGGTTCGAAGCCAGCCGCACTGGCTTAAGAGACCCTGCTTCCAAATAAAAATATAAAATAGGTCTGGGAGTGTAGCCTGGAGGTAGAAGGGTTTCCAGGAACCCCAGTACCACCAAATAAATAAATAAATAAATAAATAAATAAATAAAATAAATATCAATAGATGCCAGAAATAATTTGGGTTAAATTATAAATAATGGATATAATTATAAATAATAGATATAAAGCTTCAGATTGGGGAGATGAAACAAGTTCTATGGACGGATGGTTGTACAACAACATGAATGGACTTAATGCAATGGAACTGTATACTTATTTGTGATACTGGGGATTGAACTGGGGCATTCTATTGCTGAGCTGCACCCCCAGCTCTTTTTTATTTTTATTTTGAAACAGGATCTTGCTAGATTGCTGAGAGTCTCACTACTTGCTGAGGCTGTTCTCGAACGCACGATCTTCCTGTCTCAGCTTCCCAAGTACTGAGATTATAAGAGTGTGCCACCATGCCCAGCTTTGTACACTTTAAGCATGATGGTGCATGCCTGTAATCCCAGTACTCAAGAGACTGAGACAGGGAGGATTGCAGGTTGGAGGCTGGCCTCAGCAACTTAGCAAGACCCTGTTTCAAAATAAAAAAAAACAAAAAAAGCTGGGATATAATTCAAAAGTAGAATGCCTCTGGGTTCAATCCTCAGTATCAAACAAACAAACAAACAAAAAGCCAAAAATGTAAAAAACTGTAAAATTTATATCATATATATTTTACCTCAATTTTTATAAAAGTTCATGTTAGAATAAGCTGAATGAAGGTAGGTATATTGCACCTCTCTAAACTATCTTTGTAACTTTTCTTTAACATTATTTGAAAATAAAAATTTAAAAAATTACTTTATGGTACATTGCAATTATATATCATTGAAAATAAAGTTTTTTAAAATCATGTGTACTTCCATTTACTTATACCAGTGTTTCTCAAAGTATCATCTCTGAGACCTTTCAGGAGGCGCACATCACATATATTTTCATCATAACACTAGGTGTTGGCTGCTCTGTTCTCACTCATTCCCTCCTGGATGTTAAAAGCACAGGTTTATTAGTATGATTTCAGATCCCACACCGCAACAAGCCTTCAAGAAACTACCATTTTTCAAGCTCAGTGTGGTACCAAAGGAAGAGAGCCACAATTACCTGAAAAAGCTACTAAACCACTTCTACATTTTCCAACTATATATCTAAGTGCAGCCAGGTTTTCTTCATATACTGCAGCTAAATGACATTGCAACAGGTTGATGAAGAAGTGGATATGAGAATAGGTCTGTTTTCTATTAAGCCAGACATTAAAAGATACTTATAAAATTGTAAAGTGATGCTTCTCTTCTCAAAATATCTATCTACCTATCTATCTATCATCTATCTATCCATCTGTCTATCTATCTATCTATCTATCTATCATCTATCTATCATCATCATCTGTTTATCTATCTTTGGGAAATAGTTACTTTTCAAAAACTGTTAGGTGTCGTAGGGCACACCTACTTGGAGGCCGAGACAGGAGGATCAGAGATTCAAGACCAGTCTGAGCAACTTAGCAAGGTTCTCAGCAAAGGCCTCTGGCAAGACCCTGTTTCCAAACAAAACAAAACAAAACAAAAGAGATGGGGGTGTATCTTGGAGGTAGAATGCCCCTGGGTTCAATTCCCAGTAACACACACACACACACACACACACACACACACACACACCCCTGATATGAGTTTATATTGTTATATTGCAACAATTTAAGAAATAATTTAAAAATTTAGTTTAAACTTTGAATACATCAATAAGTATAAAACACATAAAGAAAAGCTCTCTGGGGTCTTGGATAGGATTTTCAAGAGTAGAAGATGGTATTGGGTATTGAGCTAAAGAAATTTGAGAATCAGTGACTGAGAAAATACCAAGAAAAACAGCTACATACTGAGTTTATGAGATGTGACCAAAGCTTTAAATAGGTTTGTTTCTTAAAAGAAAAAGAAAACAAAAACGTAAATCTTAAAACAGAAGTTTAAAAATTCATAAAAGGAAACCATGTATTATAATCCAAGAACTAGTCCCTAAGATAAATTATTAAAGCAACTTTAATAAAGAAAATAAAAAGCAATAATGTTCAAATAAACAATTTTAGCACTACGATATCAAAGGACATTGAAATTAGAAGTGAAATCTATATGTAATTTTATATTACCACATTTGAAACCGTCCATGAAAAAGACAGAACGAAAAATTACCAAAATGACTGAGATAATGAAGAAAACATGATAGAATACGAGCTCAAGGAGAATGTTTCTAAGTTACCCAAAGTAATTTCATCCGAAAACATTCTAGGGCCAGATTTTTTTTAAATGGGTGAATTTTCATCAAAATCTAAAGAAATAGAACATTATAAGAAACCTTTTCAGAGCACATAAAAATTAGAAATCTAACCTAAACCACCCCTCAGAGAGTCAGAACAAAGTGAAAGCCAGAGACCAAATCTCACAAATGTATAGATTAAAAAAATCTCAATTCAGGTACTAGTGAGTCGCATCAGAATGTCAAAAGAATCAAGCAAGGTCAAGCAGGGTATCTTTCAGGAATGCAGAGATGATTTAATATAAGAAGTTGTTAGAAAAAATAATTTAAATAGATGCCAAGATGGCATTTAAAACATCCTGTTTAAAAAAAAAACACAAAATGAGAAACAGACTTTCTCAACCTGATATAGGGCATGGAAGCATACATTCGTTTAAAATATTTATTGGGCAAACATCCATCTTTCTTGATAGTGAAAGCTAGGGGTATTCACATTAAAATCAAAGACAGATTAAGGATATCTTCTATCACTTATTGGCTATTGTTTTAGAAGTTTTGGTTCAGTAAGTCCATTATGATAAAGGAACCAGAGGTATGACTATTGGAAAGGTGACAATATTATCATTATTTCTATATGATACGATTATAACATTAGAAAACTATGATAATTCAAAATACTCAAAATACAAGAAAGTTGTCCAGAAAGAGATAAATATAAGAAATCCATGCCTTTTCTACAAATTGACAATACTTTGAAAATAAAATAGGAGCAGATTTCCTTGCTATCGTTACCATCATACCACAACCAAACACCATTAAATAAATACCCAAGACCAATCTTCACAAGAAAGTGCTTGACACCATTTTCATCAACACATATGAACTATTTGAATAAATGGAAATGATGCTATGTTCTTAGGTTGAATGTCCTTACTACCTATTCCCTGTAACTTAATTTATAGATCAAACACACTTTCTGAACAATTCGGATTCAAATTCCAGCTGCTTCCTTTGAGCGAGGGGTCGCCTCACTCAAGCGGTTCCCGCTTCTCCAGCCAGTCACGGGCTCTCTTTTTTTCCCGCCTTTATTTCCTTCATGGCACACATTGCCATCTGAAATGTCTCCGCACCAGAATGTCATCGGAGCCTGGGTGTGCCTTTGTTCTCTGAGCAGTTCCTGGAGCCTAGAAGAGTCCAGCACATAGCCAATGCTCAGAACTCCTTTACTGAGTGAGTTTAACACAATCAGTGTGGAAACACCAAAAGCACTTTTTTCTTCTTGACTGTGACAAAGTCATCTGGTGTGTAAATACACAAGGTTATCTAAAAATATCATTGAAAAGGAGTGGAGGAGGTAGACTTGCCATGCCAAATAATAAAAAAAATTTCAAAACTACAACAGTCAAAATGCTTGTTGTGGCGCAGAGATTAGTTTGGAAGATAAACAGAAGAGAACAAATAGCCATGAAACAGACATGGGCTAAGTAGGAGGACTCGGCACATTCTAAATATTTCAGTGTAAAAAAAAATGAATTATTCAACAAATTGTGTTAGAAAATTGGCTAAATATTTAGGGAAACCTACATTCTCGTTTTATATTGTACCTCAAGATAAATGTTAAAAATGTTGAGCCTCCAAGGCTCCTAAAGAATTAATGATAAAGCTAGACATAAAATAGTATATACTATATTATTTCATTCATATACAGTTTCTTAAAAACTGGCAAAACTAACCAGGTATGGTGGCACATACTTGTAATCCCAGTACTTGGGAGGCTGAGACAGGAGGATCTGGGTTTGTGGCCAGCCTCAGTACTTAGTGAGGCCCTCTGCAACTTAGTGAGGCTCTGTTGCAAAATAAAGAATGAAAAATAGGGTTGGAGGTGTAGCTTGGAGGCAGAATACCCCTGGGTTTCATTCCCAGTACCAAAACAACAACAATAAAAACAACAAAAACCAAAAAACCAAAAACTGGCAAAACGAATCGAGTGCTAGTAGTTGGTGGGGGAGAGAGAACTTACTAGTTCTCTAAGGAACTAGTAAGTGCTGGGCTGCCTAATGGCTCTGGCCAGAGGCAAGGCTTCTGGTGCTAACAGCTATCTCTTTCTCACCTGTACTTTGAGAAAGGATAAAGCTCTGTGATAGAAAGTTTAACTCACTTATTGTTAAGAAAGCAGGTGGCGCAAGCTTGTAATCCTAATAGTACTTGGGAGGCCGAGACAGGAGGCTCGCAGGTTCACAGCCAGCCTCAGCTACCTAGTAAGGCCTCTGCAACTTAGTGAGACCCTGTTTAAAAAAAAAAAATAGGGCTGGAGTATAGCTTGGAGGTAGAATGCCCCTGGGGTCAATCTCCAGTACTGCCCAAAAAAAAAAAAAAAAAAAGCAAGCAGGTCCATATTGTCATTGGGTTGAAACATATCTTCACCCTTTCCAGGAGGAGTCTGGGCCATAGGGGCCCTAAGAGTCCCCTTGCTGAACGCTATTGAATGTCCAAGCCCTCACAGCAGAAATGTCATTGTTCTGGGGATGCAGTTGAACATTTTAAAGGCCAACTCAGCAGAGAATAGAAAGTCAGTATTCACACTGAAAGTAGAACATCTTAAAGCCCACCCCTCACTCCTCACCCAGACCTTAAACACACACACATAGAGCTACGGATTGCATTTGCGGATGTCTTGGTACAGCCTCAAGCCAAAGAGCTGTATGAGAGGAGGCACACCTACCAGATACAACACAAATAGCTCTCGCTCCGGTTCACTGTCAGGTATGAAAATTGTGATTTTATTTTTGGCTAGATGCAGCTAGAAAGGAAGGTATTTATTGTCCAGACAAAGTCTCCGGCATAGATATTTGAATCTATAACCATATAATCCTGGACTAGTTTGTATATCAGTAACAATGAAACTTATAATAATAATAACATCTGATACTCATTAGATATGTATTTTGTTCCAGTCACTATTCTGTATTTTATCAGTATTATTATTATTTTTTGCAGTACCAGGAATTAAATCCAAGCGTGTTCTACTTATGGGCTACACCCACAGCCCTATTTTTTATTTTATTTATTTATTTATTTATATTTATTTATTTATTTAGTTTACAGGTCTGGGAATGGAACCCAGGGGCATTCTACCTCCGAGCTACACCCACTTACCCTATTTTTTATTTTTTATTTTTTGAAACAGGGTCTCACTAAGTTGTGGAGGGCCTCACTAAGTAGCTGAGGCTGTCCAGGAACCGTGATCCTCTGGTCTCAGCCTCCCGAATGCTGGGATTACAAGCGTGCGCCATCACGCTACGTTCTTCTATTATTTATTTTGAAATGGGTCTCACTAAGTGGTCGAGGCTGGCCTCAAATCTGTGATCCTCCTGTCTCATCCTCTCAAGGACAGGGACTACAGGAATGGACTACCACTCCTGGCTAGTATTATTTAATATTTCCAATAATCGTATGAGATAATTATTATTGTCAATTCATCTTACAGATACAGGAAAGAGTATCTGGAGATCAGGTTTCTGACTAAAGGCTGTAGAACTGGAACGTGTGGAACGTGTTAACCAGCACAAGCCTGCTTGTACTGAAATGCCAGAGACTTTATACTGGGGCCCTTTTGCTGGTGGGACTGCTAACCACTTCACGTTTGTCTGGGCCATGCACAGTTTTGTAAGGAGAGGCTAATGACAACGTAGGGTATTCATTTGGAAGAAATCTTAGGTCAGATCCTTTTTCTCTGATAAGCAAATTTCTGCCATACCAATTAAAAATTACCTATGGATTTATAATTGGTCTTCTTATAGAAATTCTAGAAACCTAATCCAGTGATTTGACTGAGGTAACTTAAAATAGAGGAATTCATTGGTACAGGAGAGGCAGAGTCTTGTGTTACCTGCTGAGACCTGCTGTCAGGACCAGGCCCTTGCTGGGTGAAGATCTGGGGACCCGTTCGCTCTGGTGTCCTCAGAGTTCACCATGAGGAAGGAAGGACCAGGCTGGGTTTCCAGAGTGTCACTTTAGAGACAAGGAAGAGGTTTAGCTTTTCTCAAATGCAACTCGGATTTCCCTTTGTGTGTTATCCGTCTCTCGGATTGCTCAGGTTCCCAGGCCCTGAAACCCTGCATCTGTCTCTCCTCCCCTCCTCTGCTGCACATTGTCCCATGATGCCAAGTGCAGTTCATCATTCCTTGATCTAGCAGCACCTGGCCTTTCTGTAACAGTTACTGTGCTCGCCTCTTCTCCTCTACTCCTGCTAAGAACTGTCTCTGGAGAAGAGCCCCTCTTCTATCACAAGGCTCCTCTGGCCCAGTGTCTTCAGTGGCTGACCACTAATCAAGGGTTTAACCTAGAGTTTGGACTTTGGGGTGAAAGGTGTTTCAGAGCCTAGGGTCTGGCCATGTCCTGGAACGTCAGCTTCAGACACCAAGGCCACTCCCTGGGTTAATAAGAAACCTTGTCCTGAGCATTCTTACATCCCTTCCTTCTCTGCACCAAGACTATGCAGCTGCTGCTTTAGACACACATGTGCCCTCTCATAAAAGTTGGCCCTTCCCCTAAAACAGAGATTGGCAAACTACAGCACCAGGGTCAAGTTCAGCTGCTGCCTTTTGTGGGTACAGAGCTTTATTGCAGCATGGCCGGCCCATTCGTTCACTTATTGTCTAGGAATGCTTTTTCACTGGGCAGCAGAGTGGCTGCAGCAGATCAAATGGCCCAAGGTATTTACCACACAGTCTTTCTAAAACAAAGTTGTGCTGGGTGTGGTGGCACACACCTGTAATCCCAGTACTTGGGAGTCTGAGAAAGGAGGATCGCAGGTTTGAGATCGGCTTCAGCAATTTAAGAGTCTCAGCAACTTTTAGCAAGACCCTGTTTCAAAACAAAAAGTTAAAAAAAATAAAACAGGGGTTGCAGCAGGTGTATTTCAGAGGCAGAGTGTCCTGGATTCAATCCCCACTACCATAACAAATGATCGAATGAAGAAATAAATAAAATAAAATTAAAATGAAAATAAAGATTGCCATTCCTGCTTTAAAGCCCAGCTTAAATACCACCTCCTCCATGCACTTCCTCAGTTTATCCTGTTAGAAGTAATTTCTCCATCCTCTGGTGCTCACCCAGAGCACCTTACCAGTGTTCTCAAAGATTCCCCAAATAGATTTTAAATGTCTTATAGGGCAGGGACTCCCTTCCTTCCTTCCTTCCTTCCTTCCTTCCTTCCTTCCTTCCTTCCTTTTCTTGGTACTGGAGATTGGACCCAGGGGCATTCTACCTCTGAGCTATACCCACAGACCTATTTTATTTTTTATTTTGAAGACACTATGTCTAAGTTACTGAGGTTCTCAACATTGCTGATGCAGGCCTCTAACCTGTGATCCTCTTGTCTCAGCCTCCCAAGTACAGGTATGTAGCACTATGCCTGGCTAGCTCAGGGACCCTGTGTGGTTCAGCTCCATCTCTCTGTGATACCCTGCACACAGTAGGTGTTTATCAGTATCTACTGAAATACTGAATTCTTTGGCTTGAATGTCAAAATCATATAAACAGTAATGTTTTACTTAAAGGAAGCAAACCAGTTCCCAAATTCAGATTATATAAATACTATATAATAAAGAGAATAAAGTCTGATCTAAGAGGCAAGTTTTGCCCCACAGCATGATAAAAACAGTACAACTATGAGAACACACAGTTAATTGAAGGGGTGGGGCTATGTGAAGGCATATTTTCTAAGAAAGAACATGATACTAATTCAGAAATCAGAGAGGAGGAGCGGATCTTCCCCATACTGACTTTTATTGAGTTTGGAATTCCAAGAATAGAGTCTGGCTCTGGGAAAGGGTAGGGTGGAATGAGGAGGTGCCCGAAGGTCTTCTGCTAAAACAGCTGGAGAAGAGCTTCTAAGGCAGCCCACAGGTAGAAGAAGGGCTTTATCTTCAAAGCCCTTGCCAGGGATTCATTACCAAGGGCTAAAGGCTTAAAAGACAAAGAGAAGAATCTGTTTCAAATTCTGCTTAAGAGGAGAAGGAAAAAGTGCGCTCACCTTTCCCTGTGTGAAGGTGAGACCTAGGGAGAGGAGGGCTTGGCTTCCCAGTTCAACAAGCAAGAGTTCCCATTTCTGGAGCTCCGGCCTCAGAGGGGGCGAGAGAGGACTAGGTGAGAGCTGTTAACCGTGGAGAGGCAGGTGGGCTGCCCCAGCTGCACGTAAGACAGCCTCCAGACTGTTGTTTTTCTCAGGTGTAGCTTCTCTTGTGTGCAGTCAACTGTATTTACTCTGTGTTGTGTACACCGATCTCTTCTTGTGGCTTAATTTTCTGATGTGGCAGCTCACGGATCTAACACATCGCAGAAAACCAGACTTTGACTCAAAGAGGAAAGGCTTAAGTGTACTTCCAAGTGGGCTAGGGAGTGGGTGGAGTTAGGGACAGCATCACCCACACTGGAATCACAGATAATGTGTTGGGAGCGGCCACTCTAATCCTGGCAGGAGCCCTGGGAGTGACGGGAGCCCTGCTGAAGAAGACATTGCTGCCTACAGCCGGCTGGGAGGCCGTTATTCCTGTAGGGATGGAGGTGTCAAATCACTGCCATAAAAATCTAGTACCCGGACCGATCAACAGCTGCTTCCTGAATTTGGGGAGAGAGATCCATCAGGTGTAGAAAAGCAGGTGTGGGCACTTTGCATATTTCTGAGACAGAGGATATGATTAAAACAACAACAACAACAACAACAACAACAAAAAATCCAAAACACCCCCCAAAACAAAAACAAACAAAAAGCAAGCCAGGGCTTAACGATTCTCCACAAAATCCAAATACAAACAGGCAAACTCAAAATCTTAATTTTCCAGGGTTACTAAGTGCAAACTAAAAAGCAGAGAATGTGAAATAACAATGGCCATACAGGGAAGGGCAGAGCTGATTCATTTCCTTCTAGCATATCTGAAAGCTGTTCAAGGCAGAGCGGCTGCGAAAGGATAAAAAGAAAGCCCCTGTAAACAGATGTGAGGACACCAGAGCGGTCCTAAATCAAAGGAAGTGCACTGTCAGACACCAGGTGGAAAGTATGTTATACAAAATTAAGTCCAGGAGTGCTAGAACAAACAACAGCATCTCTCCAAGTCACAGCGAGGGGGCATGGTCTCTTTGGCATGCGATCTTTGTTTTGCAAAGATTGGGCTTTGGATAGGAATCTTGAAAGCCTGTGCTGAAGAAAAGGCAAGAACTGAGTCCAAATAAAAAACCCAATACTTAATGACCACCTCTTTCATCTGCCAGCATTGACAAGTAACATTTAGTCAAGAGTCAGAGTATCACTTTCATTTGGTTGTCATTTGACTTTCTCCCAGGGCTGCCATGACCTGCAGCCGGTAACCAGGAGGGTTAAGTATCTTGCCCTGGTTCCAGAGAGTGGAGACCTGGTTGCATGTCACATCACCTGCTTAACCACTTTTCACATCCCCCTAGACTTGCTGAGGAGGATGTGGAGAAGTTGAAACTCTGGGATGAAGATAAAATGGTGCAGCTACCATTCCACTGTGAGGAATAGCTTGGTGGTTCCTCAAAAAGTTAAACAGATCTGGGCATGGTTGTGCATGCCTGTAATCCCAGCACTTGGGAGGGTGAGATAGGAGATTGAAGGTTTGAAGCCAGCCTCAGCAACCTAGTGAGCTCTCAGTAACTTAGCAAGAACTTATTTCAAAATAGACAATTAAAATAATAGGGCTAAGGGTGTAGCTTGGAGATAGAAAGTTCCTAGGGTCAATCCCCAGCACCACAACAAAACAAAACAAAAACCAACAAAAAAACACACACACATTTACAAAGAATTAACATATGACTCCCCAGTTCCACTCCTAGGTATATACCCCAAAGAGTTGCAAGCAGCGATTCAAGTAGGTAGTTGTACACCAAGACTCATAGCACCATTATTCACAATAGTTAAAAGAAACAGCCCAAGTGTCCATCAGCAGATGAATAAAAAAAATATGGTGTGTACATAAAAAGGATAAAATTCTGATAGATGTCAAAACCTGGATAAATCTTGAAAACATTATACTAAGTGAAATAAGCCAGACACAAAAGGCCAAATATGTGATTCTACTTGTGGGAAGTCCCTGGAATAGGAAAATTCATGGAACAGTAGAGGAGAGGCTGTTGGGAGGAGGAATGGGGAGTCATTTATTAGGTAAAGCTTTGGGAATAAAATAAAAAGTTCTGGAAGTGGCTAGCAGTTGTCTAATGCCACTGAATCATACACCTGAAATAGTAAAAAATGGTCATTTTTATGCTTATAATATATAGTTTGCCTAATAAAGAAGGAAAAAAAAAAACACGCTTGAGTTTTTGTTTCTCCCAAATGTTCTACTCTTTTTAAGAGCTGGATACCCTTTCAGAAGCCAGTTCTAGAAGTCTTCTGAGATGTGAAAGTCTAGTGACTAGGATCTAACTGGCAGTGTGGCCCCAGGATCCACAAGGTGAGGGCGGGACACAGGGTGAGGGTGGGGATGGGGATGGAGCAGCGAGGAGGAACAGGGAGGTTGCCAGAAAGCTGGTGAGGATGGAGAAGAGAGACACTCTGCCTCCTTTTTCTTGCAAAAGACCATGGTTGCACACAGAGAATATAGGTTATGAGCAAAGCCTGCACCTGGGCCAAAGTCCTGGCTCCATCACTCAAAAATCGTTGGCCATGAGTGGGTTCCCAGTCACATTGGCTCTGTGACCTCATCTTTAAAAACACAGGTGATGACGTGGAATCCCACCCCATTTGAGTGTCATGAGGACCAAACGGGGGAAGCTGTGGAGCCAGGACTCCAACAGTGTAGTGGAATAGCAGCCCTGGGCCATGAACGAGGTCCCAAGCCTGCAGTGAGCTGAGGGGATGTGCATGCAGACCCCCGAATGGGCGGCACACAGCCCGAGGAGCCTCTGGAGAGCCAGCGCCGCCTTTATTTCATCGACCTCACTCTCCGTATGGTTCCTAGTGGCATGTCTAAGGCTGGCCTGTTTGTCTTCAAGGAGCGCACAACCTCATTGGGAAGAGCACAGACATATAAACAGATAAACTGCAGTAAAATATGGTGGGTGAGAATCCAAAGAAAAAAATCTAACCTTCTTTGCTTTTTCTTTTGCTCTTTTCTTCTTGTGCCATGTATTAAGAAAGCATGCAAGGACTCCGAGTGCCAGAAGGGCAGGTTATGGAAGGAAGTGAGAGAGAGCAACCGGGAGGCACCGCCAACACCCCCAGTGAAACCTTGGAGGTAAACTGGACGAGGGGCTTGGATGGGAGACTAAGAATTTAGACTGAGCTGATGAATGCAAACTGGGTGGTATTTAATCATTCCAACAGCCCTGTAGGCATTTATTAATATTTGGAAACTATCATTCTGAAAGTGATCTGTGATGCTCTGGCACCAAAAGGGACACAGGGATGGGGTTTCTCATCTCAGCACCTCTGAGGCCTGGGGGCTGAGAACTCTGTCCCGTGCACAGCGTACTGTTTAGCAGCCTTCCTGGCCTCCATAGTCCCATTCCTCTGCCCCAGCTGTAGTGATCAAAAATGCCTCCGGTTTGTGGTGAGTGCAAAACAGCCCCCAGTTGAGACCTGCTGACACAGGAAAATGGTCTTCTACCTTGAAAGGACTTTGGAATCACTCAAGGAGTTTAAACGATCCTGGTACCCAGGCTGCACCCAAGACTGGGGTGAGACTCAGGCATTGGCATATCTCAACCATGCCTCAAAAATCAGGCCTCCTGTGATTCCAACGAGTAGCCAGCATCAGAGTCCCTGAACCAAGGAGGTAAGAGAACTAACAATTATGAGATACTACGTGCTTTACACACATTTTCTCATTCAAGTCAGTGGCTCTCTGAAATTTTAATTGCTTTTGTACCTTTACCTTTGGAAGAAATCAAGTCTCAGAATCAAGTTAGGGAACTTGGGGATGGCAGCTCTGCAAAGGCCAGTTTCAATGGGAAGTGCCAGACTGTGAATGGAAGGCCTGGCGAAAGACCAGGGACCAGTAGGAGAAAGGGCAGAGAACCACCACATAAAGCACCACTGTAGGCGCAGTGGTGAAATATCATTGCACGGCTATACCCTGAGGAGGAGGTCAACCCAGGTGTGTGTGTGTGTATGTGTGTGTGTCTCCTTCTAGACAGAAATGAGGGATGCAGAAGCCAAAGGGATGCTCAGTTAGTGCGATGAAGCTGAACAAGGTAGGCTTTTGAGGTCAGAGAAGAAAGGCACACAGTTTTACACTTGAGCTGGTATAATCCTGGGGCCTTCTGGCGGTGGGAATGGAAGGCTCTGTTCTAGTTACCCACTACGAAGAAATCTTTGTTAAGCAGTCATCAGTGAATATTGGAGCCTTGGGGTGAGGTAAACTCATTGCCTTGCTAGGTGACTCGTGTTTGTCCTCCTACTGAATCCTCACATATCTTTAAGAGACAGTGGTTTTGTGTTTGCTTGCCCGTCTGCCCCTGACCCTTGCACATTGGGAGGAGATCTGCTTGCCAAGCCTGCTCAGGGAAGGAAGCTCCAAGTATCCATACTAAGCAACCGTTTATTAGTTACATTGACAACTAAGGATCAATCATCAGACATTCAGAGCAAATAAAAAACAAGGACAAGTTCCAGTAAGAATACTTGCAAAATCTGTTATAGAAGGAAAATTTCTTGCTTTCATAAAAGGTGTTTATCAGATACCGACACAAACATCTGTTAGAAGGATTCCCATGATCAAAAATGAGATAAGGAAGCTGATTATCATTGTAATTATTCTGAAAAAATTTTATAGGTTTTGGCTTCTAAGTGCAACATGGCAAGAAAGAAATTAGAAGGAGAATGACTGAGGGGATGATATGACACTGTTATCTATATATTGGTGTTGGGACCACCATCTATTTGGAAAAAGTTGGTTTCATATCTCATATGACACAAAAAATTAATTTCAAATGTATTAAATTCCATGTTGTTCTTGCACATGTTACTTTGCCGGTGGCAGGATCCCTTTATGCAAAAAGTGAATTTTGCTTTGCAAGATGCTTTTAAAAATGTATTAAATATTTAAATATAAAAGACAACTATAAAAGTAACAGAAGAATGTATTAGAGAATTATTTTATGATGTTGGAGGTAGGCAGGTACTCCTAAGTAAGGAAAATTCATAAATTCAAAATCTACCAACCATAAAACATGATTGGCAGATTTGATTAAATAAAGATTAACTTTTTTTTTTTACTACAGAGTAATAAATACTATAAACGGAGTTTAAACCCAAGATAAAGACTAATATTTTCAAATGATATGAGCAGAAAATGGTTATTACTCATAATATACCTGAGTTCTCTAGACTTCCAGGAAGATGGCGACTGAGAAAAGCAGCATTTACGAGTCCTGCTAACACTTGATCTCTATTGCCACAAAATCAGTGCTTTTCATAGCCAGAAAACACTATCAGCAGAGAAATAAAAAATGTAAACACAAGGGACAGAGAAAAAGAAGACTAGAAGAACAACCAGAGACCAGAAAAGAAACCAGCCCACATTGTGGAGCCACACCGGTGCCATCATACAGCACAGCACCAGGATCCAGAGAGGAAAGGTAAACAAGGAGCTGAAGTGAGCAGCTGCGAATCATTCAGGTGTAATTCAGCAGTTCTTTCAGCGCAAAGAATGTCTAAAACTCCCAGTGGCCAAGCTCATTATGCCTTCTAGAGACTTAGAACGGAGCTCAAATCCAGAAAAGAAATACGCCAGCCTCACGGCCGAGGGCATGGCAGTGGCGCCATATTGACAGCAGTGGTGGCAAGTTCACCACGCTCGTGACAGCTCCAGATCAGTGCGAACAATAACTGTAAGTGAAATTGTGGTGGAGAAATCCCCAGGGATTTGCGCAGCTTTGATAATCTCCCTGGGTCTGAGATTTTGCAGTCCAACCCAGTGAAGGAGTAGTGGTGGCAAAGTTACCACACCCTAGTCGCAGCTCCTTGTGAGAAAATGCCCAGCTTCGCAGCCCCATAGTCTCGCGCAGCCTCAATTAACTCCCTGGGTTTGAGACTTTACGATACAACCCAATAAAGGAGTAGTAGCAGCTGAGATTACCGTAAACTCGAGATCTAGAGCACCCTAAGTGAAGTCGTGGTGACCCGAGGAAGAACCCAGAGAAGGCACAAACTTCTGAAATCATGGGAAAGAGGAATAATAATAGAGCAATGAATGCCCACAACCCCATAATATCAGAACCTGATAACACAGAAATTCAGAGATCTCTAGAACATCCAGTCAGGAATATAACTGTAGAAATAATACAGGACTTTCAAAAAGAATTTAGAGAGAGTCTAAAAGAAATAAAAGATGCAATTATTGAAGTAAATGCATCAATTCAAACTATAAACAATCGATTAGACCACATGGAGAACAGAATCTCGCTCCTAGAAGATGATCACCCCAAAAATGAATGCATAATTTATCTTAGGAAAAAAATCCGACAGCAGGAATCTGACACTGAAGAAATATGGGCCCACTTTAAAAGAGCTAACCTAAGAATAATCAGAATAGAGGAGGGAAAGGAAGGTGAAACTAAAGGGATCAATAATCTCTTCAAAGAAATAATAGCAGAAAATTTTCCAAACATAGAGCAAGAGGTTGATACACAGGTCCAGGAAACTTATAGAACTCCCTTTAGACAGGATCAGAGAAAAGGTTCCCCACACCACATATTTGTCAAAATGAACAATGTAGAAGCCAAGCAGAGAATCTTAAAGGCAACAAAAACAAAGGGCCAAGTGACATTCAGAGGCAAACCAATTAGAATCACTCCAGACTTCCCAAACCAAGTCATGAGAGCCAGAAGGGCTTGGAGTAACATATTCCAAACTCTGAAAGAAAACAACTTCCAGCCAAAAATTTCCTACCCAGCAAAACTATCTATTAAATTTGATGGGGAAATAAGAAGCTTCCATGACAAACAGAAAGTGAAGGAATTTATGTCTTCAAAACCAGCGCTAGAGAAAATACTCAGAGATTAACCACAAAGAAGAAATAGGTAATACACACCAGAATCAGAGAAACAAGATTTTCCATCCAGCAGACAACTAAGCAAAGAAGAATAAACAGTATTTCAAACAGAAATAAAATCTTAACATGTTAGGAATTAAAAGTTATCTCTCAAATAATCACACTGAATGTAAATGGCCTCAATTCCCCAAAAGAAAGACATAAAGTGGCAAAATGGATTAAAAACCAGAATCCATCCACCTGCTGCTTACAAGAAACACACTTTACAAGTAAAGAGAGTAACAAACTCAAGGTAAAGGGCTGGAGCAAGTTAATTCATGTTAAGTAGCCATCCTAACAAATGTAAAGTAGCATTTTACTATAGTTTTTATTTGTATTTCCTTAATGATTACTTATATTATGATAATGATGAGTGATATTCATGTGTTTATTGGTTATATAAAAATCTTTGGAGATTCATTATCTATTTTAGTTTTTACCTATTTCTAAATTGTATTTTTTGCTTTTATTGTTGCTAATTTCTAGAATTTCTATTTGGAATATTAATATACCTTCAGATATAGCATTTGGAAATATTTTATCCCATTCTATCAGTAACTTTTAATTCTGTTTACATTGTATTTGGATGTACAATATTTTTCTATTTTTTATGAAGTTTGTTGTATATTCTTTTGTTGCCTGTGCCTTTGGAATCATATCCAAGAAACCACTGCCAATTTCAGTGTTGTGAAGTTTTATGACCCAGGCTTTCTTCTAAAAGTTTGTCGTCTTAAGATTTACATTTAGGTCTTTTATCTATTTTGAGTTAATATTTGTATATGGTGTTAGGTAAGGGCCCGATTTTATTCTTTTTCATGTAGTTATTAGTTTTCAACAACATTTAGTGAAAAGATTATTATTTCCTTCATCAAATGTTCTTGGCAACCTTGTCAAAAATAACTTGACCATATATGGAAGAAAAAAACATATCAAAGTTAATCAGGAAAACAAGCATGGGAAGGAGGGATGGGGAGGGAAAGGTTAGGGATTGGGTAGGGGCTGATTGGGTGATGTGTGCGTGTATATCTCCACAAGTTTTTTTTTATCCCATTAAGATGTATGACTACAATGCACCAATAAACATTTATTTAACAAAAATTTATATATACACCTGAGTTCTTAAAAACCAGTAAGAAACTACAAACAACTTAAAAATGGCAAAACTCATGGGAGTACAAAGAACAATAAAAGTCGGCAGTCAGAAAGCAAACAAAAAGATTTATATACTGAAGAGTAAGCACATTTATAATATTTAGTGTTGGTAAGGGTGTGGAGAAAGGGTTCTTAGATGTACTTCTGGTGGAAGTGTAAATTGGAACTACTCTGAAGAGAAATTTTGCTTTATCTTTCAGAATTTTAAGTGTGCCTCTTATTTGACCTATGAACTCTACTTCTAGGAGTCTATCCTACAGAAATATTTATATAAGTCTGAAAGGATATATGTATGAGGACATTTCATGGAAGCATTACTTGTTAGAGAACCTTTCTTCGGGTTTTCTTATCCAAAAATTCGCTGTTTCTTCCAGAAACAACTTTTCCAGTTATTTACCTTGGGATTTCTTATTCATCTCATAGGCTTCTAAAAAATGTCTAGTGATCCTTGGTTGTCCATTCACGTTATTTTCAGTGATATTTCAGTAAATATCCACTGATATTTAAGATAAGAGTTATGAGAAGGCTGCCTGAGAATCCAGTATTATAGCTTATTAATAGGCCAAGTTCCAGAGAGCGAGGGAATAGGGTCCCAGTTAATAATGGAGCCTTTCTCCAAATTCAGAATCAATATTGATGGCTGTACTTGCAGCATCAACCCCTCACCTATACTTCTCTTCAGTTTCTGGATGAGGAGGTAGATGCTGGCATTCTGAGTGTGTGCGCCGGTAGCAGGGAGTGCCTATTCCATCTCTAGGTTTCTTCACTTCTCTCCCATTTTTTAGGGGAAATCAAAGATTGGCATAGTTCAATCGGTTCAGCTTACTAATGTCATTATGCAGCCTTCAATTGGACCTGCTGCCTCCCAGGCCCAGTGGCTCCTGGGCTCTGTCTTGCTGACCCGTCACCATCACAGTCGCCCTGGATACCGGCCCATGACATCCACTACTCTGCCCTATCACTGAACCTTTTGCCATCTGTTTTATGCCTTTTAGAAATTTGTTAAAATTACTTGTGCACCGATGCTCCCCATTCCAGCCTGCTTAGTGATTGTGGGTTATACACATCTATAATTTTTATTCTTCTAGTATTATTTTGATGGGATCTTGGGAGAAAGGTAATAAAAAAAAACCACATATGTTCAATCTGCCATCTTGAGCCAAAAAATATTAGAAAACTAGAAACAATGTAAACATCCCTCAATAGAGGCATACCTGAATAAATTATATCTGCTGAGTGGAATACTCTGTACTATAGAAATAATAAGTTAACTCTATAGGTATTGATATAAAATGATGCCCATTATATAGTACAAAAATAAGGAAACATTAAAAAAGTATGTGTAATAATATAATTTTTAGAAAATATACACTTTCACTTGTACAAAGGGCTAGAGAATGAACACCAAATTTTTTTTTTTTGTGTGTGTGTGGTACTGGGGATGGAACCTAGGGGCATTCAGCCTCTGAGCGACACCCCCAGCCCTAATTTTTATTCTTTATTTTGAAACAGGATCTCACTGAGTTGCAGAGGGCCTCACCAAGTAGCTGAAGCTGGCTTCAAACCTACGTAATCCTCCTGTCTCAGCCTCCTAAATGCTGGGATTACAAGAATGTGCCACCACGCCTGGCCGACACACTAAATATTAAAAGTGGTTATTTACCTGTCTTTACACTGGAAGGTATAAAGATCAAGTGTAGGATTAGCATGAAGAGAGAATATCATATTATCTGAAATTTTTATAATGCACATGAAAAAAAACTGGGATTGTCATTCAAACAGAAGATACCACATTATTTAACCATTTTAATCTCTCATATAGAAAGCTGCTTATCTAACAAAAGTTTGCAAATTATAGAGAAATATATAATACTTCTTGATTTTCATAAATGCTGATAATTCTTATTAAACTTTCATGAGAACATGCTTTATAGAAGTAAATGTATTGCCAGTTTATTTTTAAGATTGCAGATCTTCACAAATTCCTCCCACATCTCCAACTCCACGACAATGTAACATGTTGGCAGGTGGTCCTGTCCTGAATAATCAATTTCTGCATGGTATGCTTTTATGTCTGATTCCTTAACTTTTGTATAATGACATTAGGAAACTGAACCGACTGAACTACGCCAAACTTGGATGTTTCAGCTAAAATAATTTTACAATATCTTATTAAGGAAGAGGCAAGTAATATAAACTGTCAATCATTTTAGTAACATGAGATTGAACCCTTTTCCCCAAATAGCAGGATTGAGAATGGTTCACATACAAAAGCGAGAAATTAGAGCTTAACAACAGATCATAAAAAAATGGTTTAAATCTTTCCCATTAAAAAAAAAAAACTAGGAATCTAAAACCCACCAAAGAGTCTAAAATTTGGAGGATGTAAACAAATTCAAATAAACTCTGAACTTTGGAGCTCAAATGAGATGAATACATATCTTATCTCCTGAAATATGAGCACCATTAAAAGTCAGGTTTCTTCAGCTTTACACTGTGAAGCGGTGGGCTGGCTTCTTTCCCCAGCTCTGAAGGGCCTGTCGTCTGGTGAGTGGTGGCGGGGCAGGGAACAGATTCAGGCCTGTAGGGGTACAAGGCTAACAGGACAGTTCTTGTTGGCCAACCTGAGTTAAGTTTAATGTGCCATCACTTTGACATATTAACAAAGTGCCTGGCATTCACGCCTTCTTCTATTTAGTTTTTAATTTTTATATTTCAATTTTTATACCCAACTATAATTGTATCCTTAGTAAATAACTCCACATCCTCTTTGCCTCCAGCAAAGAAAATAATGTGTAGTTTTAAAAGGCAGAAGACCATTATCTAGAAATGCACATTCGTATGGTTTAACTTCTACTATAATTGAGTAGCCTAGAGTAAGATATTTAAATATTAAAGGCTTTAGAAAATTTTCTAGAATGAGGTGATTCAACTATCATCTCTAACCGTAATGATACAAGAATACAAGTCTGTTTTTGTTTTTTGGGCTTTTATTTGTTGTTGTTGGTACTGGGATTCCTGGAAGCCCTTCTACCTTCGGGCTACACTCCCAGACCTATTTTATACTTTTATTTGGAAACAGGGTCTCTTAAGCCAGCACGGCTGGCTTCGAACCTGCGTGATCCTCCTGTCTCTGCCTCCCAAGCCCGGGGATTCCAAGCGTGCGCCACCACGTCCGGCTGCAAATTGACTTTTAAAATGGACTTCAAGAGCAGGAAATTTGGAAGATAAAGTGAGTGAGGTAAAAAGAACGCTACTGTGCACTTGAAAAGGTACATGTTACAGTAAATTGCAATTCAATTTTATTTTATTTTTTTGCAGTACTGGGGATGGAACCCAGGGGCATTCTACCTCTGAGCTACACCCCCCTCAGTCCTATTTTTTATTCTTTATTTTGAAACAGAGTCTCACTGAGTTGCAAAGGGCCTCGCTAAGTAGCTGAGGCTGTCCTCGAACCATGATCCTCCTGTCTCAGCCTCCCAAGTATTGGAATTACAAGCGTGCGCCACCACGTCTGGCTGCATCTCAGTTTTTAAAAATGGAAGAAGCCGGGCATGGTGGCACATGCTTGTAATCCCAGCATTCGGGAAGCTGAGGCCAGAGGATTGTGGTTCACAGACAGCCTCAGCTACTTAGCGAGACCCTTTGCAACTCAATGAGACTTGTTTAAAAAAAAAAGACTAAAAAATAGGGCTTGGGGTGTAGCTTGGAGGTCAAATGCCTTTGGGTTCCATCCCAGGTACCTGAAAAAAAAAAATAGAAGGAAAAACAGAGTATCTGTAATGGTTTGGATTCAGAATGTCCCTGTAGCCCTCATAGAAACAAGGTAGCAATTTTGGAATCAGGGTGTTGTACTCTCATCAGTGGATAGATCCATTGTAACAGACTTAATGGGTGGTAGCCTAGGCAGGGGGTGTGTGGCTCATCGGGAGGAGCAGAGCCTGTGTGTGCTGTTCCTTTCTCCACTTCCTGCCACCATGCCCTGAGATGCAGACACTGGCCTCACATGGACTCAACCCAGAATTTCTTTTCTTTTCTTTTCTTTCTTTTTTTTTTTTTTTTGGTGGTACTGGGGGTGGAACACAGAGGCTTTCTACCTCTGGGCTATGCTCCCAGACCCTTTATTTTTTAAAAATATATTTTGTTTGGAAACAGGGTCTCACTAAGTTGCTGTAAGCCTCACTAAGTAGCTGAGGCTGGCTTCGAACCCGTGCGATCCTCCTGTCTCAGCCTCCCAAGCCTGAAGACTATAAGCGTGTGCCACCACGCCCGGCTAACCCAGAATTTCTAATAAAACCATAAGCAAATAAATCTTCCTTTCTCTAAGTTGTATGTCAGATCTTATAAATTATATCAGTGAGAATGCTGACCGGGGCAGCATGCCAGATGATATAAGTGCTACAGACAGAAGCTCACATTTGTCACCCCCAGGACCCCCTTTCTCTACAGCCTGCTCTGCTGTGTCTACACTGCCTCTTTGTCCACATGGCATCACATAACACTGTCATGGGATCTATGGATTTCTCATGCACCTCATGGCCTCTGGACATTTAAGTTGAACTTGACCTTCTGAATGACCCTTCCATTGGCTCTTCTCCCTCGGCTTCCTCTCTCCTCTTCATCTCTCTAACTGGGAGAATTTTTTTTTTTTTTGGTAGTACTGGGGATTGAATCCAAGGGCATTCTACCTCTGAGCTGCACCCCAGCCCTCTTATCTTCTTATTTTGAAATAGGGCCTCACTAAGTTGTGGAGGGCCTCACAAGTTGCTGAAGCAGGTTGTAAACCAGCGATCCTCCTGTCCCAGCCTCCAAAGTACTGGGATTACAAACATGCATCCTCATGCCCAGTGGAAAATTTTACTTCATAAAATTTTGACATCTTGATGAATTCTCTGAGACAAAAGAAAGGCGGTGGACATTTGCCTAATGAGTGTCAGGGGATGTGCTAAACATCTCTTGTCCTGTTGTTTCTCAAGACTCATAAGGTTAAGATCCTTATTCCCGTACTCTAGATGAAGAGGCCAAGGCTCTGGGAGCTGTTTGGATTCAAACACCCAGTGAATATTCACTCAGAAAATCGATTTTATCTTTAGGAGTACAGTCTGAAAACTGCTTATAGAACACGGCTAATTATAACTAGGAAAAATTTACTAAAAGCACTAAGAAGCTAGTCAAAAGTGGCTGGTGCCACTTTAAAAAGTAAAAAAGTGATTTTCTGGTGCATTTGAGTACAATACTATTTCAAATAATCCCTGGAAGAGCATTTTCCATTCTCGGAGACAGGATGTTTATGAAGATATGATCTCATAAAAGTACAAAGGAAAGGAGGAAAAAATATATTTTTTTGACTATTAAAAATAATAGCTGCTCATTGGGAAACTAGGTCTTCTGCCATTTTGGTGGCTCCTGGATTTGCCAGAACAAACTTAACAGTTTTTTGCTTTAATGGGGTTTGTCTTAACATCTCCGGTCAACTGTGTGGAGCACAAATATTTTTAAAAAGAGCTCCACAAAGGCCAAAGAGGGGCGTATCTCTCAAAGCACACCCGGACACGGTTCACCAAGATGTGCTGCATGCAAGCGGAACTCTTGAAATACACATGGGTGTGACACAGCACGCCCAGGGTATTGTGGACGACACAGAGACACCAAGCATAAGGTGTAAAGTCCCGGAATGAAAGGCAGTGTGCAGACACAATGCCAGCCCACCACAACACCTCGACAACCACACCGAGCCCTTAGCAACCTCAAGACTATAATCATCAGCACCTGAGACTCAAAAGTCCGCAGCGTAGTTGGCCAAGGAGCCTTGCCACCATGCCATTCTGACCACTGATAATGAGGTTCTAGTTGAGCACTGGTTAATGTCAGGTCTGAAGAACAGGAGGACCAGACTTGCAACTGACCGGGACCCGAGACAGGGACACAGCCAACTCATCTTCATGGTAAATGAGCTCCTCAACCCACTTCCCAGGTTGTACTAATCTCTCTTTCTGCTCTAAAATATCACAAGTTGTATGAGGTTTGTGTGGAGTGTTAATGATTAAAGAGCTTGTCTTGGTCACGACTGCGATAAACATTCTTGAAATGACTGGAGCTGTGTTTTGGTTGTTTTCCATGATCTAAGTCTGCTCAGAATATCAACAAAACCAATTAAAGTTAATTTTGGCTGCATTGGTTGCGTGGGGAGGGATGATCTGCAGGGTCTGGAGGTCGTGGGTCTGGGGTTCTTCTAGGGTGATTCTGATACTTCGAAAAGTGAAATTAATGGTCTTTCAACTATTTCAACTGCTGATAGCTACATGGCCAAAGTGAACTGGAGGAACTCAGGTTTCTGAGACTGCTGGAAGGTATGCTGTCTTGATAGATTACTATGCCTGGAGGTACATTAGGTTCCAGTCTCAGCTCTACCTCTTTCTTCTTGCTGTGTAACCTCCTTGTGCCTCTTTCTTTCTCTGTATAATGGGACTAAAATTAGTTCCTCTGCCCTAGGAAGGAGGAGAAGGTTCTATAGGATTTTATACAGGGACAATACTTAGAATATTGCCTGGCACAGTTTCTTGTTAGATAAGTTCCTGTTCAACAAATAATTTTAAAAATAAAGAGACTGCTGTTCATTAAATGATTTTACAAAATGACTCCCTTATATTATTTCCTTAACTGACTTGTGTATACTTACATGAATTGGAAATTGGTAAAAACCAATTTTTTTTTGCAAATTTGAATAGAATAAAATAGTCTGGAAACCCATAAAATAATATCAACAAAGATCTCTTTTTGCAGGAAAATAGATGAAAAATAGCCTTCTGATATTGATGATATTGCCCATAATCATTACTGAGGATTTCTACAGCTGTCCAGAAGATATACGTACTGCTAATGTAGAGGCCTGTTGCCCCAGGTAGACGAAGTAAAAGGAAGAAAAGAATAACTATGGCTTTAGATTTCTGGGAAATAAATATCTACACAGAATCTTCAGCTGCCCCTCACCACCTCAAAGTCCCGCAGAAGAAAGACAGACAGACCTACTAGTTCTGTAAAGAGCACTTCCATCAATTTAGTCTACTGTCCATTCCATAACCCTGTTTTGCTCAGGAGAAGCAAAGGCCAGTTTAAATGTGTTGAGAATAGCTGGGCGTGGTGGCGCACGCTTATAATCCCAGCATATGGGAGGCTGAGACAGGAGGATCGAGGTTCGTAGGCAGCCTCAGCTACTACTTAGTGAGGCCCTTTGCAACTCAGTTAGACCCTGTTTCAAAATAAAGAATAAAAAATAGGGCTGGGGGTGTAGCTTGGAGGTAGAATGTCCCTGGGTTCCATCCCAAGTACCACACACACACAAAAAAATGTGTTAAGATTAAACATTTAGTTACAAGAAGGGATTTTTATTCCCATTCTTCACCCATGCTTTTCATTTCAAGGAGTGTGCCAAGTGGAATCTGGGCATTTCCCCAGTGGCACTTTCTGCGCATTCTAGGACCTTTGGACACCCCAGTGTCCATCTCATGACCCTGGAAGAAATACATCAACTGGCAGCAACAGATGGTCTCCTCTGGACAAAGACCAAGCTTACCCAAATAGTTGTTGCTCTTGTACATCTCAGTGATGTTGATTTTTGTGGCTCCTTGGGGAATCTCCACAACGCGGTGGTAGCCCAGGCTGGTGAGGGCATGCTTGAACACCCCCGACACGACTTGGCAGCCCGTGTTGTCACCTCCACAGACCCCACATTTGTCCACGACTTTGTCAGAGCCCAGGTAGTCATCACAGCCAATGCTCTGCAAAGAAAGAGAAAAGACTCTTGTAGCTTGTACCAGGAGCATCCAGGCAGGGAGATAGAATAGACTGCAGATCTCTTGATATGACTCAAAATGACCTTCCCCCGCCCTCTGCCCCTGTAGATGAACAAGCTCGTGCTTGGCTTCACTCAGTAGATACGTACAAAGCATGTGCCCTCCTTTTCTAACTCTTTGAAAAAATATAAAGCGAGGTGTGGTGGCACACGCTTGTAATCCCAGCATTTGGGAGGCTGAGACAGGAGGATCGTGGTTTGTGGACAGTCTCAGGTACTTAGAGAGGCCCTCTGTAACTTAGTGGGACCCTGTTTCAAAATAAAGAATAAAAATATAGAACTGGGGGTGTAGCTTGGAGGTAGAATGCCCCTGGGTTCCATCCCCAGCACTGCAAAAAAGAAAAAAAATTACATATTTCAAGGCTAGGGTGGGGGCCACAGACAATATACAAGATCGGTAAATGAAATAGTGTGTTTGGTGGTAGTAAGTGACCAGGAGAAAAATAACACCATGAAAAAGAATAGGGAGCAGGTAGGGGCGTGACATGCATTTGCACAGAACAGACAGAGAGGTTGCTCTGCAAATCTCCACAGGACCACAGATGGTCCTTGCTGGGAGTTTCATACAATAAGTACCACACCTAAAATTGAGGATTGCCTCCAAGTTTTCTGTTCTGAGTTACAGAATCTATGAATACACAGCAAAATACTCCACAAAAGCAATGTTCCTTGGCCTCATTTCTTAGGAAACTAAATACAATTTATTTGAAATCTGAATTTCCACTGGTGACTGGCTCTGGAGAGCTGAGCAGCAGGACTTTTGGTTGGTTACAACCCCCAAAAAACTTTTATTGGAGCAAAAGACCAGGAGCATCAACAGACAGGATGGCAAGCTTCTAAATGATGGAGCACTCTTTGTGCGGTCTCTCTCATTTAAGGGGATTTTGCTGCTGCTGAATTCCGCCCCCCCCCCAAAGAATCTTCCCGTTATTCTTTTCCTGATCTTTTGCTTTACACCCAACTGCACCCCACCTCTGTCCTTTTTGGGACAATTTTATTTTGCATTTTAAAATATCAAACTTTGAGCCAGGCGTGGTGGCGCACATTTGTAATCCCGGTGCTTGGGAGGCTGAGACAGGAGGATCGCCCAGGTTCGAAGTCAGTCTCAGCTACTTAGTGAGGCTCTCAGCAACTTAGTGAGACCCCTGTTTTCAAATAAAGTATAAAATAGGTCTGGAAGTATAGCCTGGAGGTAGAAAATCCCCTGGGTTCCACCCCAAGTACCACCAATAAATAAATAAATAAAATATTAAACTTTGGAAAAGAATGGAATGCTCTTCATGGAATCTCCTTCCACTTCAGGAACTAATTCCATAGGGCTCATCATCATGCTTCCTGAATCCAAAATTGGGACACATGGTCTGAACAAAGAATTCTGTCATATTTCTGTAGACAGATGGAAGTGAGCAGAATCTTGTTTGGATGATGAAATGTTGGGATTATAGGATTATGCACTGGGCTACGGGGATCTAGACAGATGCTAGAAATCAGAATGGTATTCTAAAACTCATGTTCTAAGACATATGTTCACAGACTCATAGGCTTGTCTTGCTTCTCTGAATTCCAAGAACAATCATGGGACCACTCTCGGGCCAAGTGGTCAGCAAACCCTTCAAAGCCCACTTTTATTTTGTAAATAATCCTGAGCCTGTTTATGTGGGTCCTACAGGTCAAATCCTGTGGGTAGGGTCAAATCAAATGGTATTCATTCACTCTTGCCCCTCTAACGTCATGTTGATTGACATCTTTCTGCAAGCACCGTACTTCTACATTATTGCTTCCATATTCCGAAACGCACATCAGTCCATCAATCATAATTGGCCTCTCTTCACAAATGGCTTCTCTGTAAAACATTATTTCTGACAATAACAGAACATCATCCCAATGTGTCCATCCACATCCAATTAGCCTTTCAAAATGCCATGTTTGGTATGTATTTCTCCTCTCTTAAAAATATTTCTTGTCCCTACCCTATGCACATTTTAGCAGAAAATGTCTACCATGCATAATTTCCATACCCCATCTGCCTTGGATTCTCCCTCGCTTGCAAACAAGGAAATGCTTCCAGCAACAAAAGTTTTGGAGACTAGAACTCATGCCGCCAAAACAAGCTTATACTCATGTAAGGAGATGCTTTTCACTGTCACTGATAGGGAAGATGGACAGAGAAGCTGATGGGTGACATCTCACCCTCCTCCCCCTTCCCAGTCCCTGGTCCATTCCTGCTAACCCTGGACTCAACTTGTCCCAGACTGAGCTCATCCTCATGACCCCTATAGGTACAGGGGACATGTATACAAAGACATAAAAGTAGGAAGAACTAAGCATGCTCACAGAATGACCAGGCTAAAGGGTAGGGTGGTTGGGAGGGATGAAATGAAGCTCGAGGAATTCAGCTGAATTTTTCAAGAATATGGTTTGCCGAGGTAAAGAATTAAAACTTTATCCCATGGAATCAGCAACTATTGAATGTCTAACGGATGAGAGCGCCATATCAGACCTGATTTTCAGGTGACAACTTTGGCTGCAGTGTAGAGTGGGTCCTGTCTACAGTGGGGAGAACGGACAGACAAGTGAGTTTCTCTTAACAGTGGGGGAAAGAGGAGATTTCAAGAATGAGCAAAAGACACCAGAAATGAAATGGAGATCATATCAGTCCTCAGCCCCTGCTCAGATAGAATGAGATCATCATGAGGAAATGACAAACACGCATCACTAAAGACAACCAGATACTGACGAAGTGCTATTTGGTTTTGTGAATCAGACATTATATTAAAGTACCAAGCAGAGTTTGATGGAGCCTGCACCGGATTTCCTGCACAGCACGGTCATTCTGGAGGAATCAAGGTGCAGGGAGGGTGGCTACAGCTGTTTCTGGTAAATGTCTACACATCCTGGGAGTTGGCTTCTGGGGAGGGTGTGGTTGCACAAGTGATGCCCAGAACTAAAGGTCATCCTGTCCTCTCAGAGGACATCCTGGACGCCGAGTGCCCAAGTGGGCCTTTCAAGGGAGAGATCAGAACAGGGGTGCACGAATCTTCCCTGACGTGTGAAAAGAAAACCATTAGAACACCCTTCAAGAATTCTAGTGTCTTTCCAGGTTCCCGAGAGGCTGAGTTGCTATGGAGTCACAAAATACCCTGCACCCATCTCATGACAGAAGAAGAATGAGAACTGGGAAGACATGTACTTAAGACCTTTACTATTACCTCCAAGGCTACAGGCAAATTACATATGTGGCAATGTCCTGTTTCCTGTTGTAAGAGTCATATGAGTTAATGAGAGAAAATCTGGATTGGCTGAAGAAATTACCTTTGGGCTAAGATCTGATTATCAAGAAAGACCAGCCATGACCAGCTCTTAACATGCAAACGTGTATTTTATCATTGATGTTACTGAGTGACGACACCAGGCAGGTCATCTGGAACCTCCAAGCTAAATCAGACACAGGTCCTCCCTTTGGAAATGTAAGTCTAATGGGCAACTAGACAACACACACACACACACACACACACACACACACACACACACACACACCACACACTCTCATAAAGCCAGCAGGCAATGTAGAATCACTGCATTCTCTGCGCCATCCTGAGACAGGATCAAATCTCTTTTAGAAAGATGATAATAATTATTATACATAATTATCACACATGTTAATATTGATCACATATAATGTCTGGAGGGTGTTGCAATTCCCCAGCCTGAACTAGGGTGACAGGGGATGGAGAGGTGGATTTGAGACAAGCTTAGAACACAATGCGGAGAGGGGGAGTGAGCGTGGATCTTCCTTTTCCCATCATCTTCCCCAACATCATTGTGTCCAACTCCTCAGAATCTTTACCATATTTTCAGGGCCTCTCAACATCTATTTTTCCTCATTTAATCTTAAAAGCAGTCTACGGGATGCTGAAGACTGCAGGGAACTAAGACTTAAAGGTTAGCTAGTAACTTGCCCATGGCCATGCGGCTACTAGAGGAAGAGCTTGGATTTGAACCCAAGTCCAAAACCAAAGCCCATGTTTTTAAGCATTATGTAAAGATCAAAGGTCAAAGAATCAGTGGTCATGCCAAGGATTCTGTCTTTGCTGAAGGGGCAGATGGTAGCAGTGACCTAGGTGCAGAGAAGAAGTTCAGAACACTGGGGAGGGCTTGGCCCAGCAATGCTGGCTGTCTCCTCCTTTTCTCATATTGTGAAGGATTGACCATGTTAGGCTTCTCTTCTATACCAGCTGTTTTTTTTTTTTTCTTTCCAGTACTGGGGATGGAATCCAGCGGTATTGTGCCTCTGAGCTACAACCCCAGCCCTACTTTTTAGTCTATTTTTGAAAAGGGGTCTCCCTGAGTTGCGAAGGGCCTCGCTAAGTAGCTGAGTCTGTCTGCAAACCATGATCTTCCATTCTCAGCCTCCCGAATGCTGAGATTACAAGAGTGCGCCACCACACTTGGCTTGTTTTAATGTTATCCTTTACATACAGCAATGAGTAAATATTTTAGCTCATCTTCCCGTTATGTGAATTTCTTATTTGATAACTTTTATTTTGAAACAGATGGAGTCACGCAAAGTTGTGAAAAAGTATAGGGAGTTTTAGTGACTTTCCATCCCGCTTCCCCTAGGAATCCTATCTTCCTAACCATAACAGGGTCAAAGCCATGTATACCACTGACCTCAGTGTTAAACCAGTATCTCAAGAGGAGACCTTATTTGGCTTTTGTCAGTTTTTGTAGACACTTCCCTGATCTATGATTCTATGGAATATCATCACATGGGCAGAATGCACACCATATTACTTTCTTTAAAGTAGATGATATTCTCTTTCAGAACACTGCCGTGCAACTGATGAGCACCACTGATGTCACTTAACAGAAGAAGTGGTTTGGAATGAGGGAAAGAGTGTTGAACTGGAAACCAGGAAGCCTGGGGTGCAGTCCTGGCTTGTCCCTGATTTGCTGTGGGAAGCTGAATGGGTCGCTTTTCTCTGGGGGTGCTGAACAGTTCTGCCCCCCTGCAGACCTTTTAGGACATAGCATCCAGACGACCTGACTGGCCTGAATTCTAGTTTGCCTCTTAGGAGGCTGATCTGATAGAGAGCTTCTGATAGAGATGACTTGATAGTGCTGGTCTACTTCCAAACTTTTCACAGATACCACCAAAGTGTCATCACTGGGCCACGTAGGTTGGCTCCAGAGTCTGCTGGGTCCAGTTCTCGTGCTGGCTCTGCCACTTGTGGGTGTGGTATATTTTGACATGTTGATGAGCTGTTCTGAGCCTCCATTTTTTAAAAATGTGCAGCTGGAGATGGTGGAGCATCTGCCGCTTTGGAGCGTTAGAAGGCAATGAGGCAAACGTGGAAGGCACTTAGCAGAACGCTGCAATATGGTGGCTTCGCAGAGGACACTGGGTTTTGTTATCATCGTTGGCATACATTTGGTTTTGTCTGGAAGCTATCCACTTTTAAGTGAAGCTCATTATCATGCAATCACTGGGTCCATGTCTATTTGTAGAACATTTTCTATTACTTCTCAGTCAGAAAAATTATCTTCTCCACTTGGATAAATTCAGAGAAGTCTGAAGAACCAAAAGAAAGCTACAGTTGACCATGCAGGTAAGATGCCTGGCATGGCTTTTCTGCTCTTGCTATTCAGAGAACACAGAAAACCCAGAAAGCACATCTGCTCCCTGATCTACGTGTGTGTGTGTGTGTGTGTGTGTGTGTGTGTGTGTGTGTGTGTGTTATATGTATGTGGTACTGGGGATTGAACCCAGGGGCATTCTACCTCCAAGCTACACTCTCTTGCCCTTTTTTTAAAAATTTTGAAACAGGGTCTCACTAGGTTGATGAGAGTCTCACTACTTGTTGAGACTGTCCTCGAACCTGTGATCCTCCTGTCTCAGACTCCCAAGTGCTGGGATTACAAGTGTGTGCCACCACGCTCAGCTTTTGTGTGTTTTTTGATCAGCATGTACTGTGGTTCCAAAGAAGTATTTGTTGCTATTACAGAGGTGAATGGACAAGTGTCAGATATCCTTAGCATTTTTCCAGTGTTGTTTTTTTTTTTTTTTGCAACATGTAAGAAAATTTTTTATGTTGCAAGCAAGAAGAAATTGCTCAAGAATTGCTCCCTGTTGGGTGCCAGAATTAACCTAAATGAAACTTCCTCAGGGAAATGAGTGATCTGGATGGCAGATCTGGTAGTGAATTTCAGAGGAGGAGGCCTCTATCCATCAGGGCAGGGAGGCTGGTGTTAGCCTTCAGAGAGCAGAGGTTCCGATTACCTAAAGGGAAGCAGATGTTTCAGTGTGTGCTCCGTGAACACGTGAGACAGGGTACCCTCGGCTGATTGGCTAGATGATCTTGAAAAGTAATATGATGTGCCTTAGTAATCATGCCATTGCAACAGCATGGGGGGATATTAAAATGATTCATAGCTAACACCAATTTACTTATATTTATGGTGAGCTAATTCGTGAAAAGACATATGGAGGCCAAAACTTTCATTAATGACATTCTGTTGAAAGAAATCCTTTGCGTATGATAAATATCTCTCTCGTGTTACGGTTAGGAATGTAGATCAATACCGCCTTCCTGGAAAGCAATTTAGCAATACAGCCGGCTTGATGCAGTGAATTCTTTTTCTAGGAATTTGTGCTGAGGAAATGATAAGAAATGAGGCTAATGATTTGAGTATGAAAGAGCTCATCATGGTATTATTATTATTAAGAATAAAAAATTGGAGATGTCCTAAGTGTTCAACATAGGGTAACAATTAAACAGTATACAGAAACCCCCTGCAGAATACTAGATGGATCTTTTACCAGTTGCTATTCCCATTAAAATCTTCTAGTATTTCTGCTTGTCGGATGGACCTCAGTATTGTTCAGCAAAGGCTTCCTGAGCCAACTCCAGCTGTTTACCAACAGAGCACGAGGCAGGGCCGCTGTGAGGGGAATGGACATGGCTCCTATTACAGCCCAAGTCAGGGGTCAGGAAACTACAGCTTCCAGGAAAAATCCGACCCACCACCTGTTTTTGTAAATAAAAATTGACTGGATCGCAGACACTCCCATTTGTTTGCTTATGTCTCAGGCTGCTTTAGAGCTATAACAGAAGGGCTGGTAGTTACAATAAACACAGTAGGGTCCACAGAGCCTAAAATGTTTACAATCTGGTTCTTTACAGAAGAAAAGTTGATAATCACTGGCCTAAATGGGAAGGCAGACATAATCAAACCCCTTCGCTCTACCTTATGGATGTGGAGAGGGAGGTGGTGCAGAGTCCTGAGCAGTCTAGACTGGGGCTCTGTAGATGCTCTCAATTATCCCCTGATTGTTCTCGTCCTCTGTCCTTTAGGCTTATTTTGATTTGTTCCAATTTCACTCAATTATAAATCAGAAGGCAAAGAGTTGTCATCTTCTACTACAGTAGCTTTCATTTGTGTGTGTGTGTGTGTGTGTGTGTGTGTGTGTGTGTGTGTGTGTATGTGTGTGTGTGATACTGGGGATGGAACCCAGGGGCATTCTACCTCTGAGCTATATCCCCAGCCCTATTTTTTATTCTTTATTTTGAAACAGGGTCTCGCTGAGTTGCACAGGGCCTCACTTAGTAGCTGAGACTGTGAGCGAACCATGACCCTCCTGTTTCAGCCTCCCAAATGCTGGGATTACAAGTGTGCACCACCATGCCTGGTTCAATTTTTTAAAGTAAGTAAAAGAGCTGGACGTGATGGTGTGCGCCTATAATCCCAGTATTTGGGAGCTCGAGACAGGGGGACCTCAGGTTTGCAGCCAGTCTCGGAAATTTAGTGAGGCCCTCAGAAACTTAGGCCCTGTTTCAAAATGAGGAATGAAATAGGGCTGAGAGTGTAGCTCAGAGGTAGACTGCCCCTGGGTTGAATCTCAACTAAAACACACACACACACACACACACACACACACACACCAAACAAATAAAAAGGGCTGGGGTTGTGGCTCAGAGGTAGAATACCCTGGGTTCAACATATATATATATATATATATATATATATATATATATATATATATATATCCAAAAAGTAGGGAAAACACACTTTTCAAATAAAACTTCATGCAGAAATGATGCAGAACTTTACAGTACAAAATGAGAAAAGCAGATGACTAGATGACTCTGGCTGAAGCGAGCTGTCAGGGTTTGGAAGCCCATTCTCTTTCCTGGCCACCCTTCATCCTCCTGGGGGAGGTTTCTCAACCCCAGCTGTGCTGACATTTTGGTCCTTGAGGATCTTTCCTGTGGGGGCTGTCTTATGCATCATGGCATGTTTGACAGCATCTGATCATTAGATGTTAGGAGCAACCTCCCTCCTCAGAGAAACAAATAAAATTCTCCAGGCATTGCTGAATGGCCCCTGTGGGAGTAAAACCTCTCCAGTGAGAACCACTGCTCTGGTTGATCCCACAGCCCCCGGGACCCCTAGAAGCACTGTGCTGTATTCCCCAGGAAGTTTTGTTTGAAACAATGGCAGTTTCACAGAAGTGCAAAAACAGTCTTTGTAGCCACCAGAGAAGCTAATGTGTAATACTCCATTATCGAATTTTTAAAAATAGTTCCTTATTGTCAACAAACTAATCACCAAATGCCTGGAGTTCTCTAAGGCTGCCTTTTGGCTTTATTTCAGCAAAGGTAAGATATGTACTAGAAAGAGCGTGGTGGTTGGCACATAGTAGGTACTTAATAAGTACCAAATGAAGAGTGGCTGCTTGAAAAATAAAATAGGCTGGGAGAGTAGATCAGAGGTGGAATGCCTCTGGGCTCAATCCCCAATACAAAAAAAAAAAAAAAAAGATAAAAAAGTACAGGACATCTGGGTGTGGTGGCACATGCTTAGAATCCCAGCATTTAGGAGGCTGAGACAGGAGGATCACAGGTTCATGGACAGCCTCAGCTATTTAGTGAGGCCCTTTGCAACTCAGTGAGACCTTGTTTCAAAATAAAGCATAAGATGGCGACCGAGAAAAGCAGGGCTTAAGAGCCCCGCTAACAACAAATCTCTATTACCACAAAATCAGTGCCTTTCATAGCCAGAAAATACCATCACCAGTGAAACAAAAAATCACCAGGCTCCAGAGAGAAAGCGGACTGAGAACAGAGCCACAGAGGAGATACACCGGCCTCATGCCCGAGGACGCGACAGACACGGCAGCAGCGCCATACTGCCGGCAGCACCGGTGAATTCACGGGACGGCTACAGCAAGCAGAGGTGAGCCGCTGCGGAACAGCCAGGCGGGATTTCTCCGCGCAGAGAGCATCTAAAGCTCCCAGTGGCCGAGCTCAGCACACGCTGCAGGGATTCAGAGTGGAAATCAAAACCAAGAAGAAAAACGCCAGCCCCACAGCTGAGGGCGTAGCAGCGGCGCCATATTGCCACCGGCGGCAGCAGCACCAAATTCAGCGAGGCCAGTACAGCTACATCTGCGTACTCAAGAACAGTGAGTCAAATTGCGGGCCACAGAGGAGAAATCCCAGTACTGTACTCCCTGGGACTTGACCCAGTGGGGGAGTGGCGGTGGCAGAGATATCACACCATAGGAGAACGTGCAACCTGGTACCCCCCACAGTCTAAAGCAGACTCTATTGACTCTCTGGGTCGGAGACTCTGTGATACAACCCAGTAAAGGAGTAGTGGGGTCTGAGATACTACTAACTCGAGATCCAGAGCACCTTAAGTGAAGTCATAGTGACCCAAGGGAAGAACCCAGAGAAGGCACAAACTTCCTAAATCATGGGAAAGAGGAATAATACTGGAGCAATAAATGCCCACAACCCCACAACATTAGAACCCGATAAAACTGAAAATCAGAGACTTCTAGAAGATCAAATCAGGAAAATAACTGTAGAAATAATAGAGGTGCTTTGAAAAGAACTCAGAGAGAGCCAAAAAGAGATAAAGGATGCAATTAATGAAGTAAAGGCCTCAATTCAAAGCACAAACAACCGATTAGAACACATGGAGAACAGAATCTCGCTCTTAGAAGATGAGCAATCCAAAAATGAACGCATAGTTTCTAATCTAGAAAAAAATATCTGACAGCAGGAATCTGATATTGAAGAAATATGGGCCCATTTTAAGAGAGCTAACCTAAGAATAATTGGAATAGAGGAGGGAAAAGAAAGTGAAACCAAAGGGATCAACAATCTCTTCAAGGAAGTAATAGCAGAAAATTTTCCAGACATAGAGCAAGAGGTTGATACACAGGTCCAGGAAACTTATAGAACTCCCTTTAGACAGGATCGGAGAAGAGGATCCCCACGCCACATAATTGTCAAAATGACCAATGTGGAAGCCAAGCAGAGAATCTTAAAGGCAACAAAAGCAAAGGGCCAAGTGACATTCAGAGGCAAACCAATTAGAATCACTCCAGACTTCCCAAACCAAGTCATGAGAGCCAGAAGGGCTTGGAGTAACATATTCCAAACTCTGAAAGAAAACAACTTCCAGCCAAAAAATTCCTACCCAGCAAAACTTTCTATCAAATTAGATGGAGAAATAAGAAGCTTCCATGACAAACAGAAACTGAAGGAATTTATGTCTTCAAAACCAGCACTAGAGAAAATACTCAAAGAGATTAACTACAAAGAAGAAATAGGTAACACACTCCAGAACTAAAGAAACAAGATTTTCCATCCAACAGACAACTAAGATTGGTTATCTGTGGAGATTCATTATTTATGTTAGTCTTTTACCTATCTCTAAAGGGTATTGTTTGCCTTTATTGTTGTTAATTTTTAGGATTTCTAGTTGGAATATTAATATACCTTCAGATATAGCAATTGGAAATATTTTATCCCATTCTATTAATAACTGTTAACTATGTTTACATTGTCTTTGGATATACAATATTTTTTTTTTTAGGGAGTTTGTATACTCTTCTGTTGCCTGTGCCATTGAAATCATAACCAAGAAATCACTGCCAATTTCAATGTTGTGAGCTTTAATGACCCAGATTTTCTCCTGAAAGTTTATAGTCTTAAGATTTATATTTAGGTCTATTATCTATTTTGAGTTAATATTTGTATATGGGATTAGGTAAGGGTCCAATTTTATTCTTTTCCATGTAATTATTATTTTTTAACAATATTTAGTTAAAAGATTAATATTTCCACCACCAAATGTTCGTGGAAACCTTGTCAAAAATAACTTGACAATATAGGGAAGAATTTTGCTCTAGGCTTTTATTTAACTCCAATGGTTTATATATCTGCCTTTAGAATAGTACTACACTGTTTCAATTATTGTAGCTTTATATGGTTTGAAATCAGAAAATATATATCTTCTAGCTTTGTTCTTTTTCAAGATCGTTTTGGGTACCTAGAGTCCATATTCCATATTAGGATAGATTTTTTTCTGAAAAATAAATATATAAATATATGATAGTTTCACCTAAAAAATAGAAAAAAAATATTCTCTGGTAAGAAAGAAAGCAAAAAGAAATATTGAAATGTTATCTTTAAGTCATCAAAAGCTTGGTATCAGACAAATGAAACTGTTATGTGAGATTATCATTTTTAATTTTAGATAAATTGCCATAATACTAGATGTCAACTACTAAGCCAAGCATGGGAGGGAGGGATAGGGAGAGAATGAGGTGGGGATTGGGTGGGGGCTGACTGGGAAAAGTGTGCATGTATGTCTACAAAAGTATGTATCCTACTATGATGTATGAATACAGTGCACCAATAAAAAAAATAAAAAAATAAATAAAAATAAAAATAAAAATAAAAAATAAAAATAAAAATAAAATATAATGTATCTTTAAAAAATGGAAAAAATAGAAAAGAATATATGTTCAAAAACTATTATAAGAATACTATCTTATATAAAGAAAAAGTGTTACTTTCATGTATTCTAAAAAGTTTGTAGGCATTCACATATGCTTAAGGCTTTTGTAAATTACATATAAGCTCATAATTTTTCACCAATAATAAAAACTATAATTATAGATTGCTTTAAAAAAAAACAAAATAAAGCATAAAAAATAGGGCTGGGGGTGTAGCTCAGAGGTAGATAGCCCCTGGGTTTCATCCCCAGTACTGCAGAAAAAAAAAATTATAGGACCAATCGGCTCTTTGAATGGGATCATCTCTAGGGTCCCTTCTGGTGCCAAATTGTATCTGAAAAGAAGAGATAAAGCTCTGATGTAAAGAATCCTGTCATGTTTAAAGCCAAGGAAATTTGCTTCAAGTACACAAAATTAAAGTGGAACAGAAATCAATGGGGAAAAAATAGACAATGTCATTTATTGAAAGAGAAGAAATGGCCCATGGGAGAAAAGGTATTTTGGTTTCCTTAATGAAAGCAGCTTTGTAACTAGCGACCTGCTTTTAATCAAGCTGAGGGCTGCCAACATTCAGCAGAACATCCTGTTTCATTAGAGGATAGCACCTTACTGAGGGACTCTTCTAGAAGAAAATGTTGTCGCTCTTGTGGGAGAAAACTGGGTAAGAATCAGCTGCAACGATGTTTACAAATCTGAAGAAAGGGGCTGTGACAGGCAAGCATTTTGTCCTGGTAAGAGACTCACCACCCTCATCCCCGTAGGGTCAGCTTTCCCTCAAGGGTGGGGAATCTCCAACTTTAAAATTTCAGTGCTTTCGCCGGGCGTGGTGGCGCACACTTGTAATCCCCGGGCTTGGGAGGCGGAGACAGGAGGATCACACAGGTTCGAAGCCAGTCACGCTGGCTTAAGAGACCCTGTTTCCAAATAAAAATATAAAAATGGGGGTCTGGGAGTGTGTAGCCTGGAGGTAGAGGGTTTCCAGGAACCCCAGTACCACCACCACCAAAAAGAAAAAAAAAATTTCAGTGCTTTCTTTTCATGACCTAGTGGACTGAAAAGGGGAGGGGGAGAGGAGATGGTCACAGGAGGACTGTCTCATGACAATTACGATTACCCTGTCATACAAGTGAAGCGCCCAGACCTGTGGTAGAATCATGGAAACCTCTCAACTTTAACTTTACTTTTAAGACCTAAGCCTGTATGACAACATCTGTTTTAAGAGACCAAAAGATAGCTGACCCAATTATCGTAATTGTTTAGGGTCCCAGGAGAAGCAGGCACCAGAAGATACCCTCGTGGGATGGGTCTGTTAGAAGCTGTGCGTTTGGGCTACCAACATGTCAGGCATCAGGACTGGGAGGCTTCCTGCAGACAAGGAGCAGGGGACACCTCTAGACTCCACAGGGGCCGCCAAATGTAGACAGCATGAGTCCCCAGGTCACAGCCAGAGGTGCTCAGGGACTGGGTAAATCCAGAAGAGATGCATGCTGGTACCTTCTCAGTTCCTTAACACTCCAAACGTGCCTGTTTGCACCCCCCACCCCCCAAGATGGCATCTATAAGCCTTCATAAATGCTAATCACCTAAACAAGCAGTTCAAGAACAAGACACAGTGGCTAAACTTTTTTTTTGGGGGGGGGCGGTGATTGGGGGTTGAGCTCAGGGGCATTATACCTCCTAGATATACCCTTAGCCCTTTTCATTTTTATTTCAAAACAGAGTCTTGCTAAGTTGCTGAGGCAGGCCTCAAACCTGTGATCCTCTTGTCTCAGCCTCCCAATACTGGGATTACAGGCTGCCCCACCACGCCCAGGTAATGACTAACCATTTATAGGTTTAGGAAACCTAAGAGGAAGGGCGGTCGCAGGCTTTGGCTGCTTGCGTATTCATTGTGCTCTTGTGTGCAAATTACTGCCCTGTTTGGACCTGATGCCATTTCATTAAATGATTCTGTGTTAAAAAATATGGGTGGAGCTGGGCATGGTGGCATACTTGGGAGGCTAAGACAAAAGGATTGCAGGCAGAGGCCAGCTTTCAGCAATTTAGTGAGGCTCTCAGAAACTTAGTGACACTGTTTCAAAATAAAAAAATAAAATAGGGCTGGAAGTATAGTTCAGAGGTAGAATGCCCTCTGGTTTAATTCCAAGTACCAAAAAAAAAAAAAAAAAGTGGGTGGAATGTTCAGGCCTTTTATTTTCAGAATGTTTAAGAAAGTGCTTAAAAATCTCCAAAGAATAGGGCTGGGGGTGTCACTCAGAGGTAGAATGCCACCGGGTTCCTTCCCCAGGACCAACAAAGGAAAAAAAGTTTAAAATGTCTATGTAAATGAGTCTCAATGTTAGGGGCTGCATAGGTGTTTTAGATGTCACTGGGTGATCTCCAGAGAGGGAGGGCAAGCCAAACACTTGACTCCCAAGACTTTAAGAGGGGAAGGGCAGACAGAAAGAAACTGTTTCTAGAAGGTGTTTGGCAGACACAGGCAGTGACTGGAGGTGGAAGAGCACATGGAGATGCTTGAGAAGCCATGTTAGGATGGGCACAAAGTGATGGGGGCCTGGACCAGCAGGATAGAATCAGAATGGAGGGCAAGGTCGCGCTGATGTTGTGCTGGGACCAGATGGGCTGAGGATGGATGACCTACTGCAGGTGAAAAAGGAAGGAAGACCGAGGCCCATGGCCTGGGATCTGGAAGCTAGTGTTCTCTAGGTAGAAGTTCCTTGGGGGCAAGCTATTGATGGAGCCATTCTTAGAGTGAGGATCTGGACGAGGAACTTGATGATCATTCATTCATTCATTCATTCATTCATCAAATTCAGTCATACTAAGTCTGGCTCTTTCTCTTTCATTGGAATTTCCCTCTAAAAGTAGAAACAGTTTTACTTTAGCCTTTGGATAAGAATCCTTCTAAAGTATATTTTATACTCCTCAGCAGTTTTGTTTTTAAATTAAGAGTAATAAGCATGGCTTCATCATCTCCAGGCTCTCATTACTCAAGGCATGGTCATGGACCAGCTGCACAGGCATCACTTGGGGTCATTTTAGCATCTGGGGCCCCATCCCAGGCCTCCTGAATCAGAATCTGCATTTCAACAGCATCCCCAGGTCATTCCTGGGCACATTCAAGTTTTAGATGTGCTTCTGGAAATCCAGGGCCCAGCAAGCTTCTTTTGTACGCAGCCAGGTAAGCATTTTGGGCTTTGCAGTCATATGGTCTCTGTCACAACCACTCAGTTTGGCTGTCATAGTGTGAAAGCAGCCCTGGACAGTTTCGTGGCTCTGGCTGTTCCAGTAAAGCTTTATCTACATAAATAAGTGATGGCAGCATTTGGCTCACATTCTAGATTTGACTTACCTCTAAGATGTGCTAGACTTAGGCTACAGCTTGCTGATTTCTGCTCTGGGTGGCTAAGAGATGTTCTGAGGTATGAGGGGTTTTCATCCTCTATATTTAAGGGGTTCCATCTACCAGAGGGACTTTGATGCCTCGCCTCTGGATGTTAGAAACACGTCTTACAGCCAGGCAGCCTCTTTCCTGACTGCCTAACTCACCAGCAGCTGTCAGCTGGAAATAGGGCAAATGAAATATTCCAAGGCTTTCTGGACCCAAAGACATGGGTCTTAGTACCAGCTGTTCTATATTCTCTCTGTATGATCTTAGGCAAGATGCTTATGGCTCCAAGGGTATGTTTTCTGGTTTTAGGTGGTGTTACTCATACCCCTCTGCTGACTATATAGAGGTTCTAAGAGGATGGGGGAGAGAGAGCGAGAGAGAGAGCGAGAGAGCGACCTCAAGCATCCTACAAATCCAAGCTGGCTGCTGGGATTCATTTTGGTCATTCCATATAAAGCACCTACTATGTTTCAGGACTGCTTGGACATTATGTCCCTCAAATCATTTAATGCCCACAGTAATCCTCTTTGATAGGAACCTAGGTCTTATAGAGACTCAGAAACCTGCCCAAATTGCCACAGGTGCTAAGTGGCAGAGCTGACACCTGCCCTGGGCTCCGTCTGCTCTGGGCTCACAGGCTGGTGCCCATCACTACACGTGCTCCCAGGTCAACGAGCCGGTTATGAAGGAGATTGTGTGCCTCTTCATACGCTTCCTGATAGGTAACTTTAAAACAATTCTTTGTCCTTCTCAGACACCTTCTGGAAGAGCAAAGAGGCTGCAATATGGGATAATTTGACTCCTAGGTCACTTCTTGTTTACTGTATGTTCTTTCTTCTTTTCTCATATTGTTCCCCAACCCCCAGAGAACAACTGACCCGCCACCCAGTCAAAACAAAGACAACACAACATGATCAACTTTTGGCTTCAATGGAAAAGAAAAATGCCTGTGGAAAAGCTTTGCTCTGTGAGGTTTTCCACAGGGTCAACGGTGAAGAGGAACATAGCCACAAACACGGTTTCCAGAGGATCTTTGTCCTGGATAGGAAGGAAGGCTCTGGAACCTCAGCCCCTTGCTTCACAGATGGAGGAGAAAGCAAGGAGCAGGCAGTGAAGTGGCTTCTGCACACTGGCAGAAAGAGGACTGCCTGCCTGAGACCCCTTTTCATGATCCTGAGATGCTCTCCTGCTTCTTCAGAGACAGGAGTTTGCTTTCTTCACATCACTCATTCTCTCTCCTTTCCTTTTTCTCTTATCATAGCCCTGTAACCACGTGAGAACAGTTTTATCTGCCAGTTAAATTCTTTTAGCGAGCAAAGGGTCATTGTGCAAATACTCAGATGAGCTTCTTGGGATGGAGGATGGGACCCTGAGGTTTGTGGGTGAGCAGAAACCAGGGCAGTCAAAGATAATGGCGAAACTGAGATAGGGCTGGGTGGAAAAGTCTAGTTTTGTTTCTGGGACTAGAGAGAGAGGAAATGAACAGAGAAGGGAACAGGAGAAGAATGAAGAGGTGGTAGAGGCCAATGAGATTCCCTGAGAGGGAGGGAGGATTGATAGAGACTGACCTTGAATCTGAAGATTGCCCACTATATGATTTAAACCTTTCTCTGTTCCCAGCCCTACCAAGTCTTCATGGAAGTTCTACATCTAGGTTTTCACCCTGTTTCTTGCCTTTAGATTTCCCAGTTTAGATGGCTTTCCCATTTCCAGAATCTGAAACAAAAATTTCTCTTCTATGGCCTCCAGATGTTGGAAAGTCTAGATACATGTTCACTTAGGAGCATCCCTGATCGTCTTACACTTGCAGGTGATACGTTTTTCTGAGTCTTAGTTTCCTTACCCAGAAGATGAAGGTATTAATGGGCAATTCACAAATCTCTTGCGAACTGAATAAATAATAAAACATGCCAATGAAGGGACCTAGTTTAGAACCAGCAATGAATAGGGGCGGGAGAATGTCGGCATGCCTCTGCAGCCTGCCTCTGCTGCTCTTCCGTGCTCCATGCCTTGGCAGACTGGCTGTGGGATCCTTTATCTCACACGTGGTACATATACTTCTGCACCGAACTGAGGAGGCTGGTCTGTTCCCACTGTCCCCTGAAACCTCACCCTGATTTACACATGATTCTCAAGTAGTATTTGAAGCTCGAGTTGTAACAGGTAAGCCATCACAATCGTGTGTGTGTGTGTGTGTGTGTGTGTGTGTGTGTGTGTGTGTGTGTTTTTGCAATACCAGGGATGGAACTCAGGGTCATTGTACCTCCGAGCCACACCCCCCCCCAGCCCTATTTTTTAGCCCTTTTATTTTTTGAAACAGGGTCTCACTGAATGCAAAGGGCCTCACTAAGTAGCTGAGGCTGTCCGCGAACCACAATCCTCTAGTCTCCGCCTATCAAATGTTGGGATTACAATTGTGTGCCACCACACCTGGCTGTTTTTTTTTTTTTTTTGGTGGTACTGGGGTTCCTGGAAGCCCTTCTACCTCCGGGCTACACTCCCAGACCTATTTTTTACATTTTTTATTTGGAAACAGGGTCTCCTAAGCCAGCGCGCGTGGCTGGCTTCGAACCTGCGCGATCCTCCTGTCTCTGCCTCCCAAGTGCGGGGATTACAAGCGTGCGCCACCACGCCTGGCGACGCCTGGCTGTTTGTATTTTAATAATGTTCTGGGGCAATGATGATCAAGACTTCCAGAAATTTCTTATAACTTAGTTACCTTTACCACTCCATTTAAGAAATGTGTGCTCTTCTGATGGTCTTCCCTGATTCGTTTCGGAGGCAGCTATGGGAAGCCTCAGAAGTGGGACCTGGAGTGTAAGGTTCATTTTAGGGTCAGCAAGGAAGGCAGTTAGATGGAGCCCATGACATGTGAGAGCACAGGCTTAGATGAACTGCAGGTGGAAACACAAGCAAGCAGGGATTCAAGCATCTCTCAAGGATATGGACAGCAGGAAGCCTTTGGAATATATATGACAGGTCTTGGCTAAAGCACCCACCTTGTGCTCAACATCTCATATATGTTATTCTGTTTCAGTGTCTTGACCAGCTTGGGAGGATTATCCCTGTCTTACCAAAGCTCAAAGGAGGTCATGTGTCAGAGGTCATATGGAAGCAGCCATGGTGGATTTGAAGGAAGGGCCTTATGACTCCGAAGTCCAGATTCTTTTTTTTTTCCTGCTAGTTACACAGTCCCTTAAGACAATGGAAATTCATCTTCACATGTGAGAATAAGGCCTGGCAGACAGTTTACCAGGGACATGTATACTAGCTTACGTTTCTTGTCTGCTCCCTGGCTTTCCTCAATACCTTCCACATCATGGGCCTACTCTCCATCCCAGATCTCCATATCACAAGGACAAACTGAGTCGTTTCAGCCTCTCCTACAGCTTTCCTTTATTTTTCAGCTGTCCTTATGTCCTGTGCAGTGCCCATTTTCCCAAATGAAGGGACATACGTAACATCAACCTTCCTCCCATCGTGCATTCCTAGGTCCCAAGCTACTCACTGAAACACTAGCCGTTTTTCTCATTTGTCTTCCTGGGAATGGAAACTGTTGGTTTACCAAGCTGGGAAATATTTGTGACTCGAGGAAAAACACTAGGTTCCTTGGGAGAGGTTGTTATCCAATCCAAGTGCTTGCTCAAATTTGGGGCTAGAATGACTAAGAGATTAAATAAAGATAATTCCTTCTTATTCTCTCTTCTAACCATAGATGCATTCGATATGAATATTTATTTTGCTAAGAAATGAAGACATTGTGTTTCATGTATTCTCAGAAGGAAGAAATTGGACCAAATTATTTAAACATGAAGGCTCCTTCATGCTTCTTTTGAAGGACGGCTGAGAACAGGGTTATCTGTCAAACTCAATGTGCCCCATAACAATAATCCAGGTGGCAGCCAGATGAATAATGCTCGTGCTGGTAGAATATTTCCCTTCTCGTGCAACTCTAACCCCAAAGGTAGGGCAATAGCAGAGCTGATGCCCGCACGTGGCTTCTCAGTGACACGCTAACGAGACACACTCGGGTGGATAAATATTTAGGATATGCAAACCAGTTGGATAAACACCGATCCTTCACCTTTTCGGTGGAACCTTGAAATCCTTAATTCTCACCAGTCCCTTCTTTAAGATCCTGACCATATTTACGAGCTTCTAAATCATGCCCCCAGATGTGTAAGGATACGAAAGGCTAAATGTTGTGGCTTCAGGTAATCTATCCTGCATGTGGCTGTGAAATTTATCTTCCCAAGACGCTGCTGTCATCATGTCGTTCCTCTGCCTCAAAAGGCTTCCTGATGTCAGCTGTCACTTAAACAAGCTGATTATTTCCTCGGAGGCACTATGCATGTGCGTGAGTCCCCGACTCCAGGTGGAAAGGAGGGCCTGGGGCTGGAGCGGCTTAGGGAGAAGCCTCGCTCCAGGTGTGGCTAACTGAGCGAGAGGAGAAATTTAGAAAACGATCCAGTGTCCTTACCCTTTCACAGCAAAAATGCTTTGTTGACGGGACACAACATATTAACGAGTGGCAGTAATTATTAATTACATACTCTAAATCTGGCTGGGTGGGTTTTCTGATGATAATGGGTGCTTATGTTTGTGGGAAACATCTGACATGTGGAAGAAACTCAGCGCATATTATGTTTGATTTAAAGTCAAGTGGAAGATAACATAGAGAGCAAATTCAAAGAAATACAAACAAATGATATCCATTCCTAGCTTAAACAATAGCTGCCCTGGAATGTTATTTAGCTCAAGAATGGCCTGTGTGTACTTGAAGGAATGTGGGGTGGCAGCAAGTGGTGGTGGTGGGGGGAAGAAAGGCATTTCTCCAGAGGAGTAAAGTAAACCGTAGTCAAAAAAGAGCCAGACCCAGGGCCAAAGACACAATTTTGACAACTGATGGACCCTGGTCACTCTGGGTCCCACAAGCCTGGCTTGATCATCTCACTGATCAGAGAGGTCTGCGAGATGCTCAGGAAAAGCAGCAGGGAGAGGAAACTGGTATTGGTTAAAGACCTACTATGGTGAAGCTGTTTACCACCATTTTAATAGAGGAGGGAGGAGAAAGGTTATGTAACTTGCCTGAGAGCCCAGAGCCAAACACCAGGATCTGAACCCCCAACTCAGAAGCAAAATTAGATAAAGTAGAAGCCAACGAGGTGAGGTAAATGGAGTGAACAAAACAAGGAGGGTCACAGTGATAGCAGATGCCCACACATACAGAGGCCCATTGAGAAGGCTGCCTGAAGCTGGGCCCGGGCAGGAGAGGCCGGGCCTGGGGCCTGCCCAGTGCTCGCTCTGCCATGGTATTAATGGTCAGGAGTCATCCTAACACACCGTGGCCTTTCCCTTTATACTCAGCAGGGCGCTCCAGTTTCCTAGAAGCATCTAGTTCCCTCGCGTCCACTGCCCGCACGCACTGCCTGCCGCCCTGGCACCAAAGCCTCCCCCAAACGCTTCTTTCTGTGGCAACAGGAGGGTGCTACGAAGACTTCCCCCTCACTACACACCAAGGCACCCAAAGGGCCTCGGACTTCAAATTCCTTTGGGTGGCTTCTAGTTCGTCTTCTGTCTTACTCTGCCCAAGACCTCTATAATGATCTTTGAGTATCAGAAAGAGAATCCAGCTGGGCGTGGTGGCGCACGCTTGTAATTCCTGCGCTTGGGAGGCAGAGACAGGAGGATCGCACAGATTCGAAGCCAGCCGCGCTGGCTTAAGAGACCCTGTTTCCAAATATAAAAAAGTATAAAATAGGTCTGGGAGTGTAGCCCGGAGGTAGAAAGAAGGGCTTCAGGAACCCCAGTACCACCACCAAAGAGAGAAGAGAGAAGAGAGAGAGAGAGAGAGAGAGAGAGAGAGAGAGAGAATCCAAAATTAAGACAATGAAGTCAAAGGCCTGGATTTCCCCAGGACCATCTTTCCTTTAGTTGATTGGAGTCATCCTAGCAACTCTTTTGAGGTCCAGGGCTGCCCTCTTTGAGGCTGTGTTCTGAACATGGCTGAAGTCTGCAAAGAGTTCTCGGAGTGGAAGAAAATATAGAGAGGGTGGAG